>NC_142490.1:37587415-37922391 GCF_965113065.1 Corylus avellana | reverse complement strand
AACAGTCAAGGTATTTCGATGATGAGAAGTGTCAGGCTTATTTTCGGGTATTGCCTTGTCTTGGTCTTGAGGAATGGCGAGTGGGATGAGTTGACTGGGCATCCAAAGGATAATGGAAAGAACCGGCCAAATTCGAGGACGAATTCTCTCCAACCAGGGGAGAATGATGCAGATGGAATGGTGATACTCATCCCTGGAAGTGCGATCAATCGCACATGTCCCTGCGATTGAGCGCAATTCCAGACGCTTGCACACCAGGTCCTTGGAACTACAATCGATCGCGCTTGTACCTACGATCGATCGCACACAGAGCTGCTTATGTTATACTCCGCGTTTTAATTAGGTCAAGCCGTCTTTATTTCATTGTTTTAGTAGGATTAGGGTTTTGGGAGTCAATATTTCGTTATTTTATTAGGTTTAGGGTTTTGGGTTATAAATATATGCTTATAGCCTCCAAAGAAAACAGTTGTTGATTATTATTGATTTTGATTAATGAGAATACTCAGAGTTGAGTTTATTCCTCTTTTCCTTTAAACTTTAGAGAGTTTCTATTGTTTTTAGAAGAATTCTTAGATCATTGATAGAATCTAGGTCTAGAATTAGTTATCCGCTGCTTTATTGTTGTTTTTTGCTGCAACCTACTAAGTCACGCTGCATCAAATAGTGTGGAACAACTTCCCGTTAACCACATATATGTTATACTTGACTGCTGTTTCCTTTGGCCCTTTACAGTGCATTACCAGTATCTCACCCATCTCCTTTCTGCGTAGGTCATCCAATCCGTTGACCTGCGTACAATGGAGAGCGAGAAGTCAAATTAGTGTCGCAAATTTGAATGCGAAATAGATATACTCGTCATTTAACGGGTAGGAAGACTTTATTCTTACATAGTCACGATACCAATCGACAAATTGTTCGAAATGTTGGCTGTCCAACTGATCGTTCGCTGTTCGCCCTCTACGCGTTTCCATGTGCATCCTACAATTAAAAATTAAATTCATTATAGTGCATTAGAAATTAAGGTTGTACAAGAAATGGTAGGCATGTACTAGTGACATGACTCACGTCTGTAGCGGTAGGAACTCGTCCGAGTTAAACAATATATATCGATGAATCTGTGCCAGTGTGATACGGTTGAGGATGACTCGTGTTCCCGCCCCCTTACAACCATCAGGGTTTCTCTAGGCCTTATTATGAAACTTCAGTGTGTCATCCAAATACATCGAGCAGAATGTCACCAACTCAGTTGCTATGTAGCCCTCCGCAATACATCTCTTAGGAGTCTCTTTATTGTGCACATTAGATTTGAACCCCCTAGGCTCCTGTATATGGAAATCAATCAATCAATTGCAGTGATTCACTGTCTTTTAGTGGTGGGAAAAAAATTAATAATAACAATTTAACGATCAAAATTTACCTCTCAGCCGGATACATCCACCTATACTGCACTGGTCCACCCAGTTGGCATTCACGAACAAGATGCATGACAACATGAACCATGCTAATGAAAAAACTTGGGGGAAATACATGTTCCATCTTACACAAAGTCACACAGACTTCCCTCTAGAGTCGATACAAATCATCTAGTGTCAGCGTAGTTGAACATAGGCCCCGGAAGAATGTTCCGATCTTAACTAAAGGTCTGACAACGTTACCTGGCAGTGACCCACGTAAAGCAATAAGTAGAAGTTGTTGCATCAATATGTGATGGTCATGACTCTTCAAACCCGTCATCGTACGTTCGTTCAGTCGTACGCATCTGGAAATATTCGAGGCATAACCATCGGGCACCCTCACATCCTGAAGCACTTTCAAGAAACTGGTTATATCTTCATTGGACATTGTGTGGGAATCTGGAGGCATATAGATTTTTCCATTCTTCATAAATGGATGAAGTAGACGTCTCAACCCCATCTCTTGCAAGTCTTTACGAGCATCGTAGTTGTCCTTTGTTTTCCCTTTTATGTTGAGTATTACAAGAATGTTGTCCATCACATTCTTCTTTATGTGCATCACATCAAGGTTGTGCCGCAGTAAATTATCATTCCAATACGGCAACCTAAAGAAAATACTCTTCTTCTTCCATAATACATGATTGGTCCCTTGTGGTCTGGTGTTGGGAGTACTCTTCTTCCGCTTCTTTCCCTGCTTCTTACTACTGTCTGGCTTTGACTTGGCGGCATCCTCATCCCCAAATGGCATCCCTTCTAACTGTCTTAGGATTTCATCTTCACTTAGCACATTGGGTGGACATTGTAGTTCCTGGTTACCGTCAAAATTTCTTTTGTTCTTCCTTCACGGATGATCCAAGGGCAAGTGTTGCCTATGGCCCATAAAACGCCATTTGTGGCCGTGTTTTAACCATCTAGACCTTGTTGACTGCATACAACAAGGACATGCCTTTGCTCCCCTAGTAGGCCATCCTGATAGATCTGCGTATGCCAGGAAGTTATTAATTGTCTACATCACTTGCGCACGCAACATAAAGTGTGTTTTAGTGGAAACATCAAATGTGTGTACCCCTACATTCCATAATTCCTACTATTCCTCAATTAAAAGCTGTAGGTAAATGTCTATATCCATTCCAGGTGAACTCAGGCCAAAAGACGTTTGTTTCATGCACATCCAAGGAGGCAAGTTGTATGGCACAAGCATTACAGACCAAGTGTTGTGAGATGTACTAAGGTTCCCAAAAGGATTAAATCCATCTGAGGTTAGTCCAAGCCTTACATTCGTGTTGTCTGCTGCAAATTCTGGATATAAATGATCAAATGACTTCTATACTTCACCGTCGGCCAGATGCCTCAATTTGCCATCCTTTGTGCAGTTGTCTGCAAGCCACTTCATATGGGGCGATGTATACTGCGACATAAATAACCTATGTAGTCTTGGTATGAGTGAAAACCACCGCAACACTTTCACTGGGCGTTTCTTACTTGACGATATGGGTTAACCATCCTTGTCTAAATGAATTTCATCTTTCCACTTAGATTTTCCACAAATTGTACATGAATCTAACTCCTTGTTGCCCTTCCAAAATAATATGCAATCATTACGACAAGCCGAAATCTTCTCATACCAGAGCCCCATGTCCCTTAGATATTTTTTTGCCTCATAGGTATTAACTGGCAAAGCTTCATTATCTGCAGGCAACAATTGATTGATGAACTCAAGGAGAGACGAGAATATCTTGTTACTAATTCCACCGACACACTTCAAGTCGTATAGATGAACAGTTGCGCTCAGCTTGCTATGTTTGGTCCTATCATATAGCGGTGTCTTTGCCTCTTTAAGTAACTCGTGGTACTTTCGGGCATCAACGTCATCCATTTCTTCGACTACGATTTCTTCTTCACGCTGCACAACAACCTAAGGCTCACAGTTGTCTTCCCTGACATTGTGCATGCCGAACACATCATTCAACATATCGTGCATATTTTCACCTTGATCACTGCTTCCACCTGCTTCATCTGTGGCCGGACGATTCGAAGGAGATGGTTCACCATGGTCCCAGATAGGCTTCTCACCATGAAACATCCAGTCCTTATATGTAGGAAGTATGCCTTTTCCCCTTGTCAAGTGGGCGAGAACAACGCCTAGCGGATAGCGCCGCGGGCAGTAAATCTTACCATCAGGTATTGTGCAGTTCCCAACTGCGAAGTCCACGAACAATCTACAACCGTCTCTGTATTCCTTCGTACCCCTAGGCTTTGTCATCCAACTGTTGTCCATTGTTGTCTACAGACATTAGAGAGAAATATACGCGACTTAAAAGTATTCAATAAACACATACATATTTAATGGAATTTACATGCAAACTTAATTACTAGCTAAGGTTGTTGGTAATTTATTTATTTTTTACTTACGAAAATTTCCTAAACTTAAAAGAAATAACAACTATTCCAAATGGGGACCATCAATAAAGATCATCTATCTAGGCTAGTTGTTTTTGTATTTTTTTTTTTTTTTTTAGTAGGGTTTAGGGTTTTCTTCACGCACTTTTTAAATTTTTTTTGTTTTTTTTTTTCAAATTTACATTATTTGATGTTGTTTAACTGTTAACATTCTTCATTCACATTCAGCTTCTATCATTTTTTTTCCCAAAAGTTCATATATATGCATTTGTTAGATGTTGGGGACCCTAGTTAAATAAAATAAATCTAGCTAGGGTACGAAGTCAATTTATATATTTATTATTTTTTTTTTCCTATTGTCAAAGTTTTTGGTCGTATAGCATTTATAAGTATTAATAGGGCAAAACCTGAACAATATATAAGTCTAAATTTAAATGCATTTATTATTATATATCACTAAACAAATTAAATAAATAAATCTAAGTTAATTACTAGTTTTCGGATATAACTAATCAAAACCACATGGTTGTTCATATATACCACGTACATATCAAATAACAATTATAACACATAGCACGAATTACCTAATTAATTAACAAATTAACAATAAAGAACTATCTCAAACAAAGCAAAAATTTAAATAAGTTACACAACAAATCAGTATGTACGTCCATCTTAAAAATATTATTTAACCCTTTTTATTATTATTATTATTATTATTATTACTTTTGGATGCAAATTAATGGTGGAATATTTTGTATCCATCCATTCATGACTAAATACCTTGCTGCCAAGTTAAGACACTTAGGAGTAACCAATCCTAAGCTTAACTTTATGCCTTCTTACTTTTATGCTTTCCAAGATTTAATCCAATTTATGACCAAAGGGCAGGGTCCCATCTTACTAATTTTGCAAAAGACGCTTAATTAGATTAGCTAGACTATGTAACTCAAAGGATTCCTGGAAATCCTTGAGTTTTTATCCTACCGATGTAACTCAAAGGATTTGGGTATTTTTGCTTGTACTGCTCGAGCTATCTGGTATAGAAGAAATGAAGTCACACATGGAGGTTGCTTTAAACACCCTGCGGTGCTGGCCAAAGAAGTTGATGCACGATGGAAATTGTGGGAAGCATCTGTGGAACACAATGAGAATATGGTGGGGACAGAACCCAACGGCGGAAATTCTCACATTCGGTGGAAAGCCCCAGCTTATGACACCTACAAAGTAAACTGGGACGTGTCGGTGAAAGCAGACTCTAGAAGATTCGGAGTGGGTCTCATTGTGCGGGATTTCATGGGGCAGGTGTGTGCAGCATGCTGTTCAGTTCAAGAAGGGTGTCCGGAGCCCACAGTAGCGGAGGCGATGGGAGCTCTTACAGCAGTAGAGTTTTGCTGTGATTTGGGCTTTCAAAAAATCGTGCTGGAAGGAGACTCAAAATCAGTTGTGCAAGCTGTCAACAGAGGAACGCCTTGGTGCAAGTTTGGTCAAATTATGGAAGATATTCATGCCATTCTGCCAGGATTCAGGAGTTGGAAAGCGGAACATGTAAGGCGAGAAGCAAATGCTGCAGCTCATGGCTTGGCAAAGGCAGCGGAAATCAACGGGATACATAAAGTTTGGATGGAAGAAGTCTCGGATCTTATACTTGATGTGGTTACTTTAGAGCGTTCCGCTATTGTAGTTTAGAGTTCTTTCGAACTCTTGGTATTTAGAGTCAATTGATGGCTCTAGATGTTTTTGTATTCTTTCTAGAGGTTTTTGAATAAGATCAGTCTGTTATTCAAAAAAAAAAAAAAAAAGAAGATTAGCAAGACTATGTTCTATACATTGAACTTAATCAATTTCCTTACAATATTGACATCGATTTGGTCAGCTGGCAAGATTACAAAATATATGCATCTTTGCCAAGATCTTACTGACCATGATTAATATTATTGTCCCATATCATATGCCTAGTATAATGCTCTTTAATCATAAGGAAATTTCCTTATGATTAGTCCTTCGTAATATTAAGGGGTGTACAGTTAAATGACTATGACAATTAGCAATTAATACGTTATATATATGTAAAATTGTTATATATAATATATATATACCCGGCCATATATATATATATATATATATATATATATATATATTACCCACATATATTTCTTTATTTATTTTTATATACCATATACATATACATATATTACCCATATATATACCCAAACGTATGACACGAAATTACCATGTAATCATCCGAACTTGCATACAAACACCAAATCCAAACCAAACAAATAAATAAATACAAGGATGCATGTACATATATATATACCTGTGAGGAGCTCTTGTAGGAGCTAGAAACGGAGGGAGAGAGGACGACAGCTGGAGATCAATGGCGGGGAGACGGCCGGCTGGTTTAGCTGTGGAGGATCGGAGACTTCATGAGAGAGAAACTACTGTGCTTGAAAGAGAGTATATATACGGCCAGCGGGTGGAGAAGAGAAAAAAAAAAAAAGAAGCTTAATCGAGCTTCAGCTATGGCGGAAGAAAGAAAGAAAACTGGAGAAAACAAGAGAAAAACAAAAGCTGAGAGCTATGGGCGGTGGTACTGATTTTCCAGCTGTGGGAAAGATAAAAAAAAAATAAATAAATAAAATTCAAATAGGCCAGGCCTCTTAATTAAGATGCATGGTGGGCTGCACATAGAGGAGATGGGACGTATGCGCGCGGGGGAGGGTCTCGAGGGGATTACTGACGTGCCATGTGTGGCACGTCAGTAATTTTTATAAAAAAATATAATATAGATAAATATTTTAATTATAATTAAATAATTTTCTGACAAGTCAACATTTTACACGTCAGAATTTTCTGACATGGTAATTTACCAAGTCAGAAAATTTTAACGTGTAAAATGTTGACCTGTCAGAAAATAAATAATTTTTAAAATTTTAAAATCCGTAAAAATTTTCTGACATTCCAATATTTAACACGTTAGAATTTTCTGACATGTTTGCTTTACCGCGTCAGAAAATTCTGGCATGGCACTATTCAGGCGTCAGAAAAATATTTTCTGACGTGGTAATTTCGCCACATCAGAAAATTACTAACGTTGCAACAAAACATGTTTATGTGACTGGGGAGGTCAAAAAAGCCAGTTAAAGGAGCTTCTGAGTCAGATGAGGCTTTCACCACTCGTCTTATTGATTGGGATAGCAAGCATCATCAGATTTTTACATGGTTTCGTAATACCACTATCCCATCTATTTCTGCGCTATTTGGCAGCTTTGATGAAGCAAAGGGTGCTTGGGATATGCTTGCTTCTCGTTATTCTTCTATAGATAGTGCTCACGAGTATCAGCTTTTGTTTGAGCTTTTCCATCTGAGGCAGGAATCTGATCAAAGTATAAATGATTTTCTAGCTCACATGCAATTCTTATGGAACCAAATTGATGTTTCTGATCCTATTTGGAAGGATCCCACTGATGCTAAGATGTATGTTACTCGTTGAAATCAACATCGCCTTCACCAATTTTTGATGGCCTTGTGTGATGATTTTGAGCCTGTTCGTGTGCAACTTTTACATCGTTCTCCTTTTCCCACTTTGGACACTACCATCTTCGAACTTGTCCGTGCCGAGACTAGATCGCAGACTATACGCTCTCAGCCTAGTTATACAGTTTTGGCTGCACCATCCTCTAGCTCCTCGCCATTCCACCGAGAGTATTATGACAGGTCAGGTACTCCTCGACTCCCTCCTAAGTCTCACGATAACAATTACTGTCGCTATTGTTGACGTCGAGGGCACACAATTGACAAGTGTTGGCGTAAAGGAAGATCTAATGCACCCACAGCAGCAGTTGCTGATACTGAGAGTGGTTCATCTCCAGCTGCTTCATCTCCAGCTGCTCCCTCTTCAGTTGCTCCCTCTGGCCAAGCATAAGGATCCAGTGTCACCTTAACTGTAGCTGACTTCGAGACAATAGTCAACCAGGTCATCCTATCTCGTTCTGGTAATTCATCTTCCTCTGTCCTCTCAGTTTTGCCAGGTACCTCTTCCCCTTGGCTCTTTGATTCTGCTTGTTGCAATCACATGACACCTCACCCTACTTCTTCTACCACATCTATACCTTCACCTCATTCCTTATTGATTCGCACAACTGATGGCTCCATTATGACTATTAAAAGATATAGGCACTATCAATACACATTCCCTTTCTGTTCCTGAAGTTTTTCATGTGCCTGAATTGTCCTTCAGTCTTCTTTCTGTTGGCCAACTGTGTGAACTTGGATATAAACTTGTTTTTGACTTTCCTGGTGTGCATGTACAGGATCCTCGTATGAGTCAGACCATTGGGACTGGGCGTAGAATTGGGCGTATATTCGAACTCTCATCCTTACATCTCCCCGCCATAGGCGTCTCTGCTGTTGCCTCTTCATCATCACCATCTCTTGCACTTTGGCATTCGCTTCTTGGTCATGCATTTACCTCTCGCGTCCAATTTTTAGCTTCAAAGGGTTTATTAGGTTCAGTTTCCAATAATTCTTTTGATTGTAGTTCATGTCAACTTGGTAAACAACCAGCTTTGCCATTTAATAATAGTGAGTCTCATGCTACTGCTTCTTTTGATTTAATTCATTCTGATGTTTGGGAACCTTCTCTTGTTGCTAGTATGAGTGACTCACGTTATTTTGTTATTTTTGTTGATAATTTCTCTCGTTACACTTGGGCGTTTTTAATGAAATCTCGTTCTGAATTATTGGACACTTATCGTACTTTTGCCAAAATGGTTGAAACCCAATTTTCAAAACCCATCAAAGCTTTTCGTTCTAATAATGCTTTAGAATATACTCAACATGATTTTCAAGCTATTCTCAAACATTATGGCACTGTTCCTCACTTGTCGTGTCCAGGCACCTCACAACAAAATGGTCAAGTCACGTCAAAAAATGATAGTAGATTCCACATCAGAAAAACTAATTATTAATAATAAGTTTACAATTGCCTTCCCTAGATAAATATCTAAAGGCTATCGCCACATCAAGAATACATGCATTCTTGGATTAAACACAAATTCATCACCCTAAAAGTAGATTCCAACAAGAATAAAGAAGGATCTTACCAAGTAGGTATTAGCAACCATGCGACTAGAGAGGAAGTCCAACGATCGACACCAGTCAATACGTAGCACTCGTTGTCAGGAACAACATACTAAAATTGTATCAAGATCGGACCACAAACGTCCTTCCACTCTCTGACGGATGTGATTAGGCAAAACCTTTTTTCTTCTTTTTCTTTTTCTCTCCCTGTGCTGCAGCTCTTTCTTTCTTTTCCTTTTTTTTTTTTTCTCTTATTTTGTCTCATGTACAAAACACACCCATAGTGGGTTTCTATATATACTACAAAAAAAAAAAAAAAAAAAAAGTAGCCCATGTGATCCCCACATAAGAGGGACCACCCAACAAATCTTCCCTTCCTGACTATGTGGGGAGCTCCACCAAGCCCGCCGCGCTTCTGCAAATTTTAAGCTTTTGCATAGGCACCCATTCTCATCAGTATGAATTTTCTTAATCTGTAACAGCTTATCTTCCAGTGTATCATGAATCCAATGACACTTAACATCGATATGTTTCGATTTTGAATGAAAAGTTGAATTCTTACTGAGATGAATGGCACTCTGATTATCATAGTAAAGCACATACCTATCTTGTTGGAGACCCAGTTCCTGTAAGAACTTTTTCATCTGTAACAATTTTTTGGCTGCTTCAGTGATGGCAATGTACTCTGCCTCTGTGGTAGACAAAACAACACATTTCTAAAATCTAGATTGCCATGAAACTGCTCCCCTGATTAAGTAATCAAGTACCCTGAAGTAGATTTTCTTGAATCAATATCCCCAGCCATATATGCGTCTGTAACCCATCAACCACCTATTTACCATTACCGAAGCACAAACATACTCTCTAAGTACCTCTAAGATACATGAGAACCTATTTCATAGTTTTCCAATGTTCTTTGCTAGGATTAGAAAGGAATTGACTCACAACTCCAACAGCATGAGCAATATCAGGACTTCTACACAGCATGTCATACATCAAGCTATCCATGGCTAATGCAAAAGGCACTTTTTTCATTTCATCTTTTTCTGTCTCCCTTGTAGGACTTTGCTTTGAGCTCAATTTCAAATGACCTACAAGTGTAGAGCTCATTGGTTTTGCCTTGCTCATCTTGAACTTGTCCAATACCTTCTTGATATAACTCTCTTGTGATAGCCACAATTTTCCTTTCTTCCCATCACGAGAGATCTTCATACCAAGGATCTGCTTTGTGAGTCCCAAGTCCTTCATAGCAAAGGACTTACTCAACTCTTTCTTCAGTCTATCAATTTTACTAGTGTCACAACAAACAATCAACATGTCGCCTATGTATAGCAAGAGAATACTAAATTTTCCATTAGAGAATTTCTTCACATATACACAATGATCCGATGTAGTTCTGTCATACCCATGATCAACCACAAAGGAATCAAACTTCTTATACCACTGTCTCAGTGCCTGCTTGAGAAGGCAGTCCTTACATCAAGCCGTTTGATCTCCAAATTCATTTTGGTAGTGTTGTGCCAAATACCCACCTAAATTAATAAGCAAATACTCAGTGCATTTTACTCGCAAGTGGTTGAGATCAAAATGATAATATAGGGTGCAAGTACGAGATCATTCCCACAAGGATTGTTGATTTTTGTTTAAAATTGATTTTCCAAATTAAAAGAACAGAATTGTCATGATTTTGATATGTTGAAAAGATATATTAAAGAAAGGGTAAGGGTTTCGACATCCGCCCCTAATCATGCTAATTAAAACAACAAATTGCCAATGTTCCAATCATATGGTATAATTAATGCTTGTCAACCTAAGGGCATGATATCTAGTCCTTAAGCTATTGATTCCCCTAAGCACAAAATTAGGCATGGTATCTACTCTAATTCTTTTCTTCCCTAAAGGATTTAACATGGTATCTACTAAGTTGTTCTTTAGGGAAACATAATTCTATGGAAATCGACAAACACATGAAGCCTAGGGCATGGTATCTACTCCTAGTTCCCCATGTTGATTAAGCCAAGAACCTATGATGAGGTTCTTTTGTCACTTTATTAAGCCCAAGATTCGGTCATCTAAATTGACTTAATTAACAAATGCATACCATAAAATATGAGGAATTCAATCACATAGACATAATCAATTAAAATAAGCCATAATATAATTGAAACAAAGGCACTAGTATTAAACTTAAAAAGACATGATTAGGGCTTCAATATAACCCTAACAAGGAGTTTAGTTACACATAATTAAACTAAGGCTAAAAAAGAAAAGGGAAAGAAGAAACCGGAAAACGCTTTTGAAGTAGCCTCCTTTTCCTCTCTCCAAAATTGAATAATAAATTTTAAGGCTTAGAAGTTTATTTATAGGCTCTTGGGAAACCTAGAAACCCTAGAAAACCTAATAAAATCGGAGGACAAAACCCTAATCCAATTAGGTTTTGTAAAACCTAATTTTAAGTGGAAAATAGGTCTTTCTGTATCTAGGTCGCCCGAATCCGCTTGATCGCATGGGGTGCGCTCGATCGCTTCCTTGTGCTTGATCTTATGTCTAATGCAGTCGATCGCAGATGCGCTCGAGCCTGTTTCTGATGCGATCAATCCCATACTCCAGTTTTTCCCAAATTTGATATTTTATGCTCAAAAATTTCAAAAACGCTTCATTTTCCATCAAACACCTAAACAGACAAAACCACAAAAAGGAAGTAAAACAACACAAAATAGCACAACTAAGAGATTAACAAATATAAATTAAGGGGGTAAAATATGTATATTTTAGCACTCATCAGGTAGCGAAACCCAAAATAACTGTGATAGAAAACATATTTACCACAGGTGAAAAAATTTCATCAAAATCAATGCCTTTCTTTTGACCGAACCCCTTTACAACTAGTCGCGCCTTGTACCTTGTCTGTGATCTGTTTGGTTCAATCTTCTATCTGAACACCCAATTATTCTTGAGTGCTCTCTTCCCCTTAGGCAGTTCCACCAAATCATATGTGTGATTCTCATGCAAGGATTTCATCTCATCTTGCATGGCTTCTAACCACTGATTTTTTTGGTCATATAGCATAACCTCTTGATAACTTTCTGGCTCTCCCTTAGAAAGTATCACATACTCATTAACTGAATATATTCTAGAAGGCTTTGTCTCTGGTAGGTCTCCTCAATTAAATCTCAGTGGATGGTTCTGAAGAAGCTTGCTCTAGGTGTTCTTCTGACTCAACACTATCAATTGCAGACTCACCATTTTCACCAACTGTATCAACTTGTTCTTCTTGTACATCTCTCATGTGTTCATCATGCATCACACAAGGAATAATAACTGGATCCAACTCAACACGGCACTGAGAGACTCTACCCTTTTCTGACCCAAGTCTTTAATGGTTTGATCTTCAAAGAAAACAACATCTCAGCTTCATATGATTTTCTTATTTAACTGGATCCCACAATCTGTAACCAAACTCCTCATGCCCATAACCCATGAAGATACATTGCTTAACTATAATATCAAGCTTTGACCTCTCATCTCTAGCAATATGGACAAATGCCCTGCATCCAAACATTCTCAAGTACTCAAAAGAAACATCTTTCCATGTCCAACCCCTTTAAGGAATGTCACCATCCAAAGGAACTGATGGAGAAAGATTTATCAAGTCAACTGTTGTCCTCATTGCCTTACCCTAAAAATGTTTTAGGCAATTTTGCATAAGAGAGCATACACCTGATTCTCTCACAGATGGTTCTGTATGTTGGGATTATGCCCATAATCTTAGTGATTTTAGATCCATGATGATATTTAATGTTTTTTGTAATGAATATGTGGTTTTATTCATTAATCAATTTTGAACATATGACATATATCATCTTTTACATGCCTATTACCTATGGCTTATCATGCATGTCAAAAGGTCCAAGGATTACATTAAGTAATGCAGTGTGACTTCGTGGGCTGCAAAGAAGAACATCAATAAAGAATGGATAGGTATTTCTAGATTTTGATATGATCAAAGGATCTAAGAAATCTTCTCTAAACGCTAGATACTCTCTAGGGTTTGAAGGAAATTCATGAAGAAACTCAACTCTGAGTAATCTTATTGAAAAAGACTCAAATAATATCAAAAGCTGCGTTCTAGGGTCTATAAAACATGTATATATAGACCTTCAAACCCTAAACCTAATAATAATATGAAATTAAGTTGAACTGCAATGGCCATCCGGATGGAACATAACGCCGTCTGGATGGACATTGAAATAAAACATGAAAACTCTAAAATAACATAGGCATTTGGGCGGTCTCAGGATGAGGACTTCTGACGAGGCTATCGGGTTTAGGCCTGTCTGGACTGTTGCAGACGAGCTTGCAGACAAGGCTCTCTAATCTACATCATTTTCCTAAGGTTGGATAGAATTCATCCTCAAATTTGGACAGTCCTTTCCACGGTCCTTCGAGTGCCCTATCAGCTCATTCCATTCTCCTTTCCTCATGATCAAGACAAGGCAACACCCTACAAGAAACATGATGTTCTTAATCATCGGTAGACTATGTTAATTATTTTGAAGGCCCCATACGCCACCTTGCAATATGTCAAGCTTGCCGTGCTTCCCTCGTACCTTTCCCCTTCCACATGCCATGAAAATACTTAAGAATGAGTCAGTTGTTGTCTTTCTTGTGAACATGTAATTCTCTTCAACCTGAATAAAACTCATCATAATCATTGTTATGAGAATTTAACAAAATATCGTCTAAACCAAGGAAATCAACATAACCTACTTCTTCATCATTAAAATTAGGCAGCCACCTGTAAGGTCATCATCAACCTCATTATAATCTGCAATACAATTGATGGGTCCTTCCTTTGCCAATGGGTCATCTTCTTCAGGATAGAGGCGGCCAAACATGGTAGGAAACCAATCTGCTGCATACTCTCCCTCTAGGTCGAATGGCAAGGTCTTTCCTTAGGATCTTCATCTTCCTCGTCGAGATCACATGTTGGTGGGGGATCCCAATCCGAGAACCCCTTTGAAGGCTCTTCAACATCTTTTTGTTGCTCGAACTCTTCATCAATGAATCCATCTTCTTGGAATTCCTCGTCAACCCATTCATCTTCCACCCCCACATAATACGGATTTTGTAGTGGAATTGAGATTGTGAGAACGGCTAAGGTGTTGCACCGCAGACCCTGGTCATCTAGTCGTACCTCTACCCGTTGAGACATCACCATACCATAGGAAACCATGTCGTCCTCACTCGCTTTCGAAACTACTCTCCTTATGGACCTTTCTGTGTTAGTCAGTCTTGGCTTTGCTACTAGTGGTTGGCCATCCCCTTGTAAAGGTTTTGGCCCCGCATCTTCGTTAAGTAGCAACGTCAGTTTGACTCTATCAACCATGAAGCTGTATGTGTTCTTTGTTTCATCATGGATAGGAGCCTTCTCACATTGCCAAGGCTTTCGCAATAGTAGATGGCACGTATCCATGACAACCACGTCACAACACACATGCTCCACGTATTTAGCTCTAATGGAAAAGGACACAAAACAATGTTTAGAAACATTAACCTCGTTTCCTCTTGTGAGCCATTCCATCTAGTAGGGAGTAGGATGCTTCTTGATTTCGAGCTCCAGCTTTCAAACTGCTTCCTCTGAGCCTACATTCACACAACTCCTTGGATCGATGACAAGCTTGGACACCTTGCCTCCAATGGTGCATCTAATTTGAAATTGTGAGCACGTACGTTTAATGTATCGGGACACCAAATGATACTTGATCTTCGCCCCCTCCTTAGGCACCACCTCCGCCCTCTCCCTAGGCACTTTTTTTGGGGGAATTTTCCTTTCACAATTTATACCCTTGTCTCCAATTCTTTGACTTTTGGCACATGGTATAACTATGGGGCAAGAAAGTGACTCCCATGTATTTCAATAGTTTCTCCCAACTATTGATCTTCAATTTGCTTTGCCGCAGCCTAGTTTGCTTCAGTTGATGCCACCACGAAGCAACACTTCCCCAAAATGTGTTCACCACTAAAGAGACTCATTGTTCATTGGGCACCCCTTTGAAGTCAAGAACATCTTCAATAGTAACCACCCAATCAAGGCACTCTTCGGGTTGCAAGCAACCTTTGAATTGCTGGATGTCCTGCTTGACGCCTGCTTCCCATGGACTAGCATGAGCTTGTGCTGTAGGAAATTTCCTCCCTTTGTGCCCCGCAAAAGGATTGACGGGTTCATTCTTAATGATAGATTTGCCTTCCGCCTCCATACACCGCGCTTCTTGGTTGGCGGCGACTATTGTTCTGACCTCCCATGTCGGCAAAGTGATTGGCAGGGACTCCGTGTTGGGTGCACATCCTCTCCCTTTTCTACACGGCTATACTACCAAACCTCTCCTCCATGTGCCGCAAACAAATCGCCGGTTGCTCCTTATGTGCTGCCTCCGTGTGCACATGGACTTCGTTCATAATTGTACAACAATTGCCCCTCTCCATTCATGAAAGTAACCTAGGCTTAGATACCAACTGATGCAGTGTGACTTAGTGGGTTGCAAAGAAGAACTGTAATAAAGAACGGATAGGTATTTCTAGATCTTGTTACGATCAAAGGATCTAAGAAATCTTCTCCAAACGCTAGATACTCTCTTTGGTTTGAAGGAAAGTCATGAAGAAACTCAACTCTAAGTAATCTTATTGATGAAAACTGAATAATAATCAATAGCTGGGTTCTATTGTCTATAAAACATGTATATATAGATTCCCAAACCCTAAACCTAATAATAATAAGAAATTAAGTCGAACTACAATTCTATGATAGCCGTCTAGACGGAACATAATGCCGTCTGGATAGACACTAAAATAAAATATGAAAACTGTAAAATAACATAGGCATTCAAACGGTCTGCAGACAAGGACTTCAGACAAGGCTCTCGGGTTTAGGCTCGTCCGGACGGTTGGAGATGAGCTTGCAGATGAGGCTCTCTGATCTACATCACTAAGAGTGTGAGTAACGTAGTTATCACAAATGGTCTTAGTCCATAATCCTTATATCCTTAAAGGTATAAAGTTTGTAGTCGGTAAATGGGAAGTGAGCATTCCATTTTAAGTAAGACTATTATACATCGAATCTTGGTGATCTACCTTGATCAAGCGAAGCAGTGTCTTCGAGATTGATGTGTAGTGTGTTGAGTCCCTAAAGCACTGATCGGAGCAAGGAGTTGTCTTTTCATGAAAAAGATTGTATATTGAGAAAAGACAATTAACTCCTCAAAGGCTTCTTTGGACTTTGATTATAAATTCAAAGAAGTTCGTGAACCCAAATGTGAAAGTATTGATTACTTTGATGTATCTAAGAGTTAGACCTATCATCGATCAATAGAGCTCAGTACGTTGAGTAATCACATTTAAACATTGTGGGAACACCGACTTCAAGAAGAAATCCAAATCTTTTGTCCGGTAGACAAAGAGATAAGAAATTTCCCCTTGAGATAGATTTTATAGATATTGTTTTCCAGTCTCTGGTCATAGCATTTTTGTTGATTGTGATAAGCGCCGAATATTGCACATTCAAGGCCTAATTATCATGTAATAAGTGCCAAAATATTCATATTTTAGCCCTTAACTTATATTTGTTAATTCCTTAGTTTTGTTAGTTTATGCTATTTTATTTTCTTTTTGTATTTTCTTTGTTTTATAGGTTTTTGGAAGAAAATAAAGTGTTTCCGGAAAAGTTCCAAGCTTTACGGGCAAATTGGGAAGACCTAGAAGATATGGTTAAACTTAACCAATCATGGTTAAGTTTAATCAAATAAAGGAAATGATTAAATCGAAATTTCTGAAATTGGAGTAAAAATCGGATTGGATTCAAATTTGGATTCTGCATACATCTCGGTATTTTAACCATAACTTTCAGCTCAAATATCCGATTAAGGTGATTCAAGCAGCATTGGAAAGCTAACTTAAAAGAGGTTTGATACAGACACAGCACAAACCCAACTCATGGCCAACTTCTCTCCTACCTATAAAAAAAATTTGAATTTTAAACCATACAAATTATCTTTTTTCCCAAATTTTCAGAATCCAAAAATCCTCTATCTCACTCCTTCGCTCTCCCTCCTGTGTGCACCCTCTCTCTCCTCCGGCGAGTTCTTCGGCCACCGGCGAAGGTGTCTGTCCGTCGCAAGGTTCCGTGCACTGTCTCTCTCACTCCGGCGACGTCTACGGCCATCGGCGAAGCTCCTTTCTCCCTCGCTCCTGTCTTTTTCTCACTTCGGCAAAGCCAAAGGCTCTCTCTCTCCTCCACCGACAGTAAGTCCCTCTCTCTCCTCCACGTGCAAAATCTAGGGCTTTTTGAATACTATTGGCTATTAGAATAGTGTATTAGATTTCTGTGTATTTAGGGTTTAGATTTATGTTTTTTGAACATTATTGGGTATGGGTTTTTACTTCTTTTTTCGTTGGTTGAGGCTGTGTTTGTTTGTTCATGCCAGAGAAAAATAGTTTTTGGTCAGATTTTTCATTTGCATTATTTTCAGGCGGTTTGTCAAATGTAAGTCCTTGTGTTGACCAGATGCATTGAGTTTGCTCTTTGATCTTTGTTTTGTTTTCTATTTCTCATCTGGGTTCTCCGGAGTTGTTGATTCACAATGACTGTGGAGGACCAAAGATGTAATTTGGTGGGCGAAGATGTGAGCCAGGACAGCTTTCCAGTGGGTATGCGTGTTCTGGCTATAGATGACGACCCAATTTGTCTCAAATTGTTGGACACTCTGCTTCATAGATGCCAATATCAGGGTCTGTTACTTTTTTGTTTTTATTGCTTTTGGTTTGATATTGTGTATCACGCGAATTGAGCTTGAATTGTTATTCATTTCCAATTTTATAAAATTTTGTGTTTTTTTTTTTTTGTGAATAGTAGTAGTTTATTTAAAAGTGTCACATTTGGTGGCTCTCTATATCGAATATTGTTAATCTAATGACATTGGCCATGATTAGCTCAAACATGCTTCCCTAAAATCTTTTTTTCTTTTTTTCCCCTATTTTTAAGTGCAAACAATTTCTCCTTAGAACTTCAGAAGGGCAAATAAGTGTTTGTTCATGCCCGAGAAAAATAGTTTTTGGTTTGAATTTCTTGGTGAAATTTTGAAGCATCGAAGAATAGACCTCTGAAGAATTTCAAACATAATAAGGCTTTAGTGTATTTAGAGTTAAGATTTCTGTGTATTTAGGGTTTAGATTTCTGTTATTTGAAGAATTTAGAACATAATAGGGCTTTAGCTCATTGCCATGAGTTGCCATGAGCTTATTTCTTTTTAACGTTTTTTTTGTTGGGTTCGTCAATAGATACTTCTTCGCCCCAGCCTTCCGAATATATGATGTGTCTATTGTATACTGGCTATGCTCTTAGGTTTATAAATTCATCATATTATCTTATCTTAGTTATTAATGTTATATATATATTATTTAGGTTGATCTACAGCATATATTGTCTATATATTCTCTTCCTTTGAGTCAAGTAGTATTGCTTTACCTTTTGCGGCATCTAACCTAAGGTGTCAATTTCAACATGCCCTACACATTTGGTTGGATGATGAGCGTCGCCAATGCTATAATCCCAATAGACCTAATGATTGCAATGCATGTGCAACCCATCTTCAAAGAAGTTTCTGCCGTTCTCAACCATCGACAATACTTGCCTACGATTACTAGTGATGAGCTTTCAAGTATCTGCTCTCTAATACATGTCATTATGTCCAAGAGCATGTAAAATTTAATATAGTTTATGCCTTTGATGTTGGCATATTTTTGGGGGAATTGTCATGTAATTGTCTTTTTGGGAAATTGTCATGTTACTTTGTCTTTTTGAGAAATTGTCATGTAACTTTTTAAAAGGATTGTATTGGGATTGTGGATGATCTGTGACTTGAGTAAGTTGTCTCTAATTTTCCTTTGATTATTGGAAATCAAATGAAGCTTGCATTTATGCAAAGTAATCTCATTGCATACGTGTTTTGAAGAACCAAGGATGATCAGTGAGTTTGAATACTTTCCAATTTTGCTCCTTTAATTGCTTTCTAGACATGGTTGGTGTAAACTTATAATTTTGTGACACTTTGGAATGGGTGGTTTTTGTGAGGTTTGAAGATCTATCATTTTCCTCTGATTATTGGAAATCAAATGAAGCTTGAGCCAGTAAATACGTGTTTTGTTAATAATTGACTTGTGGCTTCTTTCCTAACAAGGTTAGAGGAACTTGATGTTTCGGGGCAATTTCTTGCCATGCTTATTATGTCTCAAACTCTATCTAATGTACCCATAGAGTTCACATCACATAGGTTTATAGTACACATTTCGAAATTAAACATTTGCATTAGAAATTAAACCTTTGGAATACATATTTTCAACACAACTTCAACGCATTACAAATTAAAAAAAAAAAAAAAAACTAATACAAATCTTTAAGGCGGCCATTTATAGTACACATTTCCACCATTACATGCACCACAAAAGTGTTTCTCATTATCAATGGGTATCCAATCAGAAGCCGTTGCACCATCAATGTTTACCAAAGACCCCAAGCAAGTAGACTTTAAGGAAGTCTCCCTGAGACAAGGACTTAGTTTCAAATTTGATAAACTATGACTAAGGTCCCACATTTTCCACATTGAGCGCTGGACAACCTTACAGCTTCCATAGGAATACTTCTTACAACTACAAAGATAGAACAGAAGGGTGAGATTAACATCATTGTTGTTTAATTTCCAGTTCTAAAATGATACATCAAGGGTTAATACCCTTGATAATGGCAACATAACTCTGCAAGAAGATAATAATTACTATCACTTTGAAAAAATAAAAATAAATATACATTAGAATCTTAAATAATATAACTTTCTTATTGTTTATGACCCAATAAAACACATTTTCAGCAGCGCCAAATAGAACTACTTGATGTAGTTGAGGCTTTCATACTTCGGTAAAGTGAAAATAGCATAAAAGACTCTAAATTTATTTTCTGTTGTTCTCATTGTCTTCTCAACATCAAAATAGACAAGGTAAAAGTTAAAAAGCTCACCGAACTTACATCCTGCATAACAGACTTTTATGTCATCAACAACCAGAATAATAATAAAAATAATAATTTGGAACACCTCGAACTCTAGCAAGGGAAGCATTTGTCTTCCTTGAAGGAGGCCTTTACCAAGAATGGTTAAGACTGTACTTTAAATGGTTATCTTGGTTGGAGAGGCTACAACAAATTTGGCCAACCACATCACTTTAGGAACCTCTGTTCCTGTTTCATTACCACTCAAAAAACGTGAACATGGGACAATCTTACAAGTAAGTTTAAAATAAGGTTTTTTCTGCTATAGAAAAAAATATAAAAAATAAAATAAAAGAGAAGAAGAAGATTTGAAGTTTATGCCTCCTCTAGCACATCATTAATTACTTGGGATTTTTCCTTCTTTTTTTTTTTTTTACTTACCAAAAAGCATATTAGATATTGCATTAGTTAGCTACTAATTCTTTGATTCTGAGATAACAAGTTCTTGACTTTAACCCCTATCTAAAGCAAGCCTTTTGGTCTCCTCATTGGATTGCAGATTAAAATTCAATGCCACACCAAGAACAAAGCTCAGGTAATGTGGTCCAAAGAGAATCTTTATGCCCTTTTTGACATGCTGTTAGTTCTTTAATTTTTTTGTTTTCTTTTCAAGGGATGAGCAATTTAAAGACGCAGTCATACATGGAGGAGATGAATGTTGACTACAATGACATAGATAATAAATCAGATGTGTCTGATAGTGCCTTTAGCAAGAGTGTTGGACCATCATCTAGTCAAAACTTGGACAGCACATACTTTTTAGGAGAAATTTGTGGCAGGGTATGTTATTACCTTGTTATCACAATGAGTTGCATTCCTGCTGTGTGTAGATTTTCAATTGTTGACTTTTTTCTTGTGCAATCAGAACATGACTGTATCCTCATTTCTTTCCATTTATACTACCAATTGTTCATCTCTATTTGTTTCAAGAGTTTTAACATTTCATTTTTGAGCATTCAATGACTGGGGTTTCTTTTCTGATCAGCTTCTAAAATGTTACTCTTTGTTAATACAAAATTGTTCGTGAAACTACTTGTGACTGACAAAATCTTCTCTAGTTGCTACAGGAAATAAGTTTCTCAGCATTAACTTCATATGGTAGATTTGACTCCATGGGGGGTTCCATTGATAGAGAAATAGTTTCCACTCGAAATAATTAAATGGGGTTACAAACAATCTGAGTGGAAAACAAGATTCAACCAGCAAATAATTCAAATTTAAATGCTGTTCACTTTTATGTTATCAACAAGATTCAACCAGGTCAACACAAGGACTTACATTTGACAAACCGCCTGAGAATAATGCAAATGAGAATTCTGACCAAAAACTATTTTTCTCGGGCATGAACAAACAAACACAGCCTCAACCAACGAAAAAAGAAGTAAAAACCCATACCCAATAATGTTAAAAAAAAAAAAACATAAATCTAAACCCTAAATACACAGAAATCTAATACACTATTCTAGCAGCCAATAGTGTTCAAAAATCCCTAGATTTTGCATGTGGAGGAGAGAGAGGACTACTTACCGCCGGTGGAGGAGAGAGAGAGCCTTCGGCTTTGCCGAAGTGAGAGAAAGACAGGAGCAAGGGAGTCAGGAGCATCACTGGTGGCCGTAGACGTCGCCAGATTGAGAGAGACAATGGATAGAACCTTGCGTCGGAGTGAGAAAGACAAGGACAATGACGGGACAGCTTCGCTGGTGGCCAAAGAACTCGCCGGAGGAGAGAGAGGGTGAGCGCGGGAGGGAGAGCGAGGGAGCAAGAGAGAATTTTTGGATTTATAAAAATTTGGGAAAAATACAATTGATTTGATTTAAAATTCAATTTTTTTTTTTTAAATGACACGTAGGAGAGAAGGTTAACATGAGTTGGGTTTGTATTGTGACCTTAACATTTTCCAACTTAAAATGCTACAAATCATTGTGAAATAGCATTTTCCTAATTCGGAGCGCCGCTATGCCAAAATCACCCCGCAAGACAGGAATGCAATTCTGGAAATTCTGGAACAATCCTATTCCGATTTAGACTTTGGCTTTCTTTATCCTAATTGGACTAAGACTTAGATCTCCAAATTTCCTGGGGTTACTAGGGCTTCTAGGACTCTCCTACGCCCTATAAATAGACCTCTAAGCCTCACAATTCAAGACACAATTTCAAGGAGACAACTTTGAGGAGAGGAATTGGAGGCAACTTCTAAGAGCGGTTTTCGATTCTTTCTTTACCTTTTCTTTTTAGTTTTATTTTAATTATGTGTAACTAACTCTTAAGGAGGGCTAGATTAAAGCCCTAATTATGTTTATTTAATATTTCAATATTGGCGCCTTTGTGATAATCATATGGTGTTGCTTAACTTGATTAATTTATGTTTTCTTAAATTCCTCATATGTATGTGATTGGCCATTATATGCATGTGGTATGGCTAGTTAATTAAATCAATTTGGATGATCAAGTACTGGGTTTAATAAAAGTAACAAAAGAAATCCACACCGAGTTCTTGGGTTAATCAACATGGGGAACCGAGAGTAGACACCCACGCCCTAGGCATCATGTGTTTGTCGATTTTCACAGATTTATGCTTTCTTAAAAAACAACTTAGTAGACACCCATGCTAAATCTTTTAAGAAAGAAAAGAATTAGAGTAGACACTCATGCCTAATTCGTTGCTTAGGGAAATCAACAGCTTAAGGAGTAGACACCCATACCCTTAGGTTGGCAAACATTAAGTATTCATAATATGATTGAATCATTGGCATATTGTTATATTATCTAAGTATGATTTGTGGTGGATATCAATACCCTACTTTTATCTTTATCTTTATCTTTATCTTTATTTCTTTTTCTTAGTATTAATATCAATCTCGTGACAATTTTGATATTTTAATTAATTCTAAATAAAATCTTGTGGGATCGATCTTGTACTTGCTGCACTATACTAGCTTTTGATCTTGTGCACTTGCAAGTAAAACGTATTAAATATTATCTATTAATTTAAGTAGTATTTGGCACAGCATAAAACAAACTTGTGCTTTAATTTTAATCTAGCCATGTTTATCTTCAAGTTAAAAGTTCCTAGGATTCGCTTCCTTCCGTTGCACGCTCCCCTTTGGAGCCATACGGATCCCAACACCATTTTCAAAAGAGCCACAAGAATTGACAGGTGTAATACTAGGATACATCAAACTTCCATTTTGTAACAAAAAGGCCATTCCATAAAGGTTGACTGTTAGAATAGATGGAAAAACAAATTTTTTACCAAAATTCTCTTAGAATATCCCCATTTTGACTATTGAAAAATTTGTTCAAATCGATGGTTTTTTCTTAATATTTTGGTCAAATTGATTTTTCCATCCATTTGAACGGTCAAACACTAACGGTGTGGCCATTTCTCCACAAAATGGTAATTTGTGTATAACTTTAATTCGAATACGGACTATTTCATTGAGGGTTCAAATGAAATTGTAAGAAGCCGTTGGGAGTTTGATTAAATAAAAATAAAAAATATATTGCCATTACAATTCTTTACTGCAATTAATTGTATTTAATAGTAACCGAGTATGACAAGTGTCTTAGGCCTATTTGAGTTAATTTTATTTTTCCAGTAGGTCCCTCCACAAGCTGACTATTACCCTTGTTGCACACACTCTTTTTCTCTTAATCATAATAGAGGAGAATGTTTAGAGGTCACAAAACCCTATCTTACACGTTTTTCAAGGATTGGAGACAAGAGTAATCAATTTAGCCCATTATCCAAGAGGTAGCCATCTTATACAATGTGAGTATCTATCTTGCAAATTTTATATTTTCATAACCTAATCCCATGTTTTCTTGATGCTATTCCCTTGACTTTTCTGATTCATCTTCGATGTATAGTTTCAATAGCTCATAACCCAAAGTATAGGTCAATATGGCTTTTCTCCTTTTAAGAAAACACAAAAACAAAAAGGACACTTTATTTAGGATCTATCTTAACCATTCAAAATTTATTTATTTTTAAAGAACTTTCCATTTAAATAAATTTTCCTTACACAATGTCATGTGACATAGTATTTTGCATTATGTTAAGTAATGAATCATTATATTTATTCCAATCGTTGATCAAGTTTATTTACTATATTTACTTAAACCAAAAGGCGCTTAACTAGAAAAAGGGTCATAATTTCAAAAGTCATAACTATTAAACAAAATTAATTGAATCAAATAACTTGAAGAATTAATCAATTTCATAGAATATATAAAGGCTAATTCTTAATTATGTTTTTTATTATACGTCAAACTAAAAAGTTTCTATAGTGCACGAAAGTCGATGGCTTACAAATGTATTAGAAAACTTATGTTGGTGACGACAGAGCTCCTTATCCTTATTCTCCTAAAAGTGCATGCTATTGTCCATGCCTATATCACTTTCCATCCCTCATCACCTTCTACACTACTTCCTCATTTTCCTAAAATTGATAAAGTTCAAACAAATGACCTTGTCCTTATCTCTTTTTCTCCCTCTCCACTGCCCCTCATGTATCCTCATTCCACTAAACTTGATGAAGTTCAAGAAAAACTGCATACATGCTTTGCTAGGGAAATTAAACGTTGTGAACAATTGTTGAAAAAGGATGGTGTTGAAACTTGCATTTATCAAAGTTATATACATTGTTGGGAGCGTCACCATCCCCTAAAGACAATATCAACCCATCATTTAATTTGCGTAAGAAGTTGCATAAAAAATCGAAGTGATATTGGGACATGTGTCAACGAATGTTATGAATCGCATTTCAAGAAGCACACAGATCTTGTCTATACACAAAATCCTGAGCATAATTTCTGGTTAAGATTTCTTAACTACTCTATCTCTCTCTCTCTTTCTACAACCATTTGTTGGTCGCCAAATTGATTGCCTATAGTGTAAAGATAGATGCAATGTTGCGCCTTGTTTCTTAAAATGTTTATCAATCTTCATATACTGCAAAATGAGACCTTTGATGTTTTATATATTTCTTGGACATCAATAGAAGGTTTCATGTATGATTAATTATTTTCAATTGTTACAAAATGTTGAACATTGCTTCTTTTACATGAATCCTAACTCCAACTAAAGTTTGGCACCTACAAATATTTTGTAACTTACAGTGTATTTACTAATTAGGGGAAAATTCACTTTACCCCCCTGAAGTTTCAGGAGTTTTTTAATTCGAACCACAATATTTAAAAATTGGCAATGTACCCCCCTAATATTTCAAAAAATTTCAATTCAAACCCCTCGTCACTAATTTCCGTCTAATTGGACGAAAATCATCCAACGTGCGTCTCAAATGGGATTTTGATGCCCTCTATCCCAATTTTACCCTCGTTAAAATCTATGAAATTACGTAATTACCCTCATTAAAACCTATGAAATTGAGGGTAATTACGTAATTTTATAGGCTTTAATGAGGGCAAAATTGGAATAGAGGGCATCAAAATCCCACTTGAGACGCACGTGGGATGATTTCCGTCTAATTAGACGGAAATTAGTAACAGAGGGTTTGAATTGAAAAGTTTTGAAACATTAAGGGGGTACATTGCCAATTTTTAAACATTGGGGTTCGAATTGACAAACTCCTGAAACTTCAAGGGGGTAAAGTGAATTTAACCCTACTAATTAACTTCCATAACTAAAGTGATGTGAAACAAACTTTTATCTTCACCATAACTATTACTTGTAACATTTTTTTTTTTTTCTACAAAACAAGAAAAGGTTGTTATAATTTTCTAGTATTCTATGATAAATATATATACATTCCTAAGTAATTACCAAATAGACAAATTTAATTTGTATTAGAGCAATAAAGATCTCATGTTAGTAAATTGCAACAATAGAAACCTTCAGTATTGTGATTCACCTTGTATAAGATTTCAAAAAATTAAATTGTAGGAGAATAATTATGATCACAATAGTCAATTTTTTGGTAGTCCACTAATATTTTTATAATACAAGTATAATCCAATAACTACAATACCATGACCTTTGTTTCCAAACAATGTAATCCTTTTTGTTTACCATACATTTAATTAAATAAAAGAAGTGTTGCATAATTCATTTTATCTCTTCCTCGTCCATCAACTACTATTTCATCTCACCCATTATCAATAAAAAAAAAAAAAAAAACTTTTCACTTAATTGCATTTGATTCCCACTAATTTTCTTTGTTACGATTTTCCTTTCTCTTCACCAACATCAACACTAGTCCATAGAGTATAACAATTTATCTCTTTTTTGTTTATACTAATTATGATTTAGCTATTTGGTTTTTGGTAATCAACACTAAACCTCATTTTCCTTGCATTTTTAAAAGTAATTGAGAAGTGGAACATGTAAGTCAGATATCTTGTAATACCAATCATATAATGCAACATCCTTAAGTAGATTTGGCATGAGTATAGATTTTTTTTTTTCTTCTTAAAGATATGCTAATAGATAAAGAAATATTAGATTATAAAATGAAAAATTAAGAAATTAAAGATCTAACGATAGAAGTGGATGGGTTAGATAATGATTACTTGGTGGCTTCAGCTCTTCAGTATCCATGCCTAGTAGTAATACAAGAGAAACAAGCTTTTACATTTTGTTTTTTCGTGTCATTTGTGCATTAAGTATAACTTTAATCTAATTGGCCTTATTCTTGACAAGATGCATGTTTTTCCATGTTCTTCATTACTCACTTTATTTATTAAGCTACATTCCACATATAAAGCATGATATTGTGACAGATTCAAATGGAGGCTTTTCACGGGATGTGCGAGAACAAGACTTGTTACTTAATTGTTCTCAATTGTCTCTCATTTAAATAATATTGTTTTGATTTGTAGAATATTGTTCAACAAGGATGCTATACTACCTGCTATGATATCGTTGTGCGTTTGAGTTTTTAAGTTTGGCCATTTTTGGACCTAAAACAATATAATAAGGTACTTGAATTTTATATCAAATTTGTTGGTCTTGTTTTATTTTTGGATATTTCCTACAACTAAAGCATGAGGAACAACCCTCATCTATTCTTTCTTTTGAGGTGTCTTAGGACACTGCTCATTAGTAAGAGAAACTCCATCTCTAAAGTGAAATAACCCTTTCATCGAGTCTAGCATGCTAAATCTTGCTAAAATCTTATTGATGTTTGCAACTTGGGATACGCCTATCATCTAATTTATGCAATTGCATAAGAGCTTGATCCTTAGGATATAGCTTGTCTTTCCAAGGTTCTTCATAGATTATACAACCAGATCCTTATTATACATTACCAAGAATGTTACTATCTCATCTTGACAGTTATCGTACACACATGGCTCATTGAGGTTTTGTTCAAAACCGATCTATTTGATCGGCTCATGAAACTTGATGTTTTGTGATCCGGATGCTTGTTTAAGTTCATCAATGTACCTGTTCAATTTACATACCATATTCTCTTGGTTTCCAGCAATTAACCCGTATGGTTGCATCACATAGATGTCCTTGTCAAGTTGTCATTTAGGAAGGTTGTCTTAACATCCACTTTTCAAATCCTATAGTCGAAGTGAGCAGCAATGGCCATGAGTATTTGGATGGATTTAAGTATGGCGTTTGGTGAAAATGCTCTATAACATTTTATAGAAAATGACACCTTGGTAATTTTACCCTCTAAACATGATTCGTATACTGGGTAATCGTTAAAATCCAATGGGTCTAAGAGCTTATCATTAACCATTCCTTGGATCCTTTTTGAGTTAATGTGACCAAAATGTAGGTGCCGAAGATATGCTTCATTAGTTGAAGGAATTTTTCTTTTTAAAGGTAAAGCATTCTGAGTAGGTTGTAAAACAAAATTATTGACATGATATAAATCATGAGTTATAATATAGAAACCGTCCACAATAATACCATAACAGATAAATAAATTACCCTTCACTATTGCTGTAGTATCCCTAAAAATAGAGGTATAAACACATTTACCCAAAAATGTCACAAAAATTAAATTCATGCGTATACTGGGTACATATAGTTCAACAATTTCAACGGAGTGGACTAGAACCCTCATCCCATCTCCCAATATTAGGTACATCTCTCCTTCACTTAGTTGCCTAGGTACCTGCGTGATAAGTGGACCCTAAATCGACACACCACGAATCTATGGGATTCAACACTAGACATTTTTCAACCGAGATAAAAAGATTCATTACTGATGTTGCATGACTTAGTGAGCTGCAAAGAAAAACAACAAGAAAAGAGCAGATAGGTATTTCTAGATCTTGAAACTATCAAAGATCTGAGAAATCTTCTGTAAATGCTAGATACGCTCTAGGGTTCGAAGGAAAATCATGAAGAAAGTCAACTCTGAGACATCTTATTAAACAAAACTCAAATAATATTAAAAGCCATTCTTGGGGCTATAAAACATGTATTTATAGGCCCCCAAACCCTAAACCTAAAAGCAATATGAAATAAAGACAGAATTGAAATTCTACAAGGCCCGTCCGTACGGGATATGCCCCTGTCTGGACAGCACTTAAAACGTGTGTAAATTAACATATATATATAGGCATGTCCGGACAGCCAGAAACCATGTCCGTATGGGCTTTCCAGAGACTTCACATTCGACACCATGTCTGGACATGCTGAATCTGTGTCTAGACACAAATTCCAGAAACTTCAAGTTAGGCCCCATGTCTGTTTTGACTAAGTAAAAATTGGAATTACCTGAGAAAATTGGAATTTCCAACGCCACCAAGCTAGCTCCAATTGGATGTCCGAAACTTGAGTTATGATTTTTCTAATAACGCTGGTCGAGTATCAGTTCCACCCTACATATCCTCCCGAGGTTGGAGAGAATTCGTCCTTGAATTTACACCCTAATTATTGAGGTCCATAGGGGTAAGTTCCACTCGTTTCCCCTACAGGATTCTCCCTCTCTTTGAGACAGTTTGTCCTCGAATTAGAATGGTTCTTTCCACGGTCCTTCGGATGCCCTGTCAACTCGTTCCATTCTCCCTTCCTCAAGATCAAGACAAGTCAACACCCTACAAGAAACGCGACGTTCATAATCATCGGCAGACTATGATGATTATTTTAAATGCCCCACACGCCACCTTGCAATATGTCAGGCTTGTCGCGCTTCCCTCATACTTTTCTTCTTCAACATGCCATGAAAAATACTCAAGAATGGGTCAGTCATTATCGCCCTTGTGAACATGTAATTCTCTTTAACTGCATAAAACTCATAACAATCATTGTTAAGAGAATTTAACAAAATATCGTCTACACCGAGGAAATCAACATAACTACCTCTTCATCGTTAAAATTAGGCACTCCACCTGGAAGGTCTTCGTCAGCCTCATTATAATCTGCAATACCATCTGTGGGTCCTTCCGCTTCCAATGGGTCATCTTTTTCGGGATAAAGGCCTCCAAACATGGTAGGAAACCAATCCCCCATGTACTTTCCCACTAGGTCCAATGGCAAAGGTCTTTCCTTAGGATCTTCATCCTTCTCGTCGGGATCACATGTTGGTGGGGGATCCCAATCCGTGAACTCCTGTGAAGGCTCTTCAACATCTTCTTGTTGCTCGAACTCTTCATTAATGAATCCATCTTCTTGGAATTCCTCGTCAACCCGTTCATCTTCCTCCCCCACATAATACGAATTTGGTAGGTGGAATTAAGGTTGTGAAGAACGGTTGCGCCGTAGACCCCGGTCATCTAGTCGTATCTCCTCCTGTTGAGACATCACCTCACCTTAGGAAACCATGTCATCCTCACCCATTTTCGTAACTACTCTCCTTATGGCTCTTTCCGTGTCAATAAGTCTTGGCTTTGCTACTAGTGGTTGGCCATCCCCTTGTGAAGGTTTTGGCCCCACATCTTGGTTAGGTAGCAATGTCAATTTGACTTTGTCAACCATGAGGCTATATGTATTCTTTGTTCCATCATGGACAGCAGCCTTCTCACGCTTCCATGGCTTTCTCAACAATAGGTGACACGTATCCATATCGACCACGTCACAACACACATGATCCACATATTTAGCTCTAATGGAAAAGGACACGAAACGATGTTTAGAAACATTTACCTCATTTCCACTTGTGAGCCATTCCACCCGATAGGGAATTGGATGCTTCTTGGTTTTGAGTACCAACTTTTGAACCGCTTCCCCTGAGACTGCATTCGCATAACTCCTTGGATCGATGACAAGCTTGGATACCTTGCCTCCCGTGGTGCATATAGTTTGAAATTGTCAGCACATACGTTTAATGTATCGGGACATGTTGTGCCAAATACCACCTAAATTAATAAACAATATTTGGTACGTTTTACTCGCAAGTGCACAAGATAAAAACGATAGTAGAGCATGCAAATACAAGATCATTCCAATGAGGATTGGTAAATTATGCTTAGAATTAATGAATTAATGAAATAAAACTAAAAGATTTACTAATCTAAAAAGGATTAAGGTTTTGAAATCCACCTCTAACCATACTCAAATAAGATTAACATTATGCTAGTATTCCAATTATATCTAGATACTCAATGTTTGCCAACCTAAGGGCTTGGTATCTACTCCTTAATTTATTGATTTCCCTAAACAACGAACTAGGCATGGTATCTACTCTAATTCTTTTCTTCCCAAAGGAAAGCATAAATCTATGGAAATCAACAACCACATGAAGCCTAGGGCATGATATCTACTCCTGCTCCCCTATGTTGATTAAACCAAGAACCTGTGATGGGGTTCTTCTGTCACTTTATTAAGCTGAGGACTCGGTCATCCAAATTGACTTAAATAACACAAATCCAACACACATACATATGAAGAATTCGATCAAACATGAATTAATCAAGTTAAACATCCAAAAGATAATTGCAGCAGAAGCGCCAATATTGTAATCTTATAGAGACATGATTAGGGCTTCAATCTAGCCCTAATTAAAATACTAACTACATAACAAAAATGAAAAGGAAGAGAAGAAAAACCCAAAAACCTTCTTGATCTAGCCTTCAATCCTTTATCTCGAGCTTGTGTTTGCTTCTCCTCCCCTTATTTTGATGAATAAAGGGTCTATTTATAGGGATAAGAGAACCCTAGAAGTCCTAATAAAATTGTAGGTCAGACTCCTAGTTGGATTAGAAGATTGAAAGCCCACTCTGATGTGGAAAAAGGGATTCTGCAGTATTTAGGCGCACGAGTACGCTCTATCGCAGGAGGTGTCCGCTCGATCGTACACCTGCGATCGATCCTTTGGGTTAGGCAATCGAGCGCATCCTGCGCTCGTGCCTGGCTTGATATGTGATCGAGCGCTGGTGCACTCGATTCTGGCTGTCTTACGCTTGAGCACAGTTGCGCTCGAGCCTAGCTTGGGTTGCAATTGATCCTATGGCTTTCAACTTTTTCTCAATTTGTCTTTTAAGCAAGAAACTTGCCGGAAACACTTGCTTTTCTTCAAAAACCCTAAAAACATAAGAAAACACATAAAAAAGCAAAACACCAAATAATAACACAACTAAGAGCCTAATATATGTAAATTAAAAGGCTAAAATATGTATATTTTAGCACTTATCATACCTCCAAACTTACATATTGCTAGTCTATTAGCAATACAGAACTAAAAATAAAAACAAAAAGATAAATCCTTCTTCCATGCGATGTACGTGCGCATGCCTGCGATCGATCCTTTGTGTTGGGCGCTCGAGCGCATCTTGCGTTTGTGCCTGACTTGATATGTGATTGAGGGCAGGTGCGCTCGATCCTGGCTGTCTTGCACTCGAGCCTTGCTTGGGCTGTGATCGATCCTATGGCTTCCAGCTTTTTCCCAATTTGTCTTTTAAGTCTGAAACTTGCAGGAAACACTTGCTTTTCTTCAAAAAAAACCCTAAAAACATAAGAAAACACAAAAACAAAACCAAATATCAAATAGTAACAAAACTAAGAGCCTAATAAATGTAAATTAAGGGGCTAAAATATGTATATTTTAGAACTTATCACACCCCCAAACTTACATATTGCTAGTCTCTTAGCAATTCAAAACTAAAAATAAAAACAAAACATAAAAACAGGCTTTGCAATGCTTAGTTCCCTTAAGCTTTCTAATTGACCCATGTAACAAGTGTTAAGCCAACGACTCCAAAACCAGATGGTTTTAGGGCATTAAGTGTAAAGACACCCCTAAGGTCTTACTAACTCGAGTAAAAAAGGTTACGAAACTAAGCTAGCCATGACATAAATTGTTGTACAAATATCCAACTAAATTAATAGGCGAATAAATGTACGTTTTACTCGCAAGTGCACAAGATCAAAACGATAGTATAGGGTGCAAGTACGAGATCATTCCCACGAGGATTGTTGATTTTGTTTAAAACAGTTTTTCCATATTAAAATACCAAATTTGTCACTAAATTGATATAATGAAAAGAGATAAAGATAAATGAAAGTGATAGGGATTCGACATCCACCCCTAATCAGACTAACTAAGATAACAATACGCCAATGCGCCAATCAAACTTGTATATTTAATGTTTGTCAACCTAAGGGCATGGGTGTATACTCCTTAAGCTATGGATCTCCCTAAACAACGAATTAGGCATGTGTGTCTACTCGAATTATTTTCTTTCTCAAGGCATTTAGCATGGGTGTCTACTATGTTGTTCTTTAAGAAAGCATAAATCTATGGAAATCAACAAACACATGAAGCCTAGGGTATAGGTTTCTACTCCCGGTTTTCCATGTTGATTATTCCAACATGTCTTCAATAATATCTGCAATAGTGAGCATGGGGGTTCCTTTTCAAACTGATCTTCCTCTGGAGGGTACTCTTTATTGCACTTCAGAGCAGCGGCGATGTCTGCAGAAGTCACATCAATGGTGTCGCCTTTAATGGAGATGAGGACATGACGCCTCACTTGTTGCAGTCGAAAGGGAGGTGCTCATAAAATTGTGTGATCAGGCTCTTGTAGGCAGTTGAGGTGACTGGCTTGAATAACCTCTTCAAACCACGGCATTTGAGCTCTTCGACCGCCCATCTAGTAGCTTCAAAATTCTTGAAGTCATCTCGGATTGCAAATGTAGTCTCCAGAATGAGTTCCCTCTACTCAAAAGTGGGCCAGGGTGGCTTGACACAGGCTCTGGATGTCTGTGACAAGGAAGCTTGATTTCTTGGCATCTTGCAAGTTGGTTCAAGACTTTCGTCAAACACTTGGCGTGTAGCTTCAAGAAGTAAGGATGCAATATCACTGCAAATTAAAGCCCAATCTCCTGTAAAGAGAGGAAATCCAACACAGAAGACAAAGCACAATCTGTAGCTACAAGTTGTGCATGTCAAAAAAAAAAAAAGTAATTTGGGATAGAGATGTAAATATGGGGAACGGGAAGAAAATGGAAAAAAAAAAAAAAACAAACAAACAAACAAACAAACAAACAAAAAGGAAAACAAATACGGTGGTGGAGGTGGATGATGTGCGGCGGTGTGTAGCAATGCAGAGGTAGGTGACATGGGTGGCGTGGCAGTGTGTATGGTGGTGTGGCAGTGACTGTAAATGTAGAGAAGAGGGGTTAGGGTGTCACGGTGCATGGGAGAAGTGATGGGAGAAGGGGAGTTGTAACCAAAAAATAGGTCACATGAGCCTCTGGTAGAGCGCGCTCGATTGCACTCGTGCAGAGGGTGTATGTGTGCGTGGATGTGTTCATGCACACAGAGGCACACAGGCGGGAATGCGCTCGAGCGCACAACTATGTGTGCTCGATCACACTCGTGCAAGTGAGAAAATTAAAGGAAAACATAAAACAAATTTAAAATTAACAGTAAAACAAAATTAAAACAATTAAATGATACTCCAACTAAATACCAGTCAAGTGCAACACATTGCTGTAAACATATAATCAAAGAATGAATATGGAACAACAATAGAAAGGACAAACCTAGATGGAGATCATGGGCCCTGGCCTGATGGAGGTCTCGAGTGCATAGTGCCTGCGCTCGAACCTATGAAGCTAACTCATTTAGTCAAAATATATGGGATCCGCCAAGCCAACGGAATCTTCATCATTGAAGCGCTTAGTGCTTTCTGACCTTTAAGTTTAAATTTGAAGCACCAATCTTTTCTTCTCTTGGACCAAAGAGAATGAATTTTACCTACTAAAAGGTAATTCTAATTGTCCATAGATCGTGGTGGACCACTTTGAGTCTTCTCAAACAGTTTTTCATCCGGAAAGGAATCATGAACTAGAATAATATGAGGAGAATACTTAGGGAATTTATCTATTTTGAGGTCCTCAATTCGCTCATTTAATAGCCCTAACAGACTACTCTCCTAGCCCATTGGTAATTCGGAAATAGGAGTTGATGCTGAAGAAACCTCAATGCTTCTTTCCTTGCCTTTTTCCTGATGTACGTCATGTGGAACCTCAATCTGCTCCTCCTTCCCCTATTCCTCTTGACTTTCGAACGCTTCTTCACTCCTTAATGTGGTGATAGATTGCTTATAAAAGTACGTACACTCATCCTCCATGTAGTGTCCATTAGGATTGGCCACCGACTGACTTTAAAACTCTTCTTCTTTTTTATTGAGAAGATCATCTATCTTGCAGATGGATTGCATCACTCACTTATTTTCTTCTGCGTGGCTTTTAAATTCGTTGAGAAGAGCTAAAAAGTCATAACTCATTGAAGGAGGTCGCTCTTCTTGGTATTGTTGAGGCCAATCAATGGGAGATGGCTCCTCTTCGTATTCTTGGGACCAATAAATGGGAGATGCCTTCTCTTGAGCTTCTATCTTGGCAATGTATTGCAGCAGTTGCATATTGGCCCTACTGTGGCTAAGATAGGAATATGATTGACCATAGAACTGCGGATATGATTGATGGTGCAGTTCATGAAATTTTGGAGCATAATCTTCAGGAGCTTGAGCTTGCCATTGGAGATTAGACTGTTGGCTCCAGGCCGAGTAATAGGAATCAAAATAGTCATCGTTCCCCAATCAATTGAACGATGTGTATATATGCCCATAAGAGTGTTGGAATGTTTCTCCATATGTGTGAAAACAAAAATAAAATAACAAAAAAAAGTTAAAATCAAAAGGAAAATAAAAACTTACAAAGATGCAGACTCAAATGACCCAGCATGAAAAGAAAAAAAATCATATCCGTAATTAAAATAGTTTCAGTGCTGCTGTCTAGATGTGCAATCGATCGCACTAGCTGGTGCGCTTGATCGCCTTGGAATAGGCGCTCAAGTGCACTCTGTAGATAGCACAAGAAGTACGGAAAACCAGAAAATAGAAAAAAATAAATAAATAAAAAATAAAAAACTAAAACAAAATAAAATAAACCAGGGAAAAAAATTCTAAACAAAATTAAAGAATCCCTGGCAACGGCGCAAAAAACTTGTTGTGCAAATATCCACCTAAATTAATAAGCGAATAGATGTACGTTTTACTCGCAAGTGCACAAGTTCAAAATGATAGCATAGGGTGCAAATACAAGATCATTCTCCAAGGATTATTGATTTTGTTTACAACAGTTTTTCCATATTAAAATACCAAATTTGTCACGAAATTGATATAATGAAAAGAGATAAAGATAAATGAAAGTTTTAGGGATTCGACATCCACCACTAATCAGACTAATTAAGATAACAATATGCCAATGTACCAATCATACAGGTATATTTAATGCTTGTCAACCTACAGGCATGGGTATATACTCCTTAAGGTATGGATCTCCCTAAGCTAGGCATGGGTGTCTACTCTAATTCTTTTATTTCTCAAAGGATTTAGCATGGGTGTCTACTAAGTTGTTCTTTAAAAAAGCATAAATCTATGAAAATCGACAAACATATGAAGCCTAGGGTATGGGTGTCTACTCCTAGTTTTCCATGTTGATTATTGTGATGGGGTTCTTTTGTTACTATATTAAGCTTCGGACTCGATCATCCAAATTGACTTAAATAACAAATCCATACCACATGCATATGTTGATCAGGCACATCCATATGAGGAATTCAATTAGCCAGAAAATAATCAATTTAAATATACCAAAATATGATTGTAGCAAAGGTGCAAATATTGAAATCCTAAAAAGACATGATTAGGGCCTCAATCTATCCCCTAACTAAAGAGGTAGTTAGACATAATTAAAATAAAGGAAAAAGAAATAACCAAAAACGACTCCAAGAAGTAGCCTCCAAATTCTCCTCTCTAAAATTGTCACTTCAATGGTCCATTTTTCTAGTGGCCTAGATGTCTATTTATAGGTTAGAAAAATCCTGTAAGTCTTAGAAACCCTAGTAAACTCGTAGGTTTAAGTCCTAGTTCAAGTAGGACTAGGAAAACCTAATTTGATATGGAAAAGGAGTCTCACTGTATTAGGGCCGCACGAGTGCACTCGATCCTAGGTTTGTGCACTCGAGCGCAAGCTAGTGCTCGATCGCAGATGCATTCGAGTCTTTTTCCTGTGCGCGCGGGCGCATTCTGAGCTTGCTCCTTGGCTTGGGCACTGGAGCGCTGATGCACTCGAGCCTTGGTCTTGTGCGCTTGATCGCACGCTCCAGCCTTTTCCCAAATTTGCCTTTTATGCTCAAATTTTCTAGAATTGCTTCCTTTTCTTCCATGACCTACAAAAACACATAAAACACAAAGAGGAAGTAAAATAGCACAAAATAACAAGACTAATAAATTAACAAATGTAAATTAAGGGGCTAAAATATGAATATTTTAACACTTATCATTAATCAAATCAAAATTTTCACATTTTGACGTGAACACTCATTGCTTTTATATATATATATAAAAGCAATGAGTGTTCACGTCAAAAGTCAAAGTATCCATCTAACAAGTCTCCCAGCTTACTCAAGACATTAAAACATACACAATCAGATTCACATGTCATACCCCACAAACTATGTGCTAATGTGCTTGTGGCAATTTAGAATCAAAACAAGAAAATTCTCAAGTGCCAAAAGTAAGTAATCAAACTTTAGAAATTCCAACCATCAAATCATGTGTTCAACATTTTGAGCTCACCAATCAAATTCAAATCATTGTTTCTAGATCAACCAAACTCTTAGGAATAACATGAACATGCAATTTTTAAATTTTTAAATTTTTGAACATTTTAAAATTTCGGACAAAGTGTGTGTGTGTCTCCCATACCCCCAAACTTGAATTACACATTGTCCTCAATGTGAAAAAAAAAAAAAAAAATGGAAAGATCATACCCAGGAGATGAGAAAACTGGTTGGACAAAGGTATGGCTCGTAGCATACCCCCAAACTTGAATCCAAGACACTTTGTCATGGAATGGGTTGCCTCCCAAGGGTACTAAGTTTTCCGTCTTCAGCCAGACTGTGTAAATCTCAAACATGTAGTGGCTTCAGTACCACTGTTCTCAATAGGTGTGCTCAATTCCTTCTGCAGTGGTTCATGTGTTATTGGTAGTAGCTTCAGTACTACTATTCTTGTGAGAATGCTAGTTGGACTAGGTATGGTTCATAGCATACCCTCAAACTTGCAAAAGCACTGGTCCCTAAAATAAATAAATGATACTCCACGTCTCCACCCAAATACCAGTCAAGTGCAACACATTGTTGTAAAAATACAATCAAAGAATAGAACAACGATGGAGAAGATAACCCTAGAAGGAGATCGTGTACTCTGGCCATGATAATGGCCTGAAGATGAAGTCTTGGAGTGCTAGAATGTGACTATTGGACCCTAGCATGCATCGTATGGAATAATGGATAATTTCTGAGATCGATGACCCTACGAGAAAAGAAACCAATTAGATTTGGAATTTACAACAGGTTCAGTACTGTTGCCTAGAGGTGCGCTCGATCGTTGAAGGACTGCGATCGATTGCATTGGTACACTCAATTCCTCTGTTTGGGTGCTTGGTCGCACTGCCACAAAATAGAATTACAGCACCTTCAGTACTGTTGTCTGGCAATGGTGTGCTCGATCGCAGAGGGCATAGAACAGTGGACAGTGGTTACAGCAGCTTCAGTACTGTTGTCTAGCAGTAATGCGCTTGATCGCGATAGAGTTGAGATCGATCGCACTACTGGAGATCAGAAACATGATCACAGCAAATAGGAAAGATTAGAAGAAAATTAAATAAAACAAAAACAGAAATAAATAATAAAAGAAATAAAAAAATAAAAAAAAAAAGAAAACATAATAGATTACATAAAGAAAGAAAAAATAATAAAAGCATACTCGACATAATAGTAGCTTCAGTATAGCTGTCTAGCAGTGCGCTCGATCGCAATGCACTTGTGCTTGATCGCACCGCTGCGCTCGAGCGCATTGTCACAACACCGAAACATAAAGGACTCACAGCAACATCAATATTGCTGTCTGGCAATGATGCGCTTGATCGTAATGCACTTGCGATCGATTGCACTAGCTCATAAAATATCAGAGTTGCGGACAGTAAAACAGAAAAGACACAAAAACAAAGAAAATCAAATTCAAAACAGAATTACAAATAAACAAAAACAAAGAAAATTAAATAAATAAAATTAAAATTGAGATAAAATTAAACTAAAGGAAAAACATTTCTAGATGTAATTTAACGCAATCCCCGGCAATGGCACCAAAAACTTGTTGTGCCAAATACCACATAAATTTATAAACAATATTTAGTACTTTTTACTCGCAAGTGCATGTTGTGACAAATACCAACCTAAATTAATAGGCGAATATCTACTACTTTTTACTCACAAGTGCACAAGATCAAAACGATAGTATAGGGTGCAAGTACAAGATCATTCCCACGAGGATTATTGATTTTATTTAGAACTGATTTTTAGAAATAAATTGCCAAATTGTCACAGATTTGCAATGTTGAAAGAAATAAAGATAATGAAAGCTTAGGGATTTGACATCCACCACTAATCAGACAAATTAAGATACAAATATGCCAATGTTCCAATTATGTTGATATAATTAATGTTTGTCAACCTAAGGGCATGGTATTTACTCCTTAAGCTATTGATTTCCCTAATCAATGAATTAGGCATGATATCTACTCAAATTCTTTTCTTCCCCAAAGGATTTAGCATGATATCTACTAAGTTGTTCTTTAAGGAAACATAAGTCTATGAAAATTAACAAACACATAAAGTTTAGGGTATGGTATCTACTCTTAGTTCCCCATGTTGATTACCCCTAGAACCTGTGATGAGATTCTTTTGTTACTTTAGTAAGGCCAAGAATCGATCATCCAAATTGACTAAATTAAAAGATCCACATATGCACATGATGATTAAGCACATTCATATGGGAAATTCAAATAAAGAAGAAATAATCAATTTAAAAAAAAAAACAAAAACATGATTGTAACAAAGGCATAATTGAAATCCTAAAAAGACATAATTAGGGCTTTAATCTAGCTCCTAACGAAAGTATTTAGCTAGACATAATAAAACTAAACATAAGAAGAAAGAAACCGGAAACGACTCCTAGAAGTAGCTCAAAATTCTCCTCTGGAAGTGTGTCTTCAATTGTGAGGCTTATAGGTCTGTTTATAGGCTTAGGAGAGACCTAGAAACCCTAGTAAATCAAGTAAAATTGAAGTTATGACTTCTTATCCAAGTAGGACTTTGTAAACCTAATCCTAAGTGAAATGGGAAGTCTGGCCGTATCTGGGTGCCCCGAGTGCAGTCGAATGCACTTCTGCGATCGAACCCACTGATGTTGCACTCGAGCTCATTTGCGTTTGAGCCTGATTCTCGTGTGTGTGGGCGCAGCTACTTGTGCACATGATCCTTGCTCTGGCGTTCAAGCGCATCTGCACTCGAGCCTAGGTTTTTTGCGATCGGGCGCAAATGCGCTCGATCCTGGTGGCTTGTGCTCGATCCCAAAGCTTGCAAAATTTTCCAAATTGCCCTTTAAGCTTGTAAGTTTCCAAAATTGCTTCCTTTTCTTCAGGAACCTAGAAAAACATAGAAGACACAAAAATGAACCAAAACAGCACATAATAATATAACTACAAGATTAACAAATGCAAATTAAAGGGCCAAAATATGTATATTTTAGCTCATCACACCCCCAAACTTACATATTATTAGTCCTTTAGCAATACAAAACTACAAATAAAAAGAAACTAAAACAAAAACTACTCTACCTCCACTGTCGTAGGAAACACGATTGCATTTAGCATATGAACCAAGCCTTTTAAACCCCTAGGCATCCCTAGTAGGACGAGTGAAGTCTCATGAGGGTTTAACAGAAATGCTACCCACAAACATTATGCAAAGTTAATGTTGTCCGCAAGACTCAAGTATCACTTAAAACCATGATTCTCATTTATTAGCAAGTTTAAAAAGATAAACTCCATGTTCAGAATGAATTTGAATTTCAAAAGTCTAACTACTTACAAAATACCTGCAAAGCCATCACCAGCTCAAAACAGTGTAAAGTGAACTAGCACATAAATATGAAGCTTCCCATGATTTCTAATGTGCAATGTTTCAATATCTCAAAGTTCACTGGGATCCTTATTAGAATAAATAACCAAGGCATAAATTTCTTTTCTTTTTGGTCAGGCTGTGCAGTGCTTGGTTCCATTAAGTGTTGTGCAAAAATCTACCTAAATTAATAGGTGAATAATTGTACGTTTTACCTGCAAGTGCACAAGGTCAACATAGTAGTATATGGTGCAAGTACTTGATCAAGTTATGCATATCTAATGTTTGTCAACCTTAGGGCATGGCGTATACTCTAACTTTTTCATTCCTAAGGGATTTAGCATGATTTATACTAAGTTGTTCCTTAGGAAGGCATATGTTCTATGAAAATCGACAAACACACGAGACCTAGGGCATGGCATATACTCCCAGTTCCCCATGTTGATTAACCCAAGAATCCGGTGTGGATTTCTTTTGTTACTTATGTTAAAGCCAGGACGCAGCCATCCAAATTGATTTAACTAACTAGTCTGTACTACATGCATATGTTGATCAGGCACACACATATGAGGAATTCATGCAAGTAGGCATTAATCAAGTTAAATAGCACAACAAGATCATCACAAAGGCTCCAATATTGAAATATTAACAAAACATAACTAGAGCTTCAATCAAGCCCTACTAATTAAATTAGCTACACATAAAGTTGATGTTAAACATCTTCATAAAATAAAAGAAAAGAAAGGAAAAGAATAAACCCGAGACTTGAACTTGAAGAGCTCTTATTCTTCTCCTTACAAAGTATATCTATTCTATAGGCTTAAGGGTCTATTTATAGGCTTTAGAAGTCCTAGACAAAGAAGTAAACCTAGGGATTTCGTAGGGTTTTGAGACCAAATACAATTTGGAGTTGGAAAATCCTAATATGGAAAGAATGTCAATCCAGCCGCCACTTAATAAGTCTCCTACACACGGGTGAGCTCGATCGCAGCCCGTGTGCGCTCGATCGCAAGTCTACGATCGTTCCTTCTTCTGTCATGCGCTCGATCGCACCTAGCTTGCTTGATGCTGTGTCCTCTCGGGTATTGCGCTCGATCGCAGGTGCCCTGCGATTGATCGCAGTACCAGGGAGCTCCAATTGTCTCCATCTTCTCTTTTGAGCACAAATCACCTAGTTTTACTTCATTTTCTTCCAAAAGCCTGTAAAAGTATGAAAAACACAAAAAGAAATTAAAATAGCCTAATTAATTAAAACCAAAGGATTAAAACATGCAAGTTAAGGGCTGAAAATATGAATATTTTAGCATTTATCATTAAGCTTTCTAAATGACCCCTATAACAAGTGTTAAGCCAATGACTCCCAAACCAGATGATTTTAGGGCATTAGGTGTACAGACACCCCTAAGGACTTACCAACTCGTTTCAAAAAGGCTACGAAACTAAACTAGTCATGACATTAACCAAATCAAAATTCTAACTTTTTTTTTTTCTTACATGCGAAAGTATCATCCTGCAAGTCACCCAGCTTCACCCAAGACATAGAAACATACACTTCACATCAGGCTCACATGTCATACCTCAAACATGATATGCTAATGTGCTTGTGTTAAAACATATTAAACTGGTGAATTCTCAATTGCCTAAAGTAAGTAGCCAAACTTAGAAATTCTATCATCACATCATGTGTTCAACATTTTAAGCTCACCAATGAAAATCAAATCACAATATTTTTAGATCAACAAAAATTTTAAAGACAGACATCAACATGCATTTTTTTCAAAAATTTAGGGACAAAGTGTGTGCAAGTGTCTCCCATACCCCAAAACTTAAATTACACATTGTCCTCAATGTGTGTATAATGTTAAGTGCCAAAATATTCATATTTTAGCCATTAACTTATATTTGTTAATCCTTTAGTTTTGATTAATTTATGTCATATTAGTTCTTTTATGTGCTTTCTTTGTTTTTATAGGCTTTTGGAAGAAAATGAAGCAATTCCGGAAGTTTTGGACTTAAAGAGCTATTTTGGAAAAAGCAGGAGGCTTTGGTAGTGCGATCGATCGCAGTGGAGCTGTGAACGAGCACACTACAGACCAAGACCAAGACGTGTGCTCGTGTGCACAAGCAACAGCCTCGATCACACCTGCGATCGAGTGCCCAGCACAGAGGATCGATCGCAGTCCTGCAATCAATCACACACGAGTTGCTATCGAGCGCACCCGTGCGTGTGGAGCAAGAGAGCCACCAGCCTTGTTACGAAAATTATTTCTTTTATGGTTTCGAAGCTTATGCGAACTAGGGCTCAAACGCTACGTTTTTTTAGGGTTTCTAGAGTATTCCTAAGGCTTATAAATAGACCCTTAAACCTTTAGAATAGACACACAATTTCAAGGACACAATTTCCAAGGAGAAGCATTGGAGCTCTTCAAGTTCAAGTTTTGGGTTTATTCTTTTTCTTTCTATTTTATTTTATGAAGATGTTTAACATCAAACTCATGTGTAACTAATTTACTTAGTAGGGCTAGATTGAAGCCCTAATTATGTTTATTTAATATTTCAATATTGGCGCCTTTGTGATAATCATATTGTGTTGCTTAACTTGATTAATGCATGTTTTCTTCAATTTCTCATATGTGTGTGATTGGCCATTATATGCATGTGGTATGGATTAGTTAATTAAATCAATTTGGATGACCGAGTCCTAGGTTTAATAAGAGTAAAAAAGAAATCCACACCGGGTGCCTGGGTTAATCAACATGGAAAACCTGAAGTATACACCCATGCCCTAGGTTCTGTGTGTTTGTCGATTTCCACAGATTTATGCTTTCTTAATGAACAACTTAGTATACACCCATGCTAAATCCTTTGAGAAAAAAAAAAGTTAGAGTATACACCCATGCCTAACTCATTGCTTAGGAAAATCAATAGCTTAAGGAATATACACCCATGCCCTTAAGTTGGCAAACATTAGGTATTCATAATATGATTGGATCATTGGCATATTGTTATATTATTTGAGCATGATTAGTGGTGGATATCAAAGCCCTATCTCTACCTTTACTTTATCTTTTTATTTCTTTTTCATAATATCGATTTAGTGACAACTTTATATTTTTAATCAATTCTAAATATAATCAACAATCCTCGTGGGATCGATCTCGTACTTCCTGCACTATACTATCGTTTGATCTTGTACACTTGCGAGTAAAATGTACTCAATATTATCTATTAATTTAGATAGTATTTGGCACAACATATAACATGGAAATATCTTACCCGGGAGATGGGGAAACTAGCTGGAACAGGTATGGCTCATAGCACACCCCCAAACTTGAATGCAAGCACACTTGTCCTTGAAAAACAAACTACAAAAACAAATAAAAAGGAAAAAATAAAAAAATAAAAAAACTAAAAATAAACAATAGAAATGAAAAACAAACAGAAAATAAAAAGGATATACTATGAGGTGCCTCTCATCAGCGCTAAGTTTAACGCCTTCAACCAGACTGTTGTCCTCTCACTGCCCATAATGGCCTCAGTACCACTATTCTGGGTAGACCTGCTCGAGCTCCTTCACTTATGGCTCGAGCATTTTGGTCGTAACTGTTGTGCCACTCTTCTTGGGAGATGTACCCAATCTCCCCTGGTTGTGGTTCTAGCACTCTTGGTAATGCTGCATATTGGGCAAAGACTGGAGTGCTATGTACCTCTTTATTGGTTCCAAAACCCTTTCCAAATAGGGCTTCTCTCTGTGTCCATTAACCTTGAATGTTTGATTTCCTTTTGGGTTATGAACCTCTAATGCTCTATGGGGGAACACTTTGGTGACAGTATACCGACCATACCATCACGATATAAGCTTACCAGGAAAAAGTCTAAACCTTGAATTGTACAGCAACACTTTTTGTCCTACATGAAATTCTTTCCTGACAAGTTGCTTGTCATGATATGCCTTGGTCCTTTCTTTGTATAGCTTGGCATTTTCATAGGCATCATGCCTCAATTCTTTTAGTTCTACTAGCTAGATTTTCCGCTATTCACCCGCTTGCTTCATGTCGAAATTGAATTTCTTTATGGACCAGTATGCTCGATGCTCCAACTCTACAGGCAGGTGACATGCCTTCCAAAAGACTAGCCGATATGGCAACATGCCTATGGGGTCTTGTATCCAGTTCGATAGGCCTATAGTGCATCATTCATTCTTAGGGACCAATCCTTTCTGTGATCCATTGTCTTCTCCAGGATGTTCTTGATTTCTCAATTGCTGATCTCCACTTGTCCACTTGTCTGGGGATAATATGGAGTGCCCACCTTATGTGTGATCTCGTACTTCTTTATCAAAGAAGCGAAGGGTTGATTATTAAAATGGCTTCCTCCATTACTGACGATTGCTCTTGGTGTCCCAAATCGAGCGAAAATATTTTCATGCAAAAACTTCACAACAACTTGATGATCATTAGTCTTTGAGGGGATAGCCTTGACCCATTTGGATACATAATCTACAACCACAAGAATATACAAATACCCGAATGAGTTAGGAAATGGGCCCATAAAATCATTGCCCCATACATTGAAGAGTTTGACCTCTTGAATGTTTTGTAATGGCATTTGATTTTGGGAAGAGATGTTCCCAGTTATTTGGCATTTGTCACAGGCACTAGAAAACCCAAAAGCATCTTTAGATATGGAAGGCCGAAAAAATCCTGACTATAATACCTTGAGTGTCGTTTTCTTGGCTTTAAAATGTCCGCTGCATGCAAGCTCATGGCAATGCTGTAAGATGATGGTATGCTCTTCCTCTGGTATACACCTCTAGATGATTTGATCAGGGCAAAATTTGAAAAGAGAGGGTTCATCCCAATCGTACTGTTGAGATATGGATATCAATCTCTTCTTTTCCTGACTGGACCTACCTGGGGGGATGACCCGTGCAGTTATGTAGTTCACAATGTCAGCATACCATAGTATGTGGACATTGCTGGTAAATAACTGCTCATCAGGAAATTGTTCGCCTAAAGGAAGCTCATTCCCTTCTTCTTCATCCAACAACCTGGACAAGTGATCTGCCACCACATTTTCACATCCTCTTTTGTCTTTAATTTCAAGGTCGAATTCTTGTAGAAGCAAGACCCATCTCATCAACGTAGGTTTTTGATGTACAAATTTAATTGTACTCGCAAGTGCACGAGTCGTGTGCAATATAGCGTGTGTGCAAGTGCGAGGTCGATCCACAGGGATTTGTGTTGTGTAAACCAATTTCTATTTAAACCAACTCTATTTTAACCTAGTTCCGAATTTTGTGATTTTTGTCGTGCAAAATAAAACATAAACTAAAGAAAATAATGAAATAAAATGGTAAAGAACACTAAGGTTTTAGAATTCACTTCGCCAAATCTTAACTCTATATTCTCGTATTTGTTCCTACAATCGAAAAACTATATTCGATGTTTTACAAATATCAAGTTTAAATCATTCAATGAATCTACCCATTTTTACAAATCACAACAAATATCCGATTCGAAATTAAATCATCCTATGTATCCTTTTGGTTAACGAATCACAACGGATATCCGATTTCAATCGAATGATTTGATGTATCCGAAGGATGAAACACATCAAATATCCAACTCCAACACATAATAGTTCATCACATTCAATTAAAAGATATAAATCAAGCAATTGAATGAAAATCTACAACATCCTTATTCGAAGTCAAAATTGTATAAACAAAATACGAGAATACATGAGTTTGTCAATGACGAAGCTTCATCTTCAACCTTAGTTGAAAGATTTAGCCTCTCATGATAACAAAAATAATCACCAATTGAATTGTCATCATCGAAAGAATAAAACTTACAATGGAAAACAAAGCAAAAGCTTCCCCACGGCAATACGTCGTAATTCAGCTTAAAATGGCCTCATCCAATTGTGAGGCTTAGAGGTCTATTTATATGGCTTAGGAGAGCCCTAGAAGTCCTAGTAATCCTAGGAATTTCGGAGATTTAAGTCCAAGCCCAATTAGGATAAAGAAAACCTAAGCCCAAATCGGAATAGGATTCGCCCAGAATTGCGGTCCTATCTTGCGGCGTGATTTTGGCCTTGCGGCGCTCCGAATTGAGAAAATGCTATTTCCAATGCCGCTTGAATCACTTCAATCGGATATCTGAGATGAAAGTTATGGTCAAAATACAGAGACGTATTCAGAATCCAATTTTGCATCCAATCCGATTTGACTTCAAATTGAGAAATTCCGAATTAATCCTTTCCTTTATTTGATTAAACTTTAACCATGATTGGTTAAGCTTAACCATATCCTCTAGGTCTTCCCAATTTGCCCCTTTAAGCTTGAAATTTTTCCAGAAATGCTTTCTTTTCTTCCAAAAGCCTATAAAACAAAGAAAATACAAAAAGGCAGTAAAATGTCCTAATTAACCAAAACCAAATGATTAAAACATGCAAGTTAAGGGCTGAAAATATAAATATTTTAGCACTTATCACACCCCCAAACTTACATATTGCTAGTCCCTTAGCAATACAAAACTAAAAACAAGAATGGAAAAACAGAAAACAAAAGATAAATCCATCTTTCGTGGGATATACGATTGCATTTAGCGCATGCAACAAGCCTTTTAAACCCCTAGTTATCCCTAGAGGACGAGTGAAGTCTCGTGAGGGTTTAACAGGAATGATACCCACAAACATTTATGCACTATGTTATTTCATAAACAAGGACTTCCACACAAACACATGGTTTTTAACATCATGAGTAGGTTTATCATAATGAACACCACAATCACATCATCAAGATAAGCACAAATCATTCAACTCAAAGATGGAAATTTGAGACAACACATGTTCCAATAAGTGCAATGTGAGACTAACATAAAATCCGGAGGCTTCAATTTATTCTCAAACTTGGGTGTACTTTAGATGTGATAGGAATTTGCTCAGATGAAACAACCAAGGCTTAATTTTTTTTTAATTTTTTTTTTTAATTTTTTTTTTTTTTTTTGTATAGGCTGTGCAATGCTTAGCTTCCTTAAGCTTTCTAATTGACCCATGTAACGAGTGTTGGGCCAGAGACTCCCAAACCAAATGGTTTTAGGGCACTGGATGTAGAAACATCCTTAAGGGCTTAATTACTCAAGTCAACTAGGCTACGAAGCCAAACTAGCCATACAACCAACCAAGTTAGGTTTCTCATCTTTTTACGTGAACACTCAATGCTTTGTGAGGCATGAGGTCCGGTTACTCAATGAGAAGCTCAAACTGATTTGATTTTTTTTTTTTTTTTTTTTTTTTTCAAGCCATGGTTTCATCACACTTCATCCTACCTATCTCAAAATATACCCTAATCAAGTCAAATCTTATACCTCACCGATTCTGTGCTAGTGTGCTCGTGGTGATAAACTCGAACATGTGAAATCTCTCTAATCCAACAATGAGTCAAAAGACTCAAATTCCTACTGACATGCTGTGTTCAAAATGCTAAACAGACCAATGACATGCAAACCACAGAATAGGTGTTATCCTTGCTTAATCAATAACATAGCAGATTTTTTTTATTTTTTTATTTTTTATTTTATATATATATATATATAACAAAACAACACGAATAATTAAGGAAAAAGACAGAGAAATGTCTACCCCACCCCCAAACTAAAATGACACATTGTCCCCAATGGTTCCAAAGATACAATACCAGGTGCGCGGCGCAAGTCGGGTATAACATAGGAGAATGCTCCCCCAAACTTGAATGGCAGACACTTGCCCTGAAAAACACAACAGAAACAAACAAACAAGATAAAATGGTAAGGGAAAGAATGAGGGTTGCCTCCCACAAGCGCTAAGTTTTAAGTCTTCAGCCAGACTCTCCACAAAAGACGACAATCACTCAGAATAACTCGGATCCTCCAACAATGTCGTCTCAATCTCCTTACTCCTCAACTCTAAGAATGGTTTTAATCTCTGTCCATTTACCTTGAAGGTGTGTGGCAACCTTATGTGTGATGAAATACTTCTTCATCAACTGCTCAAAAATCCGATTGCAAAAATGCTTACCTCCATCACTTATAATTGCTCGAGGCATACCAAAACGAGCAAAGATAGTGTCTCTCAAAAATTGGACCACAACTCTGTGGTCATTGGTCTTGCATGCAACCGCCTCCACCCATTTGGACACATAGTCCACAGCAACCAAGATGTACAGATAGCCAAAGGAGTTCGGGAAAGGTCCCATGAAATCGATGCCCCATACGTCAAAATCTCAACAATCAGAATGGGACTGAGGGGCATCATATTCCTTCTAGAGATACTCCCTAGCTTCTGACAACGCTCACAAGATGTACAATAAGCGTGGGCGTCTCTGAAAAGGGTAGGCCAATAGAATCCACACTACAAAATCTTGGCAGCGGTCTTCTTAGCACTGAAATGGCCTCCACAAGCATGATCATGACAAAAGGAGATGACATTGGATTGGCCATGCTCAGGTATACACCTCCTAATGATCTGATCGGGACAATACTTGAACAGGTAAGGATCGTCCCAGAAAAAATGTTTCACCACGGACAAAAATTTGGACCTATCTTGTCGCCCCCACTGCTGAGGCAGTTGGCCGGTGACAAGATAGTTCACTATGTCAGCAAACCATGGTGCGGGCTCATGAGCAATGTGCATCAATTGCTCATCAGGGAAAGTCTCCGAAATGGGGCTGGCGTCCTCAGTGTAATCCACAGTCAATCTCGACAAATGATCCGCCACCACATTTTCGGAACCCTTCTTGTCCCGAATTTCTATGTCAAACTCCTGAAGTAGCAAAATCCATCGGATCAGACGAGATTTAGCATCTTTTTTGGAAAAAAGATACTTCAATGCTGCGTGATCCGAAAAGATGATGACTTTAGATCCTAGCAAATAGGATCTGAACTTGTCTAGCGCAAAAACAACTGCCAACAACTCCTTCTCCGTGGTGGAGTAGTTGAGTTGTGCATCATTCAGAGTCCTGCTCGCATAGTAAATGACATGGGGGAGTCTATCAATACGCTGCCCCAAAACAGCTCCAACGGCATAATCCGATGCGTCACACATGATCTCAAAAGGTACACCCCAATTGGGTGGCTGAATAATGGGTGTGGACGTCAGAATGCTCTTAAGGTCCCCAAATGCTCTCTGGCAATCCTCATCAAATACAAATGGGGCATCCTTCACCAACAACTTGCACAAAGGCCTGGCAATCTTGCTAAAGTCTTGGATAAACCGCCTGTAGAATCCTGCATAGCCCAGAAAAGAGCGAACCTCCTTCACTGTACGTGGGGGTGGAAGGTTGGAAATCAAATCCACCTTCGCTTTATCAACCTCAATCCCCCTCTGAGATATGACGTGCCCCAATAAAATACCTTGCTTGACCATAAAATGGCACTTCTCCCAATGGAGCACCAGGTTCTTCTCCTTGCACCGTACTAATACCAAAGTCAGGCGGTGCAAACATTCATCAAAGGATGAACCAAAGACAGAGAAATCGTCCATGAAAATCTCTAAGAAACGCTCTACCATGTCAGAAAAAATACTAATCATGCACCGCTGAAAAGTAACGGGTGCGTTGCATAACCCGAAGGGCATGCGACAATAGGCGAAAGTCCCAAAAAGACAGGTAAATGTCGTCTTCTCCTGATCTTCGGGGTCCACAGGGACCTGGTTATATCCAGAATAACCATCCAAGAAGCAATAGTATGCGTGCTCAGCCAGACGTTCCACCATCTGATCAATGAATGGGAGTGGAAAATGATCCTTCCTTGTGGCGGCATTTAGCTTGCGGTAGTCTATGCAAACTCTCCATCCGGACTGAATACGAGTTGGGACCAACTCATCATCCTTGTTCTTTACTACCGTCAATCCAGCCCTCTTTGGCACAACATGAATTGGGCTTACCCACTTGCTATCCGAGATTGGATAAATGATCCCTGCATCCAACAACTTAATCACTTCAGCCCTCACAACCTCTTGCATAGTTGGGTTTAACCTTCTCTGTGGCTCCCTCGATGGCTTGGCATTCTCCTCTAAATGTATCTTGTGCATCACCACCGAGGGACTAATCCCCTTGATATCCTCAATGGTCCAACCGATAGCTTCCTTGTGCTGTCTTAACACCACTAGCAATTTTTCCTCTTAAGCATCAACCAAATCCGAAGCTATAATCACAGGCAAAGAATCTGCTGGACCTAGGAACTTATACTTAAGGTTATCCGGTAGAGGCTTAAGTTCCTTCTTTGGGGGATCAAGTGTTGTTGTCTCCTCTGTCTCACTGCTCACCAGAGGAGCAGTCTCCAAAATTGCATCTGCTTGCTCAAGCAACTTGTCCAAATCTAAATCCTCTCCGAACTGAGCAAAGCATGCCTCCAAGGGGTCTTCTATGCTTGATTCATTCACTGTCTCTTCCATAATCTCCTCTATCAAGCATACATTTCTCACTTCATCATACTCCAATGGTTGTTTGCTGATATCAAAGATATTCAGCTCCACTGTCATATTTCCGAAGGAAATCTTCATCACCCCTGTCCTACAATTAATCAGGGCGTTAGCCGTAGCTAAGAATGGTCGCCCTAGAATCACCGGTATTTGAATGCCAACATTCTTGACCGGCTCTGTGTCTAGCACAATGAAGTCCATGGGGAAGTAAAACTTATCCACCTTGATCAAAACATCCTCAATGATTCCCCGTGGTATCTTAACTGACCTATCAGCCAATTGAAGTGTCATGGACGTGGGCTTCAGTTCCCCTAACCCTAATTGTAGGTAAACTGAATAGGGTAGGAGATTCACGCTCGCCCCAAGATCTAAAAGAGCCTTCTCAATTCGACTGACTCCTATCGTGCAAGAGATGGTAGGACACCCAGGGTCCTTATACTTAATGGGCAACTTGCACTGAAGGATGGAGCTAACTTGCTCGGTCAGAAATGCTTTCTTTGGGACATTTGGTCTTCTCTTAACTGTGATCAAATCCTTCAAGAACTTCGCATAAGAAGGCACTTGTTGGATGGCGTCCAAAAATGGAATATTGATTTGGACTTGCTTGAACACTTCTAGAATGTCCTCAAACTTCCCTCCTTTCTTGGGGGCTTGCAACCTTTCAGGGTAAGGTGCTTTCAGCATAAATGACCTAGGAGGGTCCTCAATAATGGGTGTGGCTGCAGATGGCTCGGCATCTCTCTTCTCTTTGTTGCCACTCTTTTCTTTTTCTTGCCCTGTAGGGTCTTCTTCTTTCTCAGCCACCTGATTGTCCACTTGTCTTCCTGACCTCAGAGTGACAATTGCTTGCACATGTTCTTGTCCGTGTGCAGGATTTGAGGAATTCCCAACCATATATTGACCTTTTGGGTTGGGCACAGGCTGACTGGGCAATTTCCCTTTTTCTCTCTCACCCAAGTGATTGGCTATCTGTCCAATCTGACTCTCCATCTTCGCAATTGCTTGGGTGTTAACCATGGTGGCATTCTTTACTTCATCTATTGCTTGGGTATTTGCCATGGTAGAGTTTTTGAGCTCTTGTATGGTCTGGCTATTCGATTGTATGAATGCCTTCATCATTTCCTCCAGCGATGATTGTGACGAAGATGCAGGATGTTGCACTGGTTGAGTTGAACGACCATGATTCTGTGAGGGAAATCCTTGATTCATTGGTTGGCTCTGCTTCCATGAGAAATTAGGGTGGTTCCGCCACCCTGGATTGTATGTCTCTGAGTATGGTCCGCTTGCTTGCTTCCTAAAGTCATTAAAGGCGTTCACTTGTTCCATGGCGCACTCGGCAAAAGCCGGTGAAAATGGACAATTCTGTGCTAAGTGCATAGGATTAGCACAGATTGAACAGCCATCAACATTGAAAGTGTTGGCGGCATTTACGGATTGACCCACTGCAAGGGCTTCAACCTTCTTGGTCAGAGCATCTATCTTTATCCTCAAATCAGTGTCCTCCTTAACCTCATAGATGCCACCTTTCTTGGGAATACAGGCAGATTTATCCCGACAACTCGAAAAATCCCACTGATGTGAGCTGTCGGACAACTTGTCTAATGCCTTATATGCTGCATCCCCTGTCAAACTTAAGAATGCTCCCCCATTCATTGACTCGATCATACTACAGTTGGATTGGGTCAATCCTTGGTAGAAAAATTGAACGAGTCTCCACTTCTCATATCCATGTGGGGGGCATCTTATCAACAACTCCTTAAACCTTTCCCAACACTCTGAAAATTTCTCATCCTCCTCTTGAGTGAAGAAGCTTATTTCCTTTCTGCATTCATTGACCTTTGACATTGGGAAATACTTGTTATAGAACTTGCTTAACAAGCTTTCCCAAGATGTAATGGATCCGGGCGTGTTGGAGTCCAACCATGCCCTAGCTTTGTCTTGTAGAGAGAAAGGAAATAGTCTGAGATGAACAGACTCTTCGGAGAAATTTTGAAATTTGAAAGTGGCGCATATGTCCTTGAATTTCTTTACATGACTATAAGGATTTTCAAGTTCTAGACCATGGAACGATGGTAGGAGTTGGATGACATGAGGTTTCAAATCAAAATGAGTAGCATTGGTTGGTGGCAACACTATACACGAATGGGATGTAGTGAAGTCCACAGGTGCGAACAACTCCCTAAGTGACGTAGTGAAGTCCACATTCCAAGCTCTAGCTTGCTCGGGATTTCCAGCTCTAGCATCCTCATGCTCAACCCTAGGTTCCTCTATGTTATCTTGTTGGTCTCCCATTTCACCTCTATCCTCACTCTCAACAGGTGCTCTCCGAGTTCTCCTAAGAGTTCTATCAATGTCGGGATCTAAAGGTGTCAAATCTAAGTTTAGGGATCTCCGACCAAGCATACACCAATCTCGAGTGTTCAAATAAACTGATTAAACAACAATGAATAATCACAGAAAGAACACAAACAACCAAACAAAAAAATAGAACTAACTATTCAACAACAATATACAAAAGAAATTTCAAAACAACAACAAAAAAATTGTGCTTAGCTGCTTCTGGTGATGCACTCGATCGCAGATGTGCGTTCGCTGTGCGCTCGTGCGTACTTGCAGAATGGATCAGGCGCAGGCACGCAGGCTGCTCACCGAAAAGGCTCGAGTGCGCTCGATCGCAGATGGAGTGTGATCAATCGTACTGACAGAAACTAAAATTCTCTGAAACTGCAGCAAGAAAAATAGAAACAACAAACCGCTTTTCCTTTTTCTTTTTTCTGTTTTTTTTTTTTTTTTTAGATCAGAATGGCAGAAACAACAACAAATACAAATACAATAAAATAAAATTGCAAAAATAAAACAACTAGTAGAAAAATAAAACCAATTCAAATAAAAATCAATTTCACAAACAAACAAATCCCCGACAACGGCGCCAAAATTTGATGTACAAATTTAATTGTACTCGCAAGTGCACGAGTCGTGTGCAATATAGCGTGTGTGCAAGTGCGAGGTCGATCCACAGGGATTTGTGTTGTGTAAACCAATTTCTATTTAAACCAACTCTATTTTAACCTAGTTCCGAATTTTGTGATTTTTGTCGTGCAAAATAAAACATAAACTAAAGAAAATAATGAAATAAAATGGTAAAGAACACTAAGGTTTTAGAATTCACTTCGCCAAATCTTAACTCTATATTCTCGTATTTGTTCCTACAATCGAAAAACTATATTCGATGTTTTACAAATATCAAGTTTAAATCATTCAATGAATCCACCCATTTTTACAAATCACAACAAATATCCGATTCGAAATTAAATCATCCTATGTATCCGTTTGGTTAACGAATCACAACGGATATCCGATTTCAATCGAATGATTTGATGTATCCGAAGGATGAAACACATCAAATATCCAACTCCAACACATAATAGTTCATCACATTCAATTAAAAGATATAAATCAAGCAATTGAATGAAAATCTACAACATCCTTATTCGAAGTCAAAATTGTATAAACAAAATACGAGAATACATGAGTTTGTCAATGACGAAGCTTCATCTTCAACCTTAGTTGAAAGATTTAGCCTCTCATGATAACAAAAATAATCACCAATTGAATTGTCATCATCGAAAGAATAAAACTTACAATGGAAAACAAAGCAAAAGCTTCCCCACGGCAATACGTCGTAATTCAGCTTAAAACGGCCTCCTCCAATTGTGAGGCTTAGAGGTCTATTTATATGGCTTAGGAGAGCCCTAGAAGCCCTAGTAATCCTAGGAATTTCGGAGATTTAAGTCCAAGCCCAATTAGGATAAAGAAAACCTAAGCCCAAATCGGAATAGGATTCGCCCAGAATTGCGGTCCTATCTTGCGGCGTGATTTTGGCCTTGCGACGCTCCGAATTGGGAAAATGCTATTTCACAATGAATTGTATTAGTTTGAGTTAGCTTTCCAATGCCGCTTGAATCACTTCAATCGGATATCTGAGATGAAAGTTATGGTCAAAATACCAAGACGTATTCAGAATCCAATTTTGCATCCAATCCGATTTGACTTCAAATTGAGAAATTCCGAATTAATCCTTTCCTTTATTTGATTAAACTTTAACCATGATTGGTTAAGCTTAACCATATCCTCTAGGTCTTCCCAATTTGCCCCTTTAAGCTTGGAATTTTTCCAGAAATGCTTTCTTTTCTTCCAAAAGCCTATAAAACAAAGAAAATACAAAAAGGCAGTAAAATGTCCTAATTAACCAAAACCAAAGGATTAAAACATGCAAGTTAAGGGCTGAAAATATAAATATTTTAGCACTTATCAGTTTTGCATCTTTCTTTGCAAATAGGTATCTGAGTGCACCATGATCGGTATAGATGATGACTTTAGATCCAATCAGATATGATCTAAATTTTTCTGTGTTGGAATAGTTCAACTGAGCATCATTCAAAATCCTAGATGCATAGTAGATGGCATGAGGTACCTTCCCAACTCACTGTCCCAGAACAGCTCCCAGCGCAAAGTCCCTGGCATCACACATAAGCTCGAACCGGAGGTTCCAATCTGGTGCCATCATTATCGGTGCAAATGTAAGCAGCTTCTTCAGTATTTTGAAAGAGTTCATGCACTCATCTGTCCATAAAAACTTGACATCTTTGGCTAGTAGCACACTAAGTGGCCAAGAAGTCTTTGATGAATCTTCTATAGACTCTGGCATGTCCCAAAAAACTTCTCACACCCTTTACTGTTACAGGAGGGGGCATGGAGATGATGTCAAATTTTGCTTTGTCCACCTCAGTGCCCTTCTTAGAGATCACGTGACCCAGCACAATGCCTTGTTGTACCATGAAGTGGCACTTTTCCCAACTAAGCACCAAATTACATTCTTCGCACCTTTTAAGGACCATTTGTAGATGGTGGAGGCATTCATTGAAGTTAGAGCCAAAGACGTTAAAATCACCCATAAATACTTCAATGAACTTTTCCACCATGTCTAAGAAAATGCTCATCATGCATCTTTGAAATGTAGCTGGAGTATTGCATAATCCAAACGGCATTCTTCTATAGGAAAATGTACCAAAGGGACATGTGAAGGTGGTCTTTTCTTTATCATCTGGTGCTATCGCAATTTGGTTGTAACCACTATAACCATCCAGAAAGCAACAGTAGCTGTAGCCAGCCAATCTCTCTAACATCTGATCAATGAAGGGTAGTGGAAAATGATCTTTCCGGGTCTCCTTGTTGAGCTTTCAATAGTCAATACACACCCTCCATCCGGTGGTCATTCTTGTGGGTACTAGCTCATCCTCATTATTTTTCACTACTGTAATCCCACTCTTTTCCTGCACTACTTGAACCAGACTTACCCATTTGCTGTTTGAGATGGGATAGATGATGCCTGCATCTAACAATTTTAGGATTTCAACCCTAACCACCTACTTCATGTGTGGGTTCAATCTTCTTTGTGCATCCCTAGTTGGCTTTGCTTCATCCTCAAGGGGAATTTCTCCTCTTCCTCCAAACTCAATTCCGCAACAATTATCACAGGTAATGTCCTATTGGCTCCTAGGTAGGCATACTTCAAATGTGTAGGCAGCTACTTTAGTTCTAAGATTGGTGCCTGGACAAAAGAAGGAACAAGAGTAGTTATATTCGGTATAAGAGTCTCAAAAGGGGTTCTATACCTACCTGGATGAGGTGGAGATGCCTCAAGGGAGTGCACGATTTCAATGCTGTCATCAGTCACATCCTCCAATTTTGACTCAATGTCTTGCCTTGTGAAACTATGAGTGAGGGCTTCCTCTACTGGATCAATATGATGGACCTGAAAGATTTTCTCAACAGCAACTTGAATTAAACAGACACTAAAACAATCAAGATCATCTTGGGGTAATTTTATTGTATCAAAAAGTTTGAACTCTATTTTCTCCCCATTTACCTTCATACTTACAATACCCTTTTTCATGCAAATTTTTGTATCTACGGTCCTCATAAAGGGTCTTCCCCAGATAATAGGTAAGGGCAAAAGCATAGGTGATTCTTCCATGTCTAACACAATGAAATGAGCAGGTAAGATAAATTGGTCTACCTTAACCAGGACATCCTCCAAAATACCTCTCGGTCTTCTAATGCTTCTCTCTGTGAGTTGTAAGGTGATCAAGGTTGGTTGTAGCTCCCCCAGACCCAATGTCATATAGACATTATTTGGTAGCAGATTGATACCCGCTCTTAGATCCAATAGTGCACACTAAAAAAGCTTATCGCCTATCTTGCAAGGGATAGTGAACCTACCCGGGTGTTTCAACTTGGGTGGCAACTTTATCAATACCAGTGCACTTACCTCTTCTGTTAAAAATACTTTTTCATGATCCTGAAACTTCCTTTTATGAGCGCAAAAGTCCTTTAAAAATTCAGCATAAACAAGAATTTACTGAATTGCATCAAATAAAGGAATGTTTATTTCAACTTTTCTCAAAGTTTCAAAGATATCCTGAAGTTGCTTTTCTTTCTTTGGTCTTACAAACCTCTAAGGGAAGGGTGGTGCATTCACCTTCTCCTTTTCATTTACCTTGGATGTTGAGGCTTTAATTGGATATTCTTGTACAGGCATCTTCTCCTCTTCACTTACCTTGGGGATTGAGGCTTCAGCTGGAGGTTCTTGTATTGTCTCCTCAGTTCCCACCTTGTTATCAACACTCTTACTACTTCTGAGGGTTGTCACAGCCTCTAGTTGCTCTTGACATTCATCCCTCTTTTCTTCACTCAGTTCCTTGGCCAGATTTTCTACTTGTCCCTCTAGTCTTTGAATGGCTTGACTGGCTGCTGCTTCTAATGTATAAATGGTCTGACTTGTTTGAGCATTAGTCTGGTGTTGCGCAGATAGGAACTTGATCAAGGCATCTTCAAGGTCGTTCTTTTTGGACTCTTGTTCTGCAATTGAAAACATGGGACAAATCCCACTAGTATGGTCAAAATGATAACATATGGCACATACCTTGACTTGTGCATTTTGTTGGGCAAAGGAGATGTTATGACTCATTATGGCTTTCATTATCATATCCAGCTTTCTCTCTATGGAGGCCATTTGAATCTGAACTCCACAATATGTGATTTCTTCATGCTTGCCTTTTTTTAGTCCTTGTCTCCTTCTGGGTGAAAATTGTTGGGAGTTTTCACTTATGGTCTCAAAGAGCTCTATGGCTTCCTCACTACTTTTCTCAATCAACATGCCAACACAAGCTAAATCTACAAGACCTTTGTTAGCATCATTTAAACCCTCATAGAAGGTTTGTACCTGATCATCTTGAGATACGTTGTGGTGTGGGCAGTTGAGAAGTAGCTCATTGAAGTGATCCCATGCCTCAAAGAAAAGGTCTCCATCTTTTTGTTGGAAGGTCTAAATCTCCCTCCTCAATTTCCTTGTCTTTTGGGCTGGAAAAAACTTCTTTAAGAACTTTGTGGACATCTCTTCCCAGTTGTGAATCAAACCTGCAACCAAAGAATTTAATTAGAGTTTAGCATTATCTTTCAAGGAAAAATGGTAAAGAATTAACCTGAATCCCTCTGCGGTTAAACCCTGGACATTCTAAGTCTTGCAGAGATCAAAAAATCCCTAATGTGTAAGTATGGATTCTCGGAATGTGTGCCTCTATAGTTTGGAATCAACTTTAGCAGACGCAAAGATAAGTTAAAATTGCTCTGCTCAATGGGCTGGAAGTTAATACATGATGGTTGGTTGATGTTCTGTGGCATGAAGGAATTTTTCATGGGCCTTCGCACCGGTGGGTTCTCTTCCATCTTTTCTCCGACTTTGAACACTTCTTCAGAGTTCTCTCTTTGCCTTCATCGGATGGTCCGTTCAATTTCTGGATCGTATGGAACGATGGCTAAGTTCTGAGATCGACAACCCTGCATGTCAACCAAACTTAAAAGAAAATCAGACTTTATAATTTACAACAGCTTCAGTGTTGCTGACGGAACTGTGCTCGAGCGTAATGGTTCCTACGCTCAATCGCAGTGATGTGCTCACTATCTCAGAAACAAGTACTCACTCATCCTGTTGCGCGCTGCTTATTTTACTCTACACTCGATCGCACTTCTTATTCACAGAATTGGAATCACACACAGCAGACAGAAAACCAATGAACAAAATTAGAAAACGAAAAATTAAAATAAAAATTAACAAACCAAAGGAAAGGAATTCTAAACAAATTAAACAATCCCTGGCAACGGCGCCAAGAACTTGTTGTGACTAATACCCACCTAAATTAATAGGCGAATAGCTACTACATTTTACTCGCAAGTGCACGAGATCAAAATGATAGTATAGGGTGCAAGTACAAGATCATTCCCACGAGGATTATTGATTTTGTTTAAAACTGATTTTCTGAATTAAATTGCCAAATTGTCACAGATTTGCAATGTTGAAAGAGATAAAGATAATGAAAATGTTAGGATTTGACATCCACCACTAATCAGACTAATTAAGATACAAATATGTCAATGTTCCAATCATGTTGATATAATTAATGTTTGTCAACCTAAGGGCATGGTATCAACTTCTTAAGCTATTGATTTCCCTAAGCAATGAATTAGGCATGATATCTACTCTATTTCTTTTCTTCCCCAAAGGATTTAACATAGTATCTACTAAGTTGTTCTTTAAGGAAACATAAATCTATGGAAATCGACAAACACATGAAGTCTAGGGTATGGTATCTACTACTAGCTCCCCATGTTGATTATCCCAAGAACCTGTGATGAGATTCTTTTGTTACTCGATTAAACCCAAGAATCGGTCATCCAAATTGACTAAATTAACAGATCCACATATGCACATGATGATTAAGCACATTCATATGGGAAATTCAAATAAACAGGAAATAATCAATTTAAATAAACCAAACCATGATTGTAACAAAGGCATAATTGAAACCCTAAAAAGACATAATTAGGAATTCAATCTAGCCCCTAACAAAAGTATTTAGCTAGACATAATAAAACTAAACATAAAAAGAAAAGAAAAGAAGAAACCAGAAACGACTCCTAGTAGCTCCAAATTCTCCTCTCTAGAATTGTGTCTTCAAATCCAACTAGGACTTTGAAAACCTAATCCTAAGTGGAATGGGAATTCTGGCCGTATCTGGCCGCCCCGAGTCCACTCGATCCCAAGGAGTTGCACTCAATCTTACTTCTACGATCGATCCCACTGATGTTGTGCACAAGCGCATGTGTGCTTGAGCCTGATTCTGGTGCGTGTGGGCACAGCTGCTTGTACGCGTGATCCTTGCTCTGGTGTTTGAGTGCATCTGTGCTCAAGCCTAGGTCTTTTGCGATCGAGCACAAATGCTCTCAATCCTGGTGGATTGTGCTCGATCCCAAAGCTTGCAAAATTTTCCAAATTGCCCTTTAAGCTTGTAACTTTCTAGAATTGCTTCCCTTTCTTCAAGAACCTAGAAAAACATAAAAAACACAAAAAATGAAGTAAAAAAGCACATAATAACAAAACTAAAAGATTAACAAATGTAAATGAATGGGCTAAAATATGTATATTTTAGCACTATCAATGCACAAGATAAAAACGATAGTATAGCAGACAAATACAATATCATTCCCACGAGGATTGGTAAATTATGCTTAGAATGTAATTTTCTAATTAATTAACCGAATTAAATGGATGTCAAATATTTAATTGAATTAATGAAATAAAGCTAAAAGATTAACTAATCTAAAAAGGATTAAGGTTTTGAAATCCACCGCTAACCATACTCAAATAAGATTAACAAGATGTTAATATTTCAATTATATCCATATATTCAATGTTTGCCAACCTAAGGATATGGTATCTACTCCTTAAGCTATTGATTTTCATAAGCAACGAACTACGCATGGCATCTACTCTAATTATTTTATTTCCAAAGGAAAGCATAAATCTATGGAAATCGACAACCACATGAAGCCTAGGGCATGGAATCTACTCCAGGTTCCCTATGTTGATTAAGCCAAGAACCTGTGATGGGGTTCTTTTGTCACTTTATTAAGTCTAGGACTCGATCATCTAAATTGACTTAAATAACACAAATCCAACACACATGCATATAAAGAATTCGATCAAACAGAAATTAATCAAGTTAAACATCCAAATGATAACTGTAGCAGAAGCGCCAATACTGTAATCTTACAGAGACATGATTAGGGCTTCAAACTAGCCCTAATTAAAATATTAACTACATAACAAAAATAAAAGGGAAGAGAAGAAAAACTCAAAACCCTTCCTGATCTAGCCTTCAATCCTTTATCCCGAGCTTGTGTCTACTTCTCCTCCCCTTATTCTAATGAATAGAAGGTCTATTTATAGGGATAAAAGAACCCTAAAAGTCCTAATAAAATTGTAGGTCAGTCTCCTAGTTGGATTAGGAGACTGAAAGACTACTCTGATATGAAAAAGGGGATTCTGCCCTGTCTGGGAGCACAAGTGCGTTCGATCGCAAGAGGTGTGCGCTCGATCCTTTGTGTTGGGTGCTAGAGCGCATCTTGCACTCTCGCTTGGCTTGATATGTGATCGAGCGCTGGTGTGCTCGATCCTGGTTGTCTTGCGCTCGAGCGCAGGTGGGCTTGAGCCTGCATGGGTTGCATTTGATCCAATAGTTTCCAGCTTTTTCCCAATTTGTCTCTTGAGTCTGAAACTTGCTGGAAATACTTGCTTTTTTTCAAAAACCCTAAAAACATAAGAAAACACAAAAACATAACAAAACATCCAATAATAACAAAACTAAGAGCCTAAGAGCATTCCCAATGGAGGAACCAATTTTTTATGCAAAATGGCTCATCAAAACCCACTTTATCTAGTTTAGCTAATGAATTTTTAAAGGCCTCCTACATCCGATTAGCTATATTTTTGTCTATATCATTTAAATATTTTTTTTTTTTTAACTCTTTATTGATTCTATCTTTATTTTTTCAATGGTAATTTGTTAGCACAATAATTTTTCAACGATTATTATTTTTCAAATAATCATTTTTGTAACTATAATATTTTTGAAACGGTTGTATTTATAATAATTATATTTTTCAACGGTTATATTTTTCAAATGTCGTATTTGCCAACGTTAAGTATGAAAACCATATTCTCAGAGTAATGTCAATCATATTTATGAAATATCTTTTTGTTAAAAATTGTGAAAGAATATTCTCATAATGATCCCTTGAAAAGTGGGAAAAGTTTTTGGAAAAAGAGAAAATAGGTGAGAGAAACAATAAAAAGTAAAATGGCTCCCTTAAAAAGTGCTGGTACATGTAGCTTTTTTTTTTTTTTGGCTAATCCAATAAAATATCCATTTTTCTTTTTTTTTTTTTTTTTTTTTTTGGCAAATCCAATGTAAAGGGTTTTTGACAAATCTGATTAGCCATTTTAGATAAAAGTATCATTTGACTCTTCCATTGGGAATGCTCTAATATATGTAAATTAAGGGGCTAAAATATGTATATTTTAGCACTTATTAGGACACCGAATGATAGTTGATCTCCGCCCCCCTCCTTAGGCACCACCTCGGCCCTCTCCCTAGGTACCTTTTTTTTGTGAAAATTTTCTATTTTTTCCTTTCCCAAATATAGACCCTTGTCTCCAATTCTATGACTTTTGGCACATGGTATAACTATGGGGCAAGAAAGTGACTCCCATGTATTTCAATAGTTTCTCCAAACTATTGATCTTCAATTTGCCTTGCCGCACCCTAGTTTACTTCAGTTGTTGCCACAACGCAACAACTCCTCCCCGGAATGTGTTCACCACCGAAGAGACTCGTCATTCATCGGTCACCCCTTTGAAGTCAGGAACATCTTCAACAACAACCACCCAATCAAGGAACTCTTCGGGTTGCAAGCAAACTTGGAATTCCGAGATGTAAAGCTTGATGCCTGCTTCCCATGGACTACCATGAGCTTGTGTCATAGGAAATCTCCGCCACACTCCGCGACCTGCATAAGGATTCACAGGTTCATTCTCAACGATAGATTTGCCTCCCGCCTCCGTGAACCCCGATCTTGGTTGGCGATGACTACCATTCAGACCACCCATGTCGATAAAGTGATCGGTAGGGACTCCGTGTTGGGTGCACACCTGCTCCCTTTTCTGCATGGCTATACCACCAAACCTCTCCTCCATGTGCCACAAACGAATCACCAGTTACTCGTTATGTGCTTCCTCGTGCACACGTGCACTTCGTTCATGTCTGTACAACAATTGCCCCTCCCCATTCATGGAAAGTAATCTAAGCTCTGATACCAACTGATGAAACGTGACTTAGTAAGTTGCAAATAAGAACAACAATAAAGAATGGATAGGTATTTCTAGATCTGGATACAATCAAATGATCTAAGAAATCTTCTCTAAACGCTAGATTCTCTCTAGCGTTTGAAGGAAAATCATGAAGAAACTCAACTTTAAGTAATCTTATTGATAAAAACTGAATTATAATCAAAAGTTGTGTTCTAGTGTCTATAAAGCATGTATATATAGGGCCCCAAACCCTAAACCTAACAATAATACGAAATTAAGTCAAACTGAAATTCTACAATGGCCATCCAGACGGAGCATAACGCTGTCCGGATGGACACTAAAATAAAACATGAAAATTGTAAAATAACATAGGCGTCCAGACGGTCTCCGGAAAAGGACTTCAGACAAGGCTCTCGGGTTTAGGCCCGTCCGGACGATTGGAGACGAGGTTGTAGATGAGGCTCTCTCATCTACATCACTAAGGGTGCGAGTGACGTAGTTATCACACAAGGTCTTAGTCTATAATCCTTGTATCCTTAAAGGTATAAAGTTTGCAATTGGTAAATGGAAGTGGGCATTCCATTTTAAGTAAGACTGTTATACATCAAATCTTGGTGATCTACCTTGATCAAGCGAAGCGGTGTCTCCGGGATTGATATGTAGTGTGTTGAGTCCCTAAAGCACTGAACAGACTAAGGAGTTATCTTTTCATGCAATAGTATGAATCCTTGTAGGATAAGGCTATATAGAGGGTGTCAAACCTCAAGGACTATAAGGGTGTTGTTATCAAGTTTATGAAGATTAAAATAACTTAAGTAAAGATATTGATTTTGTTGTTGACTAAAGTGCAAAAAATAAATGCAACCGAGAATTGAATTATAAGAGAGAGAGAGAGAGAGAGAGAGAGTAGGGTATTGACTTCACCCCTATCCGCACGTCAATGATTAATCATATGTAATCAAAGAAATTGATTTATGCATGTCATAAATAAACAAGAAAATATTGTATTAAGGAATAAGTATAATTCATCTTTGGTTGGCACGGACCTTCCACCTAATCACTAAGATGTGGTACAACTCATCCTCCCTAGGTATGGATTATCTAATTCTTTAATAGGATACATATAATCAATGGAATAGTATAAGCCATCTTCAGTTGTCACAGACCGTCTACCTAAATTACACTAAACTAGGGTATAGTATTATCCGTCTTCTCTAGGTATGGCCTATTTAACCCTCTTGATCATATATCAATTAAAACCGTTGTATAATCATCATCCCCATAATCACAAAAAAAAAAAAAAAAAAAAAATAGAGAATGATTTGATTTCAATAAAGGTAAAAAGCTTTCTAAGACAAGAGAAGAATTTCATCTTCTCTTGAGTTTGAAATTAAGAACAATTGCATTTAAACATTGAGAACAATATCAAATAATAGCAATCCTCTAGATTATACAACCAACATGAATAAAATGAAAATCTATAAATTAAGATACAATCAAACCATGCACTTGCGAGTGAATATATTTTGCACATCAATAGTCAACCTTTATTGAATGGCCTTTTTGTTACAAAATGGAAATTTGATGTATCCTAGCATTACACGTGTCAAATCTTGTGGCTCTTTTGAAAATGGTGTTGGGATCCGTTTGGCTCCAAGGGGGGAGCACGCAACGGATCAAAGCGAATCCTAGGAACTTTTAACTTCAAGATAAACATGGCTAGATTAAAATTAGAACACAAGTTTGTGTTAGTTACATGATAATTAAGCCTTGAATGTGCAATATTCGGCGCTTATCACAACCAACCAAAATGCTATGACCAATGACTTGAAAATAATATCCATAAAGTCTATCTTAAGGGAAAATTTCTTATCCCTTTGTCTACCTGACAAAAGATTTGGATTTCTTCTTGAAGTTGGTGTTCCCACAATGTTTAAATGTGATTACCCAACGTACTGAGCTCTATTGACTGATGATAGGTATAATTGATAAGCCGAATGTTGCACATTTAAGCCCCTTAACTCGCATATGTTAATTCCTTAGCATTGTTATTTGTTTGATTTTGTTTTGTTTTCGTGTTTTAGGGTTTTATATGATAGATGCAAGAATTCCAGTGAAAATTGGGCTTAAAGGACAATTTGGATGCACTCTGAAGACCTAGGATCAAGCGCAGCAACACTTGGGCTCAAGTGCACATGCGCTCGAGCACACTCCTCCTTGGGCTCGAGTGCCCAACATGCGGCAAGACTCCTTTTTCACCTTGGATTGGGTTTTCAGTCTCCTAATTGGAGTAGGAGACTCACCTACGATTTTCCTAGGGTTTCTAGGGCTTCTAGGGTTCTCCTAATCCCTATAAACAAGCCTCTAAATATTAAAGAAAGACACATTGCTACCTAGAGCAAAAATTCAGCAAATACTTCTTGGAGGCTTAGCAGAGTCATAAGCGGCTAAAACCCTTCATGGGTTATTGATGTAAGATGAAAGATTGAGCAAACCACTTTCATCATGACGGAATGTTGACATCATCATGACAAAAACTCATAGTGAAACAAAACAACTCTCTGACAAAAACGTCATCACTTCGTCATGTTGTCATGATGACGAAAACTTGCAGGATCCTAAACAAGAGAGCAGAAACCTTCAAAACACTATTGAACATATATAGAGTTTTAACACACCGAATAATGTCTGTTTCTAAAACCTCACATAAATTATAAGGGAACTTATTATAGAGTTTATTTGAATAGAAAACAAAATGTAATTTGACTCCTTAAATTTAAGAGCTACCGCTAGTGCTCTAATGACCCATAATATATATATGTCTTAAATAAGTTGAATAATGTCTTCTTTTCGAAATTAGCATGGTTTTCCTTTTTCTGAGTGACATTGTTTAAATTTTAAAAATCTCTCTCAATAAACTTAGTTTAATCTTTTCAGGGTCCGAATATAGTCAAGACAAAGCGGAATTCATGGACTTGCAAAATTATAAACAAAGAGAATTAACAAGCATCCAAAAATTAACAAGAGAGTTGAGCCACCTCTCTCCCCTTTGACAGAGAGATGTGAGGCACAAGTGGACAATCAGAAAACAGAAAAGTACCCTCTAATGGCCCTCAAAAGAGACAGCAGCTATCTGCTATATACAAGAAAGAAAAGAAAAGTACGAAGATAAGAGGCATATGCAGCAGCTATTGAAATCCAAAAGGTATTTGCTTTTTAGCGTTAGTAGTGCCTGCCTGTAAAGAACCATAATTTGATAACTCGACAGGTCTTGTCATGTAAGAAGGCAACGACGGTACTATACTCTAAATGCTTGGTTTTTTTCTAGCTCAAGGGAATGAGCCAAATATCCAACTGTTTCTCATATATTTAGTGTATAATTTATTTATTTAATTAACTACAGTATTTGTCTCTATGTCTGATTTTTCTGGACTCTCACATATGGGACTAACTCTTTCAATAGGAATCCTTATCCATTCATTTATTTTTATTTTTTATTTTTACACTTCAACCACTTCATTTATCGTTTCAAGCGAAAAATCAAATTTAACTTCTACGTTTTCACGCGATTCCAGTTTTAATCTCTAGGTTTTTAATTTCGATAATTAGATTCTTTAAGTTTTTTTGCCAATTTAGATTTTTATCTCTCCTAAGGTTTAACCCTAATCTCTAACAAGAATTGTGAGATTATAAATTTTGTAAAGTTCGATATAATAAATTGGGAAAGTGTTAGGGAGGCAAACAAATGAATTCAGAAAAATTTTCAAACTGACGTGGTAAGGATTTTTAAATTAAAAAAAAAAAAAAAAAAAGCAATTCTCTCTCCTTTGTCCCACTCACGGTCTACCACATCAGTTTGTAAATTTTTTTTGGTTCATTTGTTTGGCTCTCTAACACTCTCCATTAAATTAAGAGTTTTTAAACTTCAGGGGTAGAGAAATTACAAAAAGGATGAAAATTTAAGAGGTTAAATAAAGTTTTCCATAAAATATATTTATAATTTGAATTAACTTTTCAAGTAAAAAGTATAGTTGATACACAACATGTCAAACATTAGTCACATTACACTCGGCGAGCTTTCGGAAAAAGAAAGAGCCCTAGTTTATGGATTAAATTTAATTTCTCCTAGTTTCATAGTGAAATCCTTATTATGAACTCAACTCCCAAGATATTTTTATTCTTCAACTTTCCATACGTATTCTCGACTTTAAGATTTTTTTTCTTTTTGTGGTTGCGTGTTAAGTATTTGGACTTATCCTAAAGGAAAATGCTAAAGCATATATCCCACTCTTTCTCCCATCCTTTTTCATAATTTCTTTCTTTTTCTTGTTTTCATTTTTTTAAAAAAAAATCAACTACTTATCTAACTGAAAGTGTGGATCTTACAAATTTAATGATTAATTTCTTTTAAAAAAAAAAAAAAATTAAGAAGGATAGGACAAGGACAAGAATAAATGATCTAGCATTTTTCAAATTTTTTATGCTAAAATGGGTGGACAAACCATCCACTTCCTTAATTTGCTCTTCGTTCTTTTTTCTATTCAATAATGGGAACAGTAGCTACAAAGTATTAAACATAACAAACGGTGTGGGTTTTTCAATAATAAAACCCAAATGAAAAAGGCAATACAAGAAATGAACCAATCAATAGGCACCGAAACTATAAAGAATTCAGGCTTTTTTAAGGGTTGTATGAGGCGGTAACAAATGACAAAAGAGCTTAATAAGGAACCACAAATGGTAAAAGTAACTATCACCGTGAAGTGGTTGTTGCAAGGGAAGCATTGTCGAGAATCGAACGGATTTCGACAACAAGGATCGGACACCAACTACACAATTCTCCACGGCTGGATCAAACCACTTCAGATCTAGGAGGCAGTAACCCACTGAAAACAAAGGGGAAAAAAAATAAAAATAAAAAAAATTACAGAAAAACAGCAAACTAACAACAAATACATAAATAAACCAAAAGGCCAAAACATGAATATCCAAACGAAATGCGTGGAGGGAAGGGATGGAAAGAAAGAAAATGTGGTCATGGAATCACACGGGTGGAAAAGGCTTATCATCTGCTATCTTCGATTGAGCTGTCGGCCACAAGAATTCCCCTTTTCGTGGATTCGGAGGCGAATTATTGACATAAATGAAAACATCTCTTTTTATCATTCTCCACCACCTCTGTGATGGTGGGTAACATGTTCGTTTATGCAGTACCTCATCTCCTGCCTTATCAAGATCAGCCATGTTCGTTATATAATTGAGCTTTACAATCTGCAATTGTTGTTAGCGTACATAATAATGATAAATAATATGAAATCGAAAAGAAAGAGTAAAAAAGAGTCAAGACAGATTTACATGGTTCGGTGTATTAAATTATTAATTGTCCCAAAAGCTTAAGCTTATAGAAAAAAATAAATTTAATCACTTAATCATTAACTTTAACACTCTCCTTCACGTGTAGGCTCAAATTCCATTTTAATAGATGAGGCTCAATACGTGAAATATTTAATTTAAATAAAGAGTGATTCGACGGAGTCAAAATTCAATAAATTTAATCACTTAAATATTACTTTAATATGAGAAGATGCTTACATCTACATGAGAATGCGGTTATAGTTTACTATATCTATATATATATATATATATATATATATACCCTAATATTCCAGTATTAATCTCTATGCCTGAGAGAATGTAAGCCAATAGTTTCTAACTGTAGTTATTAAAGAATATGATATGGTGCAACAAGATTATAACATGGCAAGTTCATTTGCACAAAAATAAGAATTCATGTCATCTTTTCCATGTAAACCTAGACAAAGCACATACCTGCTTTAGGTTCTGTCAATTTTTCTATCCAATTTTTACGGGTAGTTGTGTCAGCTACTATTTTTTCCGTGTAAGGTCAATAAAATCATCCATGCTACCACCAAACATAAATGTTTTTTTACTGTCATTGGTGAAGCTCATGTTGTGCTAGCATCTCAAGATTGGAATGTTGTCTTTTTGGTTTCCTTTATTATTTTGCTATATTTGTATTTTATTGTGAACATTGTGTAGTTAGATGAGCCACTTTCAACCTCGTGTTCGTAAGCATTTTTAATTAGTCTCCTATTCTCTTTTCCATTCAGATCAAGAATGAAAAATACTGCCCTTTTGTAACTTTTTTTCTTATTGACTTAGAAAAAAAAAAAAAGGTTAATAAAATTGTCACCTATATTAAAAGTCATGTCGTCATGCCATATAAATTTTAAAAAGGGAAAGAAAAAAAAAATGTGGAGGAAGGAATGATCGATCCCTCCACTCCCTCTTTTATTTATTAAATTTTTCCTTTCCTACATTTTTTTTTTTTTGAATATTTTCAGACGTGTGTGACATGATGACAGATTTTGATACATATGACATTATTTTATTAGTTTAATGTGGATAAAATGCTAGCTTACATTTTTACTGTTAAAAATTAAATAAAAAAATTGACGGATAGACCTATTTGTCCATAATCAAAATTCAAATTCTCACCTATGCAAAGCCAAAACTCAAGGAATATGGGACAATTTTCCAAAAAAAACACAAATTATTCTTATTTGAGTGCATATTAAACATAAGAGTACTTTTATTAAGTACATTTTTGTACAATTACATATAACTAGATAATGTGACAATAAAAATAACTTTTGGACCAATGAAACATTCGTAACAAAAAAAGAAACGTACACAAATGCTTTAGGGTATTTGTCTTTCAAGGTTGGGGATGGTTCCACAATTTCTTTATGGTTGGAGGCTTGGCACCCGAATGGAATTCTCTTGGATAAATATGGCTTTAGGGTCATATATGACTTTGAAAGCCGTGTATATGCAAAGCTCTCTAGTGTGATGAAAAATGGAAATTGGAATTGGATGCCAGCTAGGTCGAAGGAGCTGGTTGCAATTCAAAGCCGCTTGTCTCTGGTGGATTTGGGTGGTCATGATATGCCTATTTGGCGGCCTTCAAAGAACCGCAAATATTCTTGTAGAGACACATGGGAGGCTCTTAGAGAGAAGCTTCCTAAAGTTGGATGGCATAAACTGTTACGATTTTCTTATGCTATTCCTATACACTCTTTCTTCATATGGTTGGCTATTAAAGGGGGGATTATATACTGGCGATAGGTTGCTAAGTTGGGGTATGGTGGGGGATATGAAGTGCTTATTTTGTTACCATACTATTGAATGTATTTACTTTTTGAGTGTGATTGGAGTAAGAGGTTATGGAGAGAAGTGATGCTTAAAAGTTTGGTTAGTCCTACTTGGCTGGATTGGGATGGGGTGGTGAGGGAATGCATGAAGGCGTGGAAAGGGAAAAATTTGCAATGCACTTTGTCAAATTTGCTTTTGGGGCAACTGTGTATCACATAAGGAAGCACCGAAATAGTATTAAATTTTACAGCTTATTTGTTGGGAGATTAGTACAAGAATCATGGGGAAGGGCAAAGGCAAATTCAAACATACTCTTGAAAATATCAAGATTTGTGAGAATTTGACCATTCCTTTAAGTATCTTGGTTCAAAATAGGTGAAGAAGCTCTTTTTCTTGAGAATAACTTCCATCAGGATGTAGTGTAAAACTCATCTTTTACAGCATCCTATAAAAAAGTGACACACAAGCTTAAAAAACAAAATACAGTAAATATGCGAGCAGCAGATCTTATGAGGAAAAAAAATGTAACGTAACAAAAGAGACACCGCCTCCCCTCCGTCGTAATCCGCCCAAAACCACTGCTTAATGCTACCGGATCTTCAGCCTAAGCCACCACCATAGGCCGATCGGAGGATTGGGTGGGGCCCCGTCACGTCGCCATCCACTATCCGGCCGGATCTATGCCGGTTTGGCCATTGTCTGGCCAGATCTGCGCCGACTTGGCCACCATCCGGCAAGATCTATGCCGGTTTGGCCACAATCCGGCCAGATATGTGCCGATTTGGCCACCATTCGGCTAGATCTATGCCAATTTGACCACCGTCACCATCCACAGTCAATCCGCCACGGCTTCTACGTCTCTCCGTCTCATCCGCCGGCCAAATCTATGCTTCATGGTGGGTTGAAGCTTGGGCGGTGCAGCGGCGGAATTAGGCTGAAGAGGTGGTGGGGCCTTTTTATTGATTTTTTTTTTTTTTCCATAAGATCTTGTGCTCTTATAGATATTGTAATTTATGTTTTTAAATGATTTGTCAACCTCTCATTGGAAGCTATAAAACCATACTTTTACAGCCCATCCTCAAGGTAGGGGCTCTCTTTTTTTCTGATGGGTGCTAGTTTTTTTTTTTTTTTAGCTTGTGATTTTTTTTTGTGTAGGAGACCATTTATAAATGTTTGATTTGGGTTTGGTTTCTCATTGTTTGATGTAAAGAACTAAATTCCAACTTTCTTACTTGTGTGTTTAGGTGTTTTTGTTTGTGTTGGAATGAAAAGATTATTCATCCAAAATGTTTGTTGTGATTTATATTTTCTTTAAGACACCTAAAGTAAATCCCAGTTGTACCTCATGTATAATGCCAGGTGTGATGAAGAGAAGCAAGAGCTACATGAAAAGTACACTCGACCAAATAAACAGATCTCGAGTGTAATAAATAAGCAACAATTTCAATAACTAATAATATTAATAATTTAAATTAAAAAAAAAAACATATAAAAATATATCTGAGTGACTGCCACTGGTACATGGAAGATAAGAGGCATCTATCTATCTAAAGGGCATGCATTTTGTGGTGATGAATCAGAAGTAGAAACAACGATAAAGAATAAAACAGAAATTGTAGTGTCAGAGCATGTGATAACCTGGGCCGCAGCTAACAGGCAGCAGCAGCTACCAGGCGTTGTTGGCTTGGCATGGCATATATGAGACAACCCCAGAAACCAATTAAACGAGAGGCCAGACCCGTGAAACACTGACGACTCATTTCCCACATCCCTTCCCATGCAAACTTTAACGGACTTGTTGTGAATATGACTATTATATATATAAATTCCATCTTTTTCATTTCAATTTCTTTGGCTTTGCCTGTTTAGCCCTTACCTGTCTCGAACAATTAACCCGCAAAAGAGAGAGAGACGACAGACAGACTGTCGGCCCCTTTGGTTGCTACATTTTAACAGACTTCACTTTTCATTTTAATTACTCATCGCATGTCTTTTGGCATTATTGCTGTTTCAACCCCACCTCGCCTTGTCTCGAACACTTCACCAGCAATCCTTTCGAGTCCCAGAAAGAGACTCTGTCGGTTCGTTTTATAGTTTTGTTTCATCACTATCTACAATTTATTTATACAACTGTATATATAAGGCTGACATATATATGACGCTTGCTTTTACTCGAAATTTATGCTATTAGCCATGCATATCTTGCTATTTAATATGATTCATTCGTTCTCCTGTTGATGTAAGAAGGATTTTGCCTTTTTTAAGTGTGTAGTTTTTTTAACTTTCAAGATTAAATTTAAATATTTCAAATTCTTAAAGTAAGTGATTAAATTTATCTCTTCCTATCAGATTAAGATTTTTAAATAAATGGTAGTTTAGCATAGTATGAGAACCAAAGGTCCTAAGATCATCGAACCTTGACTCCGTCAATTCACCCTCCATTTCAATTAAATATAATACGTGTAAGGCTTTACCTATTAAAAGGAAGTTTGAGCCCACACGTAAGAGAGAGTATTAAAGTAATGGTTAAATGATTAAATTTACTTCTTCCTATTAGCTTAAGCTTTTGAGATGAATGATAATTTAACACAAATAAGGGATATAAATGTTCTATAATTTTTTTTTTATTAGGGTAAATGACGTACACTTTCATGAGTTTCCTCCTACAATTTATCAATTTACCCCCCTTCATCCAAACTAATTTAGAGAAAAATAGTACATGAAAATATTATACTACACAAAAAGTTGTTAAAAAAAAAAAACCAAAAATAAATAGAACTCATCATCCCCATTCTCAACATATAGAATAGAACCTTTTTTTCATCTAAACAAATATGAAATGAGTAGGTTTGTCAAAGATAATTTTACTGATTTCAAATGTTGTTTTTTTTTTTTTTTTTTTCATCCATCTTAATGTTAATTTGGATAAAATGGTAATCTAACATTAAAACTTCAAAACATGGTCCAAGTTAAGGGTAACAATTTGTATTCGCATGTTGGATTCAAGTCGTGTTGAAGCATATGTATAAATTTATATAGGTCATTATAACTCAACCTATTTAATTAAGCAGGTCAAACCCCTCAACTAGCTTAACTCTTTAATTTTGTGTTAAATTCGTGTCGAGTTCACGAATCATGTTAAAATTTGTAAGAATAAGTGAAATGAGTGATATAATATAAGGGATAAAGTCTCATTTACCCTTATAATTATTAGCACAGTAGCATGTATATCACGTATGGTTTCAATTTTCCAATTCAATACATGACAAACAGATAGTTGTTTGCCAATCCGAGATCCCAAGACAAATAAACTCACTTTAATACTCTCTCTCTCTCTTTTCCGATTCTATAAAAGCAAGCCTACAATAACCAAACCTTGCTTTAAACATTTTAATTAGACACGTAGAGAGAGAGAGAATGGCTTCAATGCTGCAAAAGAGGATAGCATTGCGCAGAAAGATTCACATCCTTCGAGCCCATACAATCTCCAAATCTGTAATGCTTTCTCTCCTTTTTCCTTTCGTTTCTAGCTTTTCTTTCACAAACTTTTCATGCTCATACTTACCATTTCGTATCACTATGCCACTTTTCTTTACATTTACAAGCTCAAACTCAAATTGGAGGCATTCAAAAGAGAGTACTCCAACCTCATGGCTATCAAAAGAGAATACCTAAAGCTAATGATGCAAATCAAGATGCCTACTAAGGTTTCCCATCTCCCTCTCTCTCTCTCTCTATAACAAGATTATTATATTGTAACACTTTTTGATGTTCATGGAATCAACAGGATGTGGAAGTGCAGAAGATAGGGCAGGGATTTCTTGTGAGGGTGAACTGTGAGAAAGGAACAGATAGGCTGGTGACGATCTTAGAGGCATTTGATGAGATGGGTCTCAATGTTCAGCAAGCTAGAGTTTCATGCAGCAATGTTTTTGCACTGGAAGCCATTGCTGCAGCACAAGATCAAGCTCTGGGTGTAAAAGAAGTAACTAATGCTCTTCTAAGGACTATTGAAAAGAATAATGGAGGAGAGGCGACACATTGATGAAGAAGAAGCTTGGAAATTGTAATATTGTATCTTACTTTCCGTCATTTTGTCTTGTGATTTGAAGATTTGTCACTCTCGTTAAGAAGGCCAAAAATCGGATTGGGAATATATAAAGTAAACCTAGAAGTTTGCACATGGGAAACATCACTTGAATGATTAAGGTTAAAACTTTTCTTCTTTATCTCTTTCGTTTTTTATTCTGTGAATAAAAATATTAACAAATAATTCAAAACTTAAAACATTTCACATTTATATTACATTAAAACATTTTTTTCACTATATACTTAAAAAAACAGGTGTTTAGCAGCATTTAAATTATCAGCGTTAGCTGAAAACGCGAACATTGAACTTAAACGCCAATAATGTCTCAACATTTATTTACATACGCCCATACATGTAAAATCAATGGCAGCGTATAGTTACCAATGCCAATAAGTTGTCGGCGTATAGTTACAAACGCCTACAAGTTATAGGGTTTTTAAAAATGACAAAAATTTCCTCCAAGACTTGGAGGAAATTTCTTCAAACTCACTTTAATAAATGTCAAGTGTCCTCTAACATGTGAGATGCATATGTTTTACTTTCTACTAACTTAGAAATCCAAACATTAATTTTTAAGAAACTCAAATATGTTAAAAGACACTTGGCATTTATTATAGTGGATGGAAATAAATTTCTTTCAAATTGATTTGAAAGAAACTTGTATCCTTTTATAAATCTTCAGTAATTATGGAAAGAGATGCCGCATTAATCCACAAATTTATCGATGTTGTACAAAAACGTTCATAATTAATTTACTAAAACAACAATACTCTGCCCACATTTATCTAAAAACACACCGAAATATTGTATATTGCAAAATAACATCCTTGTATCTATCCCGTTACCCTAATAATCTCGAACCCTTTCACACTTTCTCCCTCACTCTCTAATGTTCATGGTTGCTCTAATCCAACTCTCACTCACTCAACATCAACTAAATCCCTTATCACCAACGGTACCGTCCACCATTTTTTCTCGGCATTTCTCACACTTCTGTGTCACCACCGTTCTGTTTCATTGCCTTTCCGCCATTCTTTCTCCATTTGGTGTCTCCCTCTTCCGCTTACCCTCTTTGTTACTCTCCCTCGTGTGTTTCAAACATTGAGCTTTGATGAGTGTTGGTGATTGGGTAGGCATGATTTTGATTATTGTTTGGAGTCGTGACAAAATGTTTGGTGATTTATAGAATTTGGAAGGGAGAAACCGTGCATGCATGTGTTTTGGGGATTTGTGAGAATACATTGATGTTTCTTTGAATGCCCATTCTAAGTTTTAAGACACTAATATTCTATGAATTGTGAAAGTATGTGACAAAGCAGTGTTGAAATTAATACTCCTCTTTGGGTTCTCTTGTACTGAGTTTCTAATTGTCATCACATTTTAATTTAATGTTCTTTGTATCATGGCAAAGTTTTAAGATAGCATTTGATGTGTATATATGTATATAGGTTAATTTGTTCATTGCCTGTAGCTACTTTACTTTTCTACTTTAGAATATAGGATATTGTTCTGTCCATGATAGTTTAAGCTTTTGTCACAACACGGTGGTTCAGTGGTCTCAAGACAATTTTTACCCGTAGCTACTTTACTTTTCTACTTTAGAATATAGGATATTGTTCTGTCCATGATAGTTTAAGCTTTTGTCACAACACAGTGGTTCAGTGGTTTCAAGACAATTTTTATGTGATTAGGCATACACTAGAGAATGCGTTCGAAATCCAAAATGAGAATATATCGCTCAATACTCCTTATTAGTGTTAGCTGCCTTGGATCCTATTAATGTTCTCTCTCTCTCTCTCCCCTCCCCCCCCCCCCCCCCCCCCCCCCCCCCCCCCCTTATTAGAATGTGTTGGGGTGCAATAATGCCACTCTTCTCACTTAGGCAGCTTTTAAAACATGCTTGGCGGGTTCGATTTCAAATGTCATAAAAGGCTTTGACTTCTCTTACTAGACACCGATTAGGTTTTAAATGAGATGGTCAAAAGCCTGATCCAACAAAATGTTTAATAATATTCTCATATGTGTAATTCTAAGCAGGCAGTGGCGGATCTACGCAGGGGGCGGGGCAGGGGCGCCCGCCCCTGCAAAAATTTTGAAAAAAAAAAATTTATAAGGTCGTTTTTAAATTTTTTTGCTCAAGCACCCCTCCTCCTCCTTTCTTGATACGCCCCTGCTGGTTTTTGTTTGTTTAGCATGAAAGCGCAGGCCGCATAGTAAAATATTATTTTCTTCACCTCTTCTAGTTTGTGTTTGTATGGAGGCGCAGAGAAAAATCTAGAGGGCCAAGAATTGAAAAAGTGCTAAAGTTGACTAGGTGGAAGCATTAATTACATGCTGAGTTGATTGATGAGAGATATAGGTGAGGTGGCTTATGGCTTGAGAAAGAAAAGCAATTTGTACTTTGTAGTCCCTACATGGGGCAAGTAAAGCAAGCCTCAATTACTTTTTTTTTTAGCTATTTTTTATTGGGTTTAATTTTGTCAATTATATAAGTAAACTCAGGTAGAGCATTGTCTTAATGTATTGTTTCTCCATGCACCCGAACATCTACTAAAGTTTGTTATGCAATTATTATTATTATTTTTAAAAAAAAATAAAAATCACATTAACCATTTATTTTGCTATAATGAAATAAAAAAATCACTACATGTCTTCCTTTTTTTTTATCCATTTTTGCTTCTAAATGCTTTTTTTTTTTTTTTTTTTTTTGCATTTTATTACCAAACATTAGTAATAGTAAAAAAAATAAAAAAAAACAAAAAAAAAAAACAATTTTAAGGCATGGTACCAAAATTTTGGAGACAATTATACCCCTACAATAACAAGGACCGGATCCCCTCCGGTCCAAACAGACCAGAGGGGATCCAAATGCAACCCTTAAAGTTTTTCAATGAAATTTTTTTTTTTAACAAAATTTTAGAGACAGTTATATTTTTCTATATAATTTCAAACATGCTCATAAGTTATTAAGTCTGTAGACTTTTCATCGTTTTGTAAGAATATACTAGTCAACTAACATATCAATCAACTAATTCCTTAGTATAATTAGAAAAAAAAAAAAAAAAAAAAAAAAAACTAATTTCTTAGTACTATTTCCTACAGTATCTCTTTTCAGGTTGATTTTTGGATGACAGTGAATTTCAGTCGACAAATAGAAGAAAAAGTATCAAATAAATGATAGCCATATAAGCTTCATGAAGAATAAATTTTTTATATTGTGTTATGAAATATTTTTATTTTAAATTGTATTTATCATTTTTTTATGTTATAAAAAATAAAATATTATTTTATTATTTTAATGTCGCCCCTACTAAAATCAATTCTTGGCTCCGCCGCTGTAAGCAGGTAGATGTGATAACAGCAAATTCCCGCCCCCCTCTTCTTTCTCATTAGAATGTTTAATTAATAATATTGTCATGAATTTGTTGTATGACCTACATCTTGTAGACTTCGATTATTGTTTAATATATTCGATACTCAATTAGAATTTATCATAGATGAGATGATGGGTCTTGTCAATGAGTATAAATGATTTAAATTTTGGCATTTTGGATTTTCTTATAATGAGAACTGTCTGTTAGTAAAAGTGGGCCTTTCGTGATACCATGAAACATGCTAACATGACTTTTTCCAAAACCTACCCAAAATATGTTTGAATTTGTGTTTATGCAATCTGGCTTCTTCTGCTGTGTACGTTGAATGGCTTTTCGAAAACATACCCAAAACGAGGTGCAGAATTTGATTCCTATTTTGAAAAATCCAAAAAATGACAAAATCCCACAGATTTTTTGCATTTAGGCCAAAATTATGGGCTACTAGAACTGGGCTTAGGCTTGGGCTTGGCAGCTGAGGCCTTTGTTGGGTTTGCCTGGCTAGAGTGGTAGCTCGTGTTTTGTTCACACTTCTCAGCTCAGCCCCAAAGTTGCTAAACAAAAGAAAAGCACCAAAATTGCCGAAAGTCCTCAACAATCTGGCCTTTGATAAATCAAGAAGAAAGTTAAGAAAACTCTTCAACTTCTATGCATTTTAAAAATACTTGTTTGAAGTTCAAAATCTCTCAATTAACGATATTAAACTTTCAATTTCTTTCAATTATTTCCTTCCATTATGATTTTCTGTTAAATATTATCAAAATTTCTAAATTACCCCTTTTTTGTTATAAGAAATTGTTAAGAAAAACGTCTTTGCATTATTCTTGCAACATCTTTGCAATATTTTTTATTTATTAAAAAACTTGAGTATTTTAAAAATTTTGACAAGATTTGACGGAAAATCCTAATGAAATTTGGTAATTGAAAGAAATTAAAAATTCGCTACCCTTAATTGAGATTTTTTTTTAATTTTGAAGGGTAGTATCAAAACGAGTGGAAGTTAATGGGAGTTTGTGAAGTTTTCTCACAAATCAATAAAATCGACAAAATTATATGGTATATATGCTGTTTTTGCTTTGGGCAACAGGAAAACAAATTATATGGTAGTTACAGTCCATTGCCTAGAGGCATAGTGCTTACATATATAATTCCTCCATTGTTATCCACCAAGAAGTATTAACTTGATCCTCACCATCAAGATTTGAAAAACCATTTCTGGTATCTTACAAAGATGACCCATTGATCTATAGCTCTAATATATATATATAGGCCTTCTAAAAGCTGATGAACTTGGTCTTCTTTCTATCTAATCTTGTTCTACACTCCTTAAGTACTCTATGAGAATCCAAAGTGGTTTCTTTTGGTGAGCAAAGCAAGTTTGTTTTATATTTGTGTCTTCTAATAAGTGGAATTTATTCTTTATTTTTTTAATCCCATAATGCCTATATAATATGTGCAAAATATTGACACCAATCATTTCTCTATTTTCTCATGCATGATGCAAGTCATGTTGCATGAGATTCTTACCAGAAATCAGCCTCTCATCCTGATTATTTATAAAAACAAAAAACAAAAAACAAAATTATTTGGAAGTTGATAGTTCTCAAAGAAAAAAAAAAAAGTAACGGTGTGCTTAGTAAAGTTTTTTGAAAGTGTTTTGGGTTTTATATTTTTTAAATGGAAAATTGAAAGACATTTTTGGTGGGGGCAAAACTTAAAATATGTTTTGTAATGTGGGGTCAATCTAAGAAAATCAACTTGCAATAGCCACTTCTCTATATTTTTAATTTTTTAATTTATGTTTATTTTTTTATAAGTAACAAGTTAGCTTCACACATAAAAATAAATAAAAAAATAAAAATGAGCATCTGTTTTCTAAGTATTCCTATAAAAAGGTCATATAAGTTTTCTAAAAAGTATTTTATAGTTTGTTTTGAAAAGTGCTCGGTGGTAGAGTCCACATCTGAAAATGATTTGTTATTTATTATCTAAAAAGTTCTTTTCAATGTTTGAAAAGAGAAAAGAGTTTTTAAAATGTTTATAAAAGATGTTACCCTTTTTGTTATCTACTTTTCTACGCAAAAAATACAAATTATGGGCCATTGTGGTTATAAATTATGATGATCAATCTAACAACCAATGGAAATATAAGACAAAACTGCATTTATTTCTCTCGAATGGTCACTTTATTTGTAAATAGCCCCAAATTTTTAGTAATAACACTTCCCGAGTACCTTAACTTTTGACATTTTCTGTTAAGTTGGATGGAAATCGCTCTATGTGACCAATTTTGATATTTTTGGTCTATTAGTATTATACCCCACACATAAGATGTGTGAAAATACAAATTTACCCTTTAAATATAAAAAATTAAGAACAAAATAAAAATCCACCACAGCTTGGCTATGGGCCGATGGCCGTGGGTCTCCATGGCTAGAGACCCATGGCCTTCCTTCCCATGGTGACCGATGGCGAGGCCAGGAGGGACCAGCATAAGCCATGCCTCCCGCCCTCCTGCCCAAACAAAAAAATAAGGAAAAAAAAAATTATAAGTTAAAAAATAAAAAAATAAAAAGAAAAAAGAAAATAAAATTTGAAAGACAAAGTTTTCCTTTAAATTGAGTTAGAAGAATTTTCTTCAATCTAGTCTATAAAAGTGGCATATGTCTCTTTTTTTAATAACATATGATATGCACATGAGTTTTTAATAAAATTTATTCCAACTTTGTCCCTGGTATTAAAAAAATATGTGCATATCACATATTCATGGGACACATGTCACTTTTCTAGATTAGGTTGAAGAACATTCCTCCAACCCAGTTTGAAGGAAAACTTTGTCCAAATTATAATTTTAGTCATTTGGCCCCTACCAAAAAAATTTCGGCCCTATTTTTAAAAATTTTTGCCCTATCCAATAAAAAATTTTGGCCATATTTTTAAAATTTTTGGACCATACCCATCAAGTTTTTTTTTTTTTTTAGTCCTTACGGCTTTACCCATACAAAACCTGCATTTCAAAATTTCTAGAATCAGAGAAAAAATAGCGCTATTCACTTGTTTTGTGACTTGGGAAATGGGAGTAAATTGGTACACACATGTCAATAGAAATATTGAGTGCACAATGACTTTTTATTGTTTATTTTTTCAAGTTTCAATTTTCTTGTCTCTTGTCAAACTTGCTGTGCATTGTGTGTGTGGGTCTGAAAATTTAAATGTGGGACGCACCAAGGCAAGTGGGGACCATGAGAATTATAGTTATTTAGTTGTTCTTTAATAAGTGTAGTTATTTAATTGTAAACTACAATATTTTTTTAATTTTTATTCGATAATTATAGTTTTGGGGTAGTCTTTAATTAGTACATAAAAACAACCAAAATATTTTTTTTAATTAAAAAAATTATAAAGAACCGAAAATAATAATAATTGGTTGGCCCCCTCCTATAAAATTTTCAAGCTCCGTCCCTGGGCGAGGCCATGGGTTTCTCCCTCTTCCATGGCAAGTGTAATTCTTGTTTAAAATAAAAAAAATAAAAAATAAAAAGTTATCTGATGCAGGGATTTAATGGATAAATTCACTTAAAATTGTCCACTTATAAGTTACATGGGGTGATATCTACCCAAATTAACGAAAAAAAAAAATAAAAAATGTTAACAGAGGGAAGAGAATAATTTGAAAGTGTTTGAAAGTATGGTAATAGTTGGACTCTGTTGGAGGGGACTGGGAGTGTTTATATGCAGTTTTTCCAAAAAGATAATTGTGTTGGCCATGGAAAAGGTAAGAAAGAGGTGACATGAAGCAATAATTAATATAAAATTAGACATAGCCTGAAAAGCATCGATCGAAAATAAATTCCAGAAATTATTAAGTAGAAGTTAATTAATTTTAATCATGTTAATCGTTGCACATGTGCAATATGTCAAGAATCAATATTATTCCTTATTAGTCAAAGTAACTTTCCATACAATAATGCAAGTACAACCATTGAAAACATCGAAGAAGCTACTTGTGCACAAAAGTTTACGAGAATGCGTACGTACGTAGTAACAACTAAATTATGTCCAACTTAATCAATGGAGCCGATGATGAAGAGGTGGTCCCGCCAATTAAAAAGCCATCATATAGCTCACAAATAATACTATGTGATAAGAGATCGTTGTCATCTGACCGTCCATTATAAGGTTAATGACGTAATGCTAGATTTTTTTATTTTTTTTTATTTTTTGGCGTCTTCCTGAATTAAGTTTGAGGTGCATGTATACCTCCTCATGTTGCAGTTTACAATATTTTAATTTCGACATCATTTATTGTAAAACAACTATTAATTATTGCTGGGTTTTATTTTCAATTATACTATTGGCCAAGATCAATGTACGTAGTGCCCTTATTTTTCAACTTCAGACCCATATAACACGGACCAGGACAACATGTGAATTACCTACCATTGGTTACCGGTGAGCTTGGAATCAGAAAGCCTTCAATGCTACTATATATATATATATATATATATATATATATATATATAAACCAAACATAGTTGTTTGATACTCAATTAATTTCTGAAATAGATGTATTATTCATGTCAATTAAAAAAATAAAAAGAAAGAAAGAATGGACAAAATGTAAAAAGTGTGAACAAAGTTTATGATTTTAAAGAAAATTTATTGGTTTATTAACTTGACATGTGTTTAAATGCATGTGATAATTATATTTATTTTGAACGCATTTCAATTTAATGGAAGAGTAATGATACACTTACTCTCAATTCTTTACACTTTTTTTTTTTTTAATGTGTTGCTTTTAAAATCATCATTAATTGAATTAAAACTCAATAAAGATCCATCGCATATTCAATTGTTGTTTTAAAAGTCACCTATAGATGTGAGAGCAATTGTGTTAAAAAGTAGGAGTGAGCATTCCCAGCAGCTACCCGATCATTTTCCATAAGTTTAAGGATCCAAATTACTTTTTGCTTCTTTATTCAAATGCGCGCATTCTACAATAGCTTCTCTTTATAGTTCACTATAACATTAAAATATTATTTATTTTCCTTTTATTTTTTTTTTATATTCTTTTATTTTGTGTTGAAAAGTGTGAGAGGAGAGAGAATGTCATTTTATGATTATAATAAACCATGTGGATTGGTACAGTTGAACCCAATACATTGGGTTCAACTGTAGCAATTCTAATGTATATGGAAGATATAGGGAAGTTGTTGTAGGTGAGTTTTTGTAATTTTTTTGAAATTTTTCCTATGTGTAGGAAATGGAAGCAGCTTTAGGGTAGCTGCTGAGAATGCTCCTTGTAGCATTATATTTCTAACACATAGCTCAATCGGCTGGAAATCACACCCGATCATGAAGCAGAAGTTACTAGTTCGAATCTATATATTCTCGTCTTGTGCAGATATGTAAAAAAAAAATTTAGCATTATTCTTAATATAATAAAAAGAAATGCTATTTAGAATTATTCTTGCATTCTCTCAATATTATCAGCCGATCAGTTGGCATATATCCTCTATGCACCATTAGTATTTTTTAAAAAAAATAACTGAAAATACTGAGAGAATACCCTTCTAGAATACATAATAGGAGAAAATTCTCTTCTCAGTTTTCTAGAAAGTATGATGCAAGCGTACAGAAAAAGTTATATGTTGGCACCCAGGGGAGAATTCCAAGAGAAAATATAAGTGTGAAAGACGAAGGCATGAGGAAGTTTCTGTTCCTTGAAAACCCAGTTGAGACGTTGTGAGAGATTTGACAAAGAAAAAACAAACACAGACACAAACAAGAACTAGAGAGAGAGGAAAACAAAGGATGTAAGGCATTAAAGATGCCGTGGGTTAAGGAAGTCAGAGATGGGGACTAATATTAAATTATCAAACAAGAGGTGTTATTTATTCAAATAAACAAATAAATAAAAGGCAGTATATAAAATTAATTTCCCAAGTAGAAAATTTTTTTTTAAAAAAAGTATATTAATTAGTCACGTTGCTTCACGCATTCATCAACTCTAGAAGATTATATATATATATATTTTATATATTTTGTAACAAATTGGCCAATTGGCTCTTTCCATCCCTCTCCTATCAGAAAGGGACGTAGAAAACAATAACTTACCTAGTCAACACTCAAGTATTTCCCCATCAAGGGCTACCGTCATTCAAGCCATGAAATGTCAAAATGTGGAACCCCACCAAAACTCTCAAGAATTTTAGTTGGATATAAATTTTTTTGACAAATTAAATTGTAGGAATTTTTCTAACCCAATTTCTAAAAAAATGTTGTATTTTTTTATAATTATTAATGTACGTATTAAGAAAGAATGTGAGAAGTACATGCTATATATATATATATATATATATATATATATATATGAATTTCTCACATGTTAAAAGGACATACATACATGACAATATTAGAGACTTAATAGCAAGAATTTTCCTACAACCTAATTTTTGGAAAAATTTTGTCTATTTTAGTTTCAACCCTAATTACTAATTATAAGTTCGTTTGCTTTTTTTTAGGTAATGTTATCAAGAATGAAATAACCATAAATTAGTATTAGTCCGTGTTATTACTAAGAGTAACATTATTTAGTAAACTGATATACGATTATTATACAACTGAGATGACGTTGCATTGAAAATCAGCCCTTTATCTACAGAGTAACGCTTCAATAGCTAATTTTTACTGTCATATAATTAAGTTAAATCACTATCATGAAGAAAAATATACTATTCTAAACATTTTTAGAGGGGTAAAATGTTCTATAGCTCACCCCTCATGAAACTGCCTAGCTATACCCTATTTCAATGTCACTTTTAACAACTCTACAATAAATTAATTGGAATAAGTGAATGGAATATATGGACTTTTGTATTGGGAATTTTTTTTAAGAACTATGAGTACAAGAATTTGATGTGTACGTTAATTAATGACATATTATTAGATCAAGGAAAGAGCTAGCAATGACATTGAAATAGGACTTAGCTAGCTAGGCAGTTTCGTGAGGGGTGAGCTATAGCACATTTGACCCCTTAAAAAATGTTTAGAATAGTATCTCTTCGTGATTAATTAAATTAAAAATAAAAAAAGAGTTATTTGACTTTTTCTTAATAATTAACAAATGTAAATTTAAAGATACGGTAAGTTGGGAGAGCAAAGTGGCATTTGGATGAAGGAAAAAACAAAGCCGAATAATAATTAGTTGATCTAGCTAGAATAAATATGCCATTAACAAACTAATATATACTTAAGTAGATTGATTACAATGCGCTGTACCTTAATCGAAAGGACCATGTGAACAAGATCAAAGGGCTGACTCTTTTAATGAAGTGGGAGTTTTTTATTTTATTTTTAGTACATAAGAGTATTTTTATTTTGGTTTGGATCCTTGGAACAGATTATTGGAGAATATTAAGGATTTCTTGCAATTATTTGTCTGAATTGGGTCGGGTTTATAAGGCCTATGATCTACTCAAAATAGGTAGGTCTTGCAACCCATCGAACAGGCAAGATTGTACGAAATTCTTATCTATTATTTCGTTTAGGGAAAAGTAGTCTATATAGTTTACCAAATTTATAATTAGCTACTTGTGGTATCAAAATGAATTCAAAGGTCCCTAAGGTTTGTCACAAAAATAATTTACTTTCTACAGTCAAATTCCGTTCACTGTTTCAATAGATTCATTTTGTGTGACACTTAATTAAATAGGACGCGTGTTACCATTTTATTGCCTCTAACGTTTCACGCTATCAGAATCTGTTAAGACAATAGACGAAATTTGGTTGTAGGGACCTTTTTTTTTTTGCGCAAACCTCACGATCTTTTGATTTCATTTTGATACTACAATGAGCTAATTACAAATCTGCAAGTAAATCACATCGACTAACTTTGCATTTTTCCCTTTCGTTTATAACAATACTGTTATAGGGCCAAATATTATATTAAGAGAGGCCATTGTTTAACCAAAGTTTATAAAATAATTTTCTACCAACCGAACTTTATGATCTAATGATTAAGGATAAAGGTTTCATAAAAGGACTAGAGCCATACTTTTTCCCTTTTCCCGACCTCTTTTTGATCTACTACTGCAGGCCATTTGGATTTAGGTTTATTTTCACTACATGGTATTAAATATTTAGAAAATTGAAGAAGTATATGAACTTTTATTTTATAAAGTTTGTTTATTTAGAGAGCGTCCAAAACAAATATTATCAACAAAAAAAAAAAATTGAAATACCCAAAAATAAAAATAATCTTTTTTTTTTTTTTTTAATCCTAGCTAATAATAGCAGGAAACTGAGAAAAAAACACACAAATACACATTCGCTTGCCAAATGAAACAAAAATTGGGGAGAAGTGAAATCTGACGGTGATTTTAAAAATTATATCATAGTTGGAAGAAAACCAAAAAAACATTAAAAAAACACCTAATATTTCCCTTATTTTATTGTAATTATAAAAAACTACATGTTTTAAATTTAATAATTCTTTTTGTCATTGTTATGTCACGTAGATAACTATCCAAATGACATACGTCACATTATGAGTTAAAATTACCGCGTCGGCCTTTTTTTCTATGCATTAAACTAATAGAATTATTTATCGATCTTCTAGATTTATTACAAACTTTACTACTAAGTAATTAATTAAAGCAGCTTGGTATATATATATATTATTCAAAGACCACAATTGATGTTTATCCGAAAACCATTGACGTTGCTTTCAGATCGCCATAGCCATAGGCCTATAGTTTCGGGAGATTATTTCACATTTTTTTGCACGTCCGGAAATAAACAAATACCAAACCTACAAGATGGCCCATTGTTAAAGGACCACCCCTTCTTTCAAGACCTTCCCCAGCTTCTTTCTTCCCCCTCCATCTCTCTCTCTCTCTCTCTCTCTCTCTCTTCGGCAGCCAATTTGTTGGTCCTAAAAATATCAACAGCAGCAGCACTCAACGGTACTCTAGAGCTTAGTCATGGACACTCGGTTCATCAACAGCCAACGACCCTTTACGGGTACTGATCAGCAAGAAGAGAATGATGGCAACCCAGAAAACGGCGCTGAATCGCCGCCGTCTTCCATCTTCAACGACATGAAGATCAACTCCGTTTCGTCCCCGAGAAAAAGGTGGGTAATTTTACGTCTCACGCTTCACATGCATAATTCTTCTCACTCTGTATAAAAATGGAAAATTCGGTATATTTGGTCTGACACAGGATTTGTTACAGTAGGCGCGCGATACAGAAAAGAGTGGTGTCAGTGCCAATCAAGGACGTGGAAGGGTCCCGCCTCAAGGGGGAGAGCAATACTCCACCGTCGGATTCGTGGGCGTGGCGGAAGTACGGTCAGAAACCCATCAAAGGATCTCCGTATCCCAGGTAACGAATTGAAACCAGTCAGATTTTTTTTTTTACGCAGTAATGCGGCGTAGGCTCTTGTGGTGGGATTGTGTAATCAGACGGTGTACGCGTGTGATTGGTTTGGCAGGGGTTACTATCGCTGCAGTAGCTCCAAGGGCTGCCCGGCGAGGAAACAAGTAGAGAGGAGCCGTGTGGACCCCACAATGCTAGTGGTCACCTACTCGTGCGAGCACAACCATCCGTGGCCGGCTTCTAGAAACCACCACAACAACCATAACCAATCGACGACGCCCAAACCCGAGAAGCCCGAACCGGTTACGGACAAGCTGCTCGACCAGGAAACGACGTCGTCGACGGTGCTCGCGGATCTGGGCGACGAGTCGTTGATGTTGAGCGACGAGTTCGGGTGGTTCAGCGACATGGAAACTACGTCGTCCACGGTGCTGGAGAGCCCGATTTTCGCGGACAGCAGCGTGGGGGTCGACGCTGACGTGGCGATGTTCTTCCCGATGAGGGAGGAGGACGAGTCCTTGTACGCCGATCTGGGCGAGTTGCCGGAGTGCTCCGTTGTGTTCCGAGGCGTAGGACCAGGAGTCGAGATCTACTGACACGTGTATCCGGGCCCACACTATCCCCCAATCTCTCCCCGTTTGTCAACTATGTGCGTATCGTGCGCCATGGCCCATAAGATACCAATTCTTTTCTCTTTTTTCTTTTTTTTTTTTTAACATTTTTTAATAGTATTTTTCTTTTTTCTTTTTTTCTTTTTCCTTGAATTCAGCGTCGTAAATGAATAAAAAAAAAGTCTAGTTTGGTTGGCTCCGTCCCTATTCATTCTTGTATTTTGCATCATGGCCATTGGCCGCTCGTCTCCAATAGCTGGCCGCTAACAGTTTCCGTATAGATATTTAATTGGGACCCACCAATCATGATCCATCCAATTGAACAAGTCCACGACAGTGACATCCATTGTGGGACTTCCTCTTTTATTAATGAAAACGGCCACATTTCCTAAAGAAACACATAGTAAATTTGATGTTTTCTATGATAATTAACTAATAAAGACACTTATAAAATAAACTAATTAAGACGAAATACTTAATTTTTACTGCCATATAATTTTAATTATATAACATTTATTATTATTATTAGTAAAATATTAGTGAACAGCTCACAAACAGGAGGAGACTTCAGTTGTTTGAATGGTTGCAATTGCAAAATTGAATTGTCTGGCAGGCCAAACCTAAAAGTCAAACAAAATGGTTTAATTTGACTTTTAGGTGCCATGGATTGGCTGGACATTGCATTGCCTCCATAATTTGGTGGTTAATAGAAAACAGCTCAAATTATGTCATGTTTGCACATGATTTAGATAAACCTGTTTAGCTAAGAGCAGATGATGTATTAAATTGGGGGAGTGGTTGAGGGAGTATAAATTATATTATATAGTTCGATGCCCCCAAAATTGTTTAAATATATATATGTTTGTTTTGTTTCATAGTGACAAGGAGTAAGCCAAAGCAAGATTAAATTCTATATATTAAATGTTTCTTCAAAAACAAATATTTAAAAAAATATATATTATATATTAAATGTTTCTTCAATAACGTCACCCAAGATGTGTTGCGCTTCCTATGATCTTCTTGGCTCTGTTTGCCAATAGAACGGGCCAACACTGTAGCTGGAACGGCACTGTTCCAGCTACAGTGCCAGCTGATTGTTGCAGGTCTTCAGTCAAAAAAAAAATCACACAAATTTCAAAAATAACACTTATTTTACTCACTTCCCAACCGATAATTCCAACTGAAATTTTTTTTTATATATATAAAAAAAAATTAAAATATTAATTTAAAAATAAAAAAATAAAAAAACGAGAACCGATCGGGGTGGCTCCTTGGCCAAAATGGGGTGGCCGAACCACCCCATTTTTGGCCAAGGGGGTGGCTGGAGCCACCCCCATGGCCAGTATGGGGGTGGTTCGACCACCCCATGGCTAAGGGGGTGGTCCGGCCACCCCCTTGTCCAAAAAAAAAAAAAAAAAGGGACTGAGTGCATTTGGGAGTGGCCGGACCACCCCCAAGGGGCTGGAGTGGTTTCGGCCACAAAAACAAAAATCATGTTAGAAGTACATACAGATATATGTCACTTTCTTAGAGGCGGGGTTATAGGAACTACGTAGTTTGTAGAAAATTGATGTCATTTTTTTAAATGAAAGATACAGACAACTATTTCAATTAGGGAAAAAAATGCTACAATGGTCCTGAGTAATGGACTTTTATCTAATCGTTCTCCAAAGTTTAAAAGTTATCAATTTATTCTTCAAGGTTAAAACCGTTAGATCTTTTGTCCACCTTTCGTTAAATTTTTAATGGTACTGCCCCAATCTAGAAGATGACACTTGTTAAATTTTTATTGGATATGACGCAATACCAACAGAAGGTAGAAAAGGAATCTATTTGATAGCGGTTCTAACCTTGTGAAATAAATTGATAATTTTTAAACCTTAAAAGGCAATTTGATAAAGGTTCATTCATGAATAAACAAATAGAGTATTTCTCCCTCTCAATTTTTATTGAGGATATTAACGATTAAATTTTTTGCTGAGAGATTGCAAATGTGAAGGGACACTATTCATGAATATTTCTTGACACCTTTGAATGGGACAATGGTTACCTCATTCGGAATGGGCTCACTTTTGTGGATTTTAAGGACAATTTGAAAAGATACCTTAAGAACTCTTACTATTGGTTCAAGAATTTCTTCCTAAAATAAGTTGTATGTTTCGGACCGTGATACAGCGCACGCTGGCGTGCATGGCACGCTAGCTAAATTTTTTTTTTTTCTATTTAATTAGAAAAAAAAAAATTTACACTGGCGTGCCACGCACTGTGCTATTTTACTTCACCCGTATGTTTCTCCTTAAATAAGATGTAACTCTCACAAAGTGAAATAAATAAAGAGAGAAAATAATCGTCATTCTCTAGCCTAGCTAATTAGAGATTTCTTTCTTTCATATGTTCTAATTTTGTAAGCTTTCTCTAATTTAGTCTATAAAATTTTCATGTGTCTCTTAAGCGTGTGTGAAACACATACTTCTTTTAATAGCAAAACAATAGTTGGGAGAAATTCTATTAAAAATGCATGTACTCATCACATGCAGTTAAAAGAAGCATGTATATATTTCTCACATGCTAAGGCACACATGACAATTTTGACTCTTGGGAAAACCTAATTACGACCATGTTTATTAAAACATTTTTATAATAAATGCAACCATTACTTACAATTGTCTTTAAAAACCCTTTTTATTTAAGAAACAACTAAAATCCAACTTTTAGCTTCTGGCCTAACGTTTGATGGAGGATCACCGAACATTAGACCTTAACCCTAGTGCAAACGTTCAAGACTAGAACACACTAAACGTTAGATCCATAACCCTAGAACCGTTAGGTAAAAATACACCGAATGTTCGAGCATAATACAGAACGTTCGATGACAATTTGAAAATCAATTTTAACCAATTCTCTACCTTGTCCAGCATGCAACCCACCCCACCCCTATAAATACCACCCCACTTCTGCCCTTTAGCCTCCACTCATCACTCTCACACCCCCCCTCAACCCTAAACATAGAAAGAGAAGTGATTTATTTAGAAAAAAAGGAGGAGATTTGAAGTGAGTTGTCATCTTCAAAGGTAAACTCCTCTAAGCCAAGTTTTGCTTTTATATTATGATGTGATTTTTCCTGTTTGTTATAAATACCATAATGAGTTATGAAATTTATCCTTCTTAAAGAGCAAAGGTTTTCAAATGTTTTAAACACTATTTCTTTTCCTATGTTTTTGCTGATGGTTTTAGTATCACTCTTGTTGTTATAATTGTGGTTTTAAATTATTACTATTTATGTCCCTTAGTCAAAGTCTTCTGTTGTAGTCTCTCTTCGGAGATGATAAGATCCTTGAGTATTATTTCAAGAAGAATAAGACTGGGAGGCAAACCATAGAGTCAATTACCAGTCAATTGATTTCATTGAGGCGTTACAAAAAAGGCATGATAACCTTGCTCTATAGATGGCAAAAACTGAGGTAAGCAAATCAAGGGCTGACCTTACTTTGTAGATGGCACAAGTAGCGGTAAGCAAAGTAAGGACATAGACAAATGGTACAAGATGTTATGAAAATGACAAAGATGAGCATGAGCATGCATGGCATAATGATTTATGAGAATGATGATCTATTTTATGAGGGATTTTGCTAGGCGTAATAGTATGCATATGTGACGGGATATGTAACCAAGCATATGGATATTGTTACAAATGGTTTTGCATATGATGATTTACATTTTGGTTTTATGCTAGATGTAATAATATGCACATGTGGTGGGAGATGTTACTGAGCATATATATAATGTTACAGCTAGAATGCACAAGATGACTTTCATATATGTTTTATTACCTAGTTGTACTTGTAGCATGTGTTCGCCCGTAAAATCGAATACACATCTATGGGTATAGCTAAGCTATATAATATATAAGTACGTATGATTTAGACTGGCTTGTATGTTTATGTTCTGAGTGGAAGATTTGAGCTTACATGTATATTCACAACTAAATAGTGTGTTTTCACTCCCAAGATTATGGTGTTTACTTTATTGGCTATGGCTATGTAGACATTATTGTAAACTTGTGTAGTTGTGAGAGGTTGGCTCAATGGAAAAGTTAGTAGTTTTTATACTTACAGAGACTGTGGACTCATACATCAGTTGTGTGCTTGCGACTTGCTTCGTGAACACGTAGATGATGTTGTTGATACAGGTATAGGAACAGTTGATGGAGATCTTGTAGCCATGTATTTGGGCTACTATGATGACTGAGGTCATGATGTGCCAAATGTCTTTTGGTCAAACTAATTATTAGTCCCCTTTTTGCATAGACATTACTTGTACATGTCTAAACAATGAATATTTTGTATATGGCTTATGTCGCCAGTAACACTTTTATATGTAAATTTTATTCACCTATATGTATATGTCAGCTCTGATAGTGTTACATTATGTCTAATGTTAATTAGTTTCCGCTACAAAGTTATAGACTCTAATAATTGCTAAGTATGATGCATGTATTACTGTGAGACTTATTTATAATGTCAATCAGGTTAATATATAGGTTTATGGCATACTACGGTATCATCATGCCACTATGATAATTCACTTCTTCCATGATATGTTTTAAAAAAAAAAAAGATAGTCATGTGTATTTAAGTGGGCCATCACAAATTATTCTCACATCCCGCATCGCCTAGGGATGGGAATGTGCCTATACATATATTCACATCCTTCTTGACAACAACGCGTTTTAAAGCCGTAATGACGATGGACCTATCAGAACTCCGCAGTTAAACGTGTTTATGCAATATTAATATTAGGATAGGTGACCTCCTGGGAAGTTTGGTTCAGATAGGTCAAAAGCGGACAATACTATGTCATTGGAGGGGGGCGTTACAGTTTGGTAGTGCATTTAAAAAAAAAAAAAAAATTGATTTGAAACGTAAAAAAATGTATTTTCAAATCATGAGCAATGGGGTACGTTTTTTAAAAACGCTTAATTTTAAAAGCTATATTGCAATTTTAAAGGCCAAACTGTAATTTTACTAAATACTTAATTGTATTTTTTAAAAATCACATTTTTTTCTATTTTAAAATTACAATCCCAAACGAAACCTTAGAGAATCTAATGTTGGGTACTTTCGAAAAGTTACTAGATCAACTAGAAAAAATGAGTTTTCTAACCAAATTTAGCTAGCTCATTGTTAATGTTATAACTATGGTTGGCAATTTAACTCGCAACCCTGATTTGAATTAAAGATACAATGTTTTAATCTACATTGTATTTGATTTTTTTACCTGATGTGTCAATTTTTTATTGAAAACTAAAAAAAAAAAAAATTTACACCACATCCTAATTCCACTGTTTTACAAATCATTCTACCATTGGTTTAATCATCCATCCTTAATCCATACAAAATCCCTTAATCAGTAACAGGATTGTTACACATAATCAGAGAAAGCGAGAGAGACAGGAAGACAAAAAGAAGAGTTGGTGGGGGAATTGATTTTGTTTAAGACTATACGCCATATGAGACCAGATAAAGCAATTTTCACAATAATGGGTCAGAAAAACAAATATTTGGTGCAGATTCGAGCCCATCCAGGTCAGCACCAGATTGAATGGATGTAATATCCAGCTCTTAAACAAGTACTTAGCTAAAACTTTCAGTCATCACCAAAGAAAAAATTTGACAGTAAAACGAACAGATCTGGCCTATCTCCTACTGTAGGCATCTGTGAAAAATTTTTACACAATCGTAGTGTACATAGAAACAAGATGCAGCAAAACAAACCAGCCACATCCCACACAGATTGAAACCTCTAGGTGGAACAGCAGCCAGCTCTCTTCACAGCTGAAACATCTGTACTGACATCAATTTTCTCTCCTTTGGAAGGAACGGCTGAAGCGGCTGCATTGTCTCCGGTCTCCATGGCCTTCTTGCTAACGATACGGTAGATCTGAGTAAGAACTTCGGAAAATGCGTTATCCACGTTAGTTGCTTCGAGGGCAGACGTTTCCATGAAGAAGAGGGACTCCCTCTCAGCAAAGGATTTCCCATCCTCAGTTGAGACTGCCACAAGGTGACGAAGATCTGATTTATTGCCAATGAGCATGACCACAATGTTGGGATCGGTGTGATCCCTCAATTCCCTTAACCACCTTTCGACATTTTCAAAAGTGGAATGCCTTGTGACATCGTACACAAGCAGTGCACCAACAGCCCCTCTGTAGTAAGCACTGGTTATGGCCCGGTACCTAAAACTCAACAAGCAAGGTCAGACAATGGAAAGGATAGGGCATACAAAAGGCAATATGCATAGAAACCTCAAAATCCAGATAAAACAAAGGAATATCCAAAGAGTAATGCTATTTAATAGACTACTATACACAATTGTCATACAATTGGAGTGATGTGGCAGTGAAACCAGCCTTAAAATTTTTTCCTTTTTATAAATACTAATCCAAGGGCTAATTTTCACTATTGCATCATCAAATTATATGACAGTCGTATAACAGTCCACTAAATAACATTACTTATATCCAAATAACAATGTTGTAAACAAGAATATAATTGTTATATATCCAATTAACTGGTGAAGTTACTCATCCAGCATATCATCATCAACAGCTTCCCCTATCATCCTGATAACAGCTCTAGGGACCTAATTTCCATGACACTTCCTAGAGTTACATTTTGAACTTTAGATATAACCAACCATATTCAATTCCATAAAGAAATTGACTCGATTTATTTCACCATGTTTCCATCGCAGTCAATTCTTTTGACAAATTGGAGAAGCTCTGTTAACTATCTCTGTCTTGACACAACTGCGTCAATGTGCTGGCACTGGCAGAAACATAAATGGATCCCTGGCAGCAATATGTCGCAATAGACAGTTGTGTCAGCTAACTAATTAAATTGTGAGAGGATTTACATGTTAGAATATTAACTAAATAATTAAATTTACTTTTTTTTATCAGTTTAAACTTTTAAGACAAGTGGTGATTTAACATGATATTAGAGTAAAGGTCCTGAGTTCGAATCTTGTCTCCGTCATTCAAATCTCATTTCAATTAAATATCACACATGAGAAGGAATGTTGGGAGTTTGGGCCCATACATGAGGGGGAATGCTAGAATATTAATTAAATGATTAAATTTATCTTTTTTATTAACTTAGGCTTTTAGGAATGTTGGGATTTTGGGCCCATACATGAGGGAGAATGCTAGAATATTAATTAAATGATTAAATTTATCCTTTTTATTAACTTAGGCTTTTAGGATAAGTGATGATTTATTACTCTGCCAAATAAGTACTAAAATATGTGAAAGTCCTGAAATTATATAATTGAGAAGCATCACTCTGCCACTAATACATTAACTACATCACTCTGCCACTGTCTCAACTCAGATAATTAATTATACGCAGGTGATACTTACCTATGTTTCAACAACAAATAGGCCTGATACCAACAAGCTACAAAAAAATTAAGTCCACAAGCCATAAGCGATCAAAAAGATAGGAGAAAAAATGCCAACTTAAGCCCGATTTGAAGAACAGCAGAACTAACTGTTCATATAGCTATAAATGATAGTAGATTTAAGTAAATCAAGAATCAATTCTAAACAATCCTCAATGACTAGATATCCAACTAGCCCCTCTCAGTGAATGAATTTGTGTTGATTCAAGAGCAAACATGACAGTTAAATGAAAGCCACAAAAATAGTACGTAAAATGCTTCGCTTACTGATGTTGTTTGTGAATAAAGTACATGTAGAGAACTCTACAATGAAAGACTAGTAGTGACAATGGAGGAGTTAAAGATGTGCATGGTGGTGGTGGTGGTGGTGGTGGTGGTGTAATTTTGCTTGAACTTTAGCTTAATTAAAATCACTATCATGATCCTAAAAGATCCACTAAGACTTAAAAGTATATTTTAAATCAAGGGAAAAAGGGAGTTTGAGTTGACTCCAACAATCACTCATGTAATAGAATACATTTTCTTGTTTTATCAGGTATAATGATTTTCTATTACTTTTTAAGGGATTCACAAGAATTGATAAGAAATTCATAGATAGGTAATTATCTACAAGTTAATGTCAACAACGACAAGTTTCATAAGACCGATATTTATCACAATCACTGCCAACAATGGTATACCAGACGAAAGGCAAAAATAACATTTTTATCCGAAATATCATTCTGTTGAAACAGAATATAAGAACACCAATATTTCATTTTTAAACAACTATAATTGATGTAGCTTTTCAAGATCATGGATACCACCATCTTTATTTATAAAAATAAAAATAAAAATAAAAACTGCATGTGCATAAAAAACATGTAACATATACTTCTATAAAGAGGGAGAATTGAAGCTGGCTCAACTTTCTTTCCAATGGTGCATATATGCAAAAGAAACCTATTAAGTGTCTAACCATTGATCCAAAAGCTCTAAGACCCTTAAGATCGTAACATTCCACCACATTTCCAAATCTAACGCCTATAGCGGACCAATCTATCGGCATTGACCCAATAATAGCCCTTTCTCTTTTAGGCAGTTCCACTCACCTATTAGTATTTAATAACTTAACACTATGCCCGTATATAATATCAAAACATCTTAATCTAGCTCATAGGTCTCCTTCTCCGTAACTCAAACCTATGATGTAGTGCTTGCTTTGATACCAATTATTAAGGGTCTAACCATTAATCCAAAAGCCTTAGGACTATTGGATACTAATTTGATTAAACCCTTAACCCTTAGGATCGTAACAAAACCCTTCATATTTACACATATAAGGAAGGTACATAACGCTAATTCTAATAATTTTAACCAACTTATGGAATTTCAAAAGAGAAAGAATCCTGCCTTAGATTGCCATCCACGGATCACCACCTCTCCATATATGAGCCGTCACTACACAAGTACAACCCTGATAAGTGACTGTTGCTGTCACCACCACTCTATAAATAAAACCAAATATGTATTACAAGCTTTACCCTTGTACAACCCTACTATCAGATGTTATTACCACTAAAAAAAACTGCCACAACCTCTTTACCAATGTGTTTCACTTTCACACATTCATTGCATGTGCACTTCCTACTGGTGACTTATTTAAGAAGATATCACACATAACACTGAAGTTGCATTGCAGTGCATCTCACTCAAACATGCTAGACACAAAATAATACCAAGGGCAAGGTAACGCTCACATTACATTAAATCAGATAGCTTAGCAGAATATAAAATAAAATAAAATAAAAAAGAGATGGAGATTAAACTAAGCAGCTACTGTTAAAAATGCTAGGTTCACAAGAGGTAAAACTTAAAATACAAAGCTTAATGCCACGTAAATAGCTTTTTATATAAAAGAAACGGAAAAATGCAAAATCAGCCCATATGGTTGCACTAATTTGCAATAGCTCCCTAAGATTTAAAAAGCTATATAAAATTTCCCGTGGTACACATAAATAACAAATATCTCCCTATGTTGACTTGACGTTTAAAATCTTGACGGAAATCAACAGTATGCCATGTTATCCCAATCAGAATTTGACACATCTTCTCTAATAAAAAATATAAAAAGAAAAAGAAAGCATGTCCTTTTATTTTTATATTTGACACATCTTTTTTATTTTTTTATTTTTTATTAAAAGAGATGTGTAAAATTCTAATTGGGCATGACGTGGCATAGTAACGACTTCCGTCAGGATTTGAAACAGCAAATCAACATAAGGAATTATTTGACATTTATGCTTACTACGAGAAGTTCTAAATCACTTTTTAAACCCTAGGAAGTTTATTGCAATTCTGTGCAACCACATGGACTAATTTTTCATTTTTCTTCAAAAAGATACAATTAATCTGATCAAGTACATTTCCAACACTAGGAGAGGCTTAATACATGGGAGATTCAACTTTCCACCGGAAAAGAAAATGATATGCATTCATTCTTGTATCCCTAAACAAAATTCAAGGAGCACAAAGCAGTGATGCATGCAAACGTCATGAGAGGTTATGAGATTAAAAGTATTAATACAGTTTAAGAAGGCCACACATAGTGTGATACAGTAATCGAGAGTAAAAAAAGGATTTAGTCCAAACTAATGGATATGAAGCAACTAAATTAATCAAAATCATCAACCATAAGAGGCTGCAGACACACACACATGTTTACATGTGTGTGCCTCTAGCAAGAGAGAGAGAGAGAGAAAGAGGGAGAGAGAGCGGAGCAAAAATCAGTGTGAACTTGATATAGAGTATTTCAGGAGTAAACTCCACAGATAAATGTTGACAAAAAATCATTGAAATGCATGAAGATTTTTAAGATACTATAAGCGTAGCCATGGTCTCTTATTTTATATAAATAGCAAATCAGGATCATGTCTACAAAACAAGCATTCATAAGATGAATGACATGTAGTCTATAATCTATTGAGATAGTCATGAAGAAAAAAAAAATTACAGTATTATAATATCTTTTCTCTTGCTTCACAATTTTTTTTGTTTTTGTTTTCTTGCCTGATTGTTTTTAAGATGATTAACTACCAACCACCAGGCTTAGAGTTGATATGGCTAGAAGAAAACAAAGAAGTTCATAATAAATAACAGGTAACATCAATAGACACAAGACGAGTAAAGTCAATTTACACTACTAACAATATACAACATAAGGCAAATTGAACAAAACAAACAGGCAAGAAAACAAAAACAAAAAAGACTGTGAAGCAAGAGAAAAGATATTATAATACTGTATATTTTTTTTTCTGCATGACTATCTCAATAGATTATAGACTACATATCATTTATTACCATATTGAAAACCACAGTCTGAAGAGTACAATCATTTCAAAAAGAGTAGCCTATTTTTTTTCTGCATAAAAGAGAAAATCCACTTCAATAGGAAGCAAAGTCAAACCAACCCATTACAAGCTCGAACATTTCACTTCATTTCGAATTCATTCTCAGGTTTCTGTTACAAAATAGGTGCAGAATATCAGGATCCACTATTGCAAACGATAAATCTAAGTTTGATCCGCCATGCTGCGTGACTATTAGGAAAACAAAATCAATCTGCTTGTCAAATTTTCAACATTAAATCCCCCACCAAAGAACTACTTAAGTTTAATTTACTCAATTCTTTGAATCCTCTGAGATCTAATAAAAGCAAAACCGTCTCTGTATCCCAATTAGCCCACCATATCTCAGCTATAATGAATGAAACTAAATCCGTTACTTTACTCAACCAACCTTGATATAGTTATTTTCAGTTTGGCATGAGATTTTCCTTTCTTTCGCCTCAGTTTTCTCAGCAAGCAAACAAACAGACAAACAAAAGCTCCAAAAAAAAAAAAAAGACCCAGATCATAAAAACCAGTATCACACCTTTCTTGGCCAGCGGTGTCCCAAATCTGGGCCTTGATAACCTTGCCGTCCACATTCAAGCTCCGGGTAGCGAACTCGACGCCGATGGTGGACTTGGATTCCAGGCTGAACTCGTTTCGAGTGAACCTGGAGAGCAAGTTGGACTTGCCCACGCCGGAGTCCCCGATCAGCACCACCTTGAAGAGGTAGTCATAGTCGTCCTCAGCTCTGTACCCAGCCATTCCTCCAATCCAAACAACACTACTTTCGCTTCAGACAAGCAGAGAGAGATCTGCGTGCTTTGTATCTCTCTCTCTCTACTTTCTCTCTCTAAAAATTTGTTGCGTGTCTTCTTTTTTTTTTTTCGTTTTACACCTTTTTGGTTTTGTGGGTGAGAAATGAGAACGGCCGATGTCTGCTGGGCTAGCTGGACACGGAAGGAAGAGAAGGATGTGTCCTTTTTGAAAAGGGAAAGGTTTTGGGTTCTAGGAATAAGGACATTGACGTCCTTAATGTACCAAAAAACTCGGCATGAATCAGATTTTGGTACTTTGTAATTTGGATATTTTTGTCTTTTTGGTAAATCAAGTAACTTGTTTGGCAGATTTTTGGTGATCTTTTGGAGGAGAAGATGATTATGGGAAGCTACAAAACGGATTCTTAATTATAGAAGTCAATTTTTTTTTTTTTGGAGGTATGCTCATATATATATATATATATATATATAGCTGTTTATTTACAAAAGAATAAATCTATTATTCGCATCGGATGATGTTAAACATCATGCCCGGCATGATGCCCGCCAAAGTGATTTGATATTTTAAAATAATAAAATATAATATTTTATTATTATAATTATTATTAAAAAAAAAAAAAAAAAAAAGCCTGGCGTGCATCGTTCTTAGTATCATAGCCCATTCGCATCGCTCATGATAGTGGTTTAGTTGCATTAACGAAATTTTCAAAAGTTATACTCATTATTGTGTGGATTCCAATTTCACAATGGATTCTGCATATTAGATTGATTAGTGTTAGTCTTGGTTCTACTGATATTCTATTGGAAGGTCAAGCTATGACTCAATTAAACTTGAAGGAGCGCATATAATTCCTACCGTCTAAGTATCTTCTGTGCTGCTTGCAACGGGATACCACCTAGCTAGAATAGCTACGATTGGTAGAGCCTGCCAATTTGAATAAAAAAATAAATAAATAAATCTATTCATGTTATTACGCCCACTTCACAGTGACTAATGTGGCATTGGATGAATGGCCACTTAAAAAAAAAAAACAAAAAAACAAAATTTTTTACTTCCATTCAGCTCATGCAAAGTCATCAATGTTAAGTGAGTATAATAAAATAGGTGTGAAGTGTAGCATCACTCTTCACAACAGGCGTTTCCGTTAAACTAGTGGATGTCAATTATTAGATGTTATCCTCGGATGAACCAATTGGTGCACAAGATTTGAATCACATCAACACCTAGGACTATTGGTTGACCGCTGTTGGTTGACAATCAATTTTGGTTTGCAAATTTTAGTGTCAAAACATAGGTATTTGGGGTTGTAATTGATAGTAGTTGAGTTAGAGTTGAGTCATATTCACAATGTGGTTCAAACTTTCACTCTATGAAGACTTGCTAAACGCTTGCTCGACCTTTACTCAATTTTTGCTTGACTTGTGCTCGACTATCACCCAACACTCGTGGGATTATAAGCTTTGCTTTGAGTTTATAAAGGTTTTGTGAGAGTTAGAGTTGAGTCATATTCACAATGTGGTTCAAACTTTCACTCTATGAAGACTTGCTAAACGCTTGCTCGACCTTTACTCAATTTTTGCTTGACTTGTGCTCGACTATCACCCAACACTCGTGGGATTATAAGCTTTGCTTTGAGTTTATAAAGGTTTTGTGAGTACTTAAACATGTTATAATATTTTTCTTCTATAGAAGAATGTTTTTTGGTGGCCAACTACTCCCGAAGTGGTATTTCTTATGAAAAACTCTTTGAAAGTTGTTCACTTGGTTAAAGAAATCATAAATGGTCATAGATGCCGACCTTATGTTCCAAAACCCTAAATTCCGATCAATCCCACAACAACAACAACCATGGCTCGTGAGGGGAGTGAAGGATTACTAGGTGAGCGGACGCTAATCTAATGGTAAATGTAACGACGCAACCAATTTATATCGAGGTTGATGGATGGAATATTCTCATATTCCACATGGTATTACTACTTTTATTCAAGAGAGCATTGGAAACTAGCTTTTCTTTTTTCTTTTTTCCTTTTTCAAACCACAAACACATTTTTACAAAATGTAAGTTAAACATCATAGCATAACTAGAGCTTCTAGATTGAAAATGGACTTCATATATTAATAAGTGGAGTCTTTACACATCTTGTAGACAATACCTTGTTTATTATAATTATAATAGTGACACACTGTATTTCTCAAACCTACTTACACCAAAAACAAAGGTCTCCTACTCCCTCCCCCTTTGTGGGGGTCTGGTGTTGTAATATGTGTTACAAACGTTTATTTTTTCAGTCATTTGAAACAGTTTTATCATTTGATATTATTATCTTCATGAGTTTTTATGAAAAATAAAAATAGCTTTAACCATTTTGGTTTGTAACGGCTTGGACATTAATATTGTTTACAAACAATCTTTTATTAATCAATTATAATTTATTATTACTTAATATTTTTTTATTACCGTTGGAGTCTTAAACCAATTTTTTACCGTTGAGTTTAGTTGCTTGGAAAAAACGGTGTTGACCAAGATGTAAAGGGATTTGTCCATTAACAAGCTTTTATAGCATTTATGATTATTATGACCGTTTGGTCCTAAGATTGGTTTTATATGTTTTGTTTATAAAGGCACAATACTTATGCATATACATAGATAGTGAGTTATCCAAAGAAATATACATATTATTTTCTCTTGTTAAATTCCTTTGTTTCCAAGCTAGAAAGCTATATATTATATTGTTAGCTTTTCTACAAAAATAATATTCTGAAGTCCCTCATTCACTTTGATAATTGAGTTGTTCTATTACTCTTCGTTATTAGAAGTGCATCCTTAACGAAGATAGACACTATAGTCTAATCTTGGGAGGTTGCGTGTCAAAGGATCCAATCGCACCAAGTTATATACTCCGAGAGGCACGAATCAACCTTTAAGGACAACACTCTTGCATGATTCTATAGCATATTATGAGATCTTTCTATACTCTACTTTTCATCTCTTTTATTTTATTTATTTTATTGTTAATTTTCATATTGTAATTATTTTATATCAATGAGAATTGTGCACCATCCAAAATTATTTCCAACATCTGAGCCCTACAAGTGAGCAACAAATGGAGGAAAGAGGGAGAAAGCAAAGTTCGAGTGCAGGCTTGGCAACCCCAAGTGAGCAAAACCTAACTACTCCAATCCCTGAAGCACTCGGTAGACCTCTAAGGTCATGTTTGAGATTGTGTTTGAAGGACTTAAAAGTGCTTTTAACACTCAAAAAGTCCATTTGAATAAAAAAGTACTCGTTTAGTAAAAAAAAAAAAATTAAAAACGGTTTTAAGGGTCCAAAAAACTTAAAAATAGTCAAAACGCATTTTTGGCAAAAGCTTAAAAATGAAATTTTTGTTCAAAAGCTCTTTTTGACTTAAAAATTATATTTCTCAAACACAATTCCAAACAGGCTCTAAGAGTAGTAGTTTAGGTGTTGATATGACTCCTCCTCTTCCTCCACCGCAATTATATTTGTAAAATCCAACAATTTTACATGTAGAAATGATGAGTCCGCAACCTGGTAAGTAAACACAAATTCAACTAATTATTTTGTGACACGAGCTCTTAAAACCAAATACTAGTTATATTTTAAAATAGATGCAAGGTTTTCATAAATCTTAGTTCTATGAAGAACATTAGTAAAAAATCATTTTAACTTAGATATTTTTCATTCATAATAGATTTTGAACTACTAATGCTTTTAGCATTTTATTTTCCGTAATTATATCACCATATAGATATAAGTCAAAATAGTTGTTATCGATAATAATTAAAAAAAAAAGAAAATCATTTTACATCAAAATCATGTGGCATACGAAGCTTTTCCCCCTCCCCTCTCTGCTAGGGTTTCATCTTTAGTAGGGAGGGCCGTTGGAGGGGGAGAACCTTTGTTCTCCCCCTTTGGCCTTCCTCCCCTCTCCCTCTTTTGCCTCCCCTCCCATCCCGTCGCCCTCTTTCTCTTAGCGAGCTAACCTATTTACCTAATGCCCCTAACTCTTTAGGCAATTTTTCATTTCCCATCCTTTCCGCCTCTTCCCCCTCCTTTGGTCCCATTTTTTTGCTCTAGGCTATTGGATCGGCCGTTCTTTGCTCAATCTACTGTCCTTGCCAAACCCATGTCGTCGCTCGCCCCTCCTCCTGTCCTCTTCGGCTCCATTCGAGTTCTTCGCGTTCCGGCCATTTTTCCCTGCCAACCTTCCTCCTCGACGTGGTTTCTGTTTTGGGTTTCTTGTTTCTTTGTCTTATTTTCTTATATTCTCTCATTTTCTTATTTTTTGCTAGAGTTTGGGTTTGTTTCTTTCTGTTTTTGCTTTTGTTGTTTCTGCTTGTTTAGGTACTCTTTGTGGGTGATGCTCATGGGGTTTCACTCAAACTTCCCCCTCCGTTTGAGTGCGCTGCTGATCTCCTCCGAGCCTGCTCCGCCACCCACTGTCCTCTACTGAGCCTTTTTCTCGCACCCCCCATCACGATGAGCTTCCAACGCCCCCTTCCGTTTTCGGTTTCTAGCGAGCGTGCGATCAGCGCTTCTTTTTAGCTGCTGTCATTTTCTTAGTGTGCTTTTTTTTTGTTGGTTATTTTCCTGTAATTTTTTCTGGCTTTCCTTTTTTTGTTCTTTCTATCTTGTTTTGTTCTCTGTATCGATTTTGTTTTTGCTTGTAATAATGCTCGGTCCTCTCTCTCGATTTGCCCGCCTGATGTCCTTCGGGGTAGTTGATTTGGTCCAGACTTTTGGGTTGTGGATGTAAACGTTATCCTGGCTTTTAGGTCGAGGAGGATGAGTTTTGGCTTGGGGTTCTCTCCTCTCAATGCCGAGGAATAAGAGCTACCTATACGTTGGTTTGAGTCTGTTTGGGGCAAATCTATGGTTTAATTTGAAAATTAGTCATAAGTTAGCGAATTTTTTTTTAGTCTAGAATTTAATACGTCATCTTTGACGTTTGTAAGCTCGTAGCTTCGACTCTGGTTGCTTTAGAACTTTGTTCTGTGTTGTTTGAGCTTTATGCTCGTTTTTCAATGAATGAGATTGAATTATTTCAAAAAAGAATCATGCGTCATATATATTTATGAAAATTATATTTATTCTTTGTTGGTCATACTCCTCCTTCTAGTAGTGTTTAACCCCACTTAACACTGGGTTTGTTAAGTGTACTCCCTTACTTAACTTTAGCTTTGCTACTCGTATCTATTAAGGATATAATCCTTTTTTATTAATGAGGATTTAATTTGTGATTATTGTTGATTTGATTTGTTATTAATTACTCTTAATTCAATGAATTTGTTTTGTATTTGAAATTATGTTAAAGCTCTATAAATAGAGCTATGTACCCAAATCATACATCAAGGAAATATGTAGCCTATAAGGCTTTAGTGTGTGGATGTAGGCTATATGCCGAACCACCTTAATTTCTGTATCTTTCTCTCTTTTCTTTATTCCATATTATTCCGCATTATATTTATTATATTATATGTTTCTATATGGTATCGGAGCTAATAGGCTAAAGCCAATTGTTAGATTCTAGATTGCAATTTTTCTACTATAATCGTTTTCTCTCTGATTTTAACATGTATGAGAAAAGAAAACAATCTATGAGATCCATTGCTTGAGGAATGAAGTTTTTTGTTTTGTGGTTCATGGAGAAGAGATAAAAATGATATCTTATATTCTTTGTTTGGTTCAGCACACGAAAAAGAAAGAAAAACCAAAAAAAAAAAAAAAAAACCCAAAGAGCCAGATGTTTTGGCCCATTTCAAGTTCATAGTTGGCTCATTTCAGCCACAGTTGCCGATGTCAAAATTTCGGTCAAAGTAACCGATGCTGGCCAAAAAGTTGCCGATGCTCAAGTCCCGACCATAGTCATCAAAGTTCAAGTTAAGAGCAACTAATGTTTCAAATCATGCGCCATCAACTCCAGCCACTCGATATGTTGAAGATCAACAATCGCTAACGAACCTTTCATCTTGCGGGAGCATGTTAAGGATATAAATTAAATCTTTTTGATTAATGAGGATTTAATTTGTAATTATTTTTGATTTGATTTGTTATTAATTACCCTTAATTCAAGCTATGTACTCAAATCATACATCAAGGAAATATATAACCTATAAGGCTTTAGTGTGTGAATGTAGGCTATATGCCGAACCACCTTAATTTTTATGTTGTTCTCTCTTTTCTTTATTCCATATTATTCCGCTTTATATTTATTATATTATGTGTTTCTATAGTATCCCTCTTCTAGCCCTTGGGTCATTGAGCGCTTTACCCCCGCTCAACACTGAGTCGTGACAAAACAGTTTTCACACAAATGCTTTTATTCTTTGAAAAACGTATCTTTTGTTTTGTTTCTCATAAAATTATATTCTTTAATACTAGTCCTTCCATTTTCAAAAACCCATTCAGTCATTTCAAATTCTTTTTCCAATAAACACGCATGTAAAACACATTGAAACATAAAGATATTGCATATATATTAATCTACTTAATATAGGTAGGGATTGTAATCATGAATACATCATGCAATATATATCATGTCATGTACAAACATATTTATGAATTGCTCAAAAGTGTTTCACTAACAACTTTTGCTACAACTCCTTTGCCTAAGCATTTTAAGTCCATGTTGTAGGTATATCTACATTTATGTTACATTACTAGTAAAAAAAGTATTCATTTTAGTATCTCTAAAACTTTCATCAAACCCTCAACAATTAATTTCTCCTTGAAAGGCCTTAACTTTTTATCTCTGGACAGTTTCATTCAACCGGGGCTCTTTAGTCCTTAGGTTGGTCAAACGAGATTCTAACGTCACTCTCGAGTATTGCCTTGTTCAAATGCCATTAGCACCATTTGAACAACAATGTCACTACTCTTCCTCAACAACATTACATCAATAACAATATCACCACAAAACTTCCATTTAACCAATATAACAAATTCCTAAAAACTTTCACGCATTGATATGAGGTTTTGGCATAAACGTACTAATTATTTTATGCTCTCCAATGAGAGGTTGACACATTAGTCTAGAACAATAAAATGAATTGTTAGCAAAACACCCAATCACTCCCAAATATACTCTCCTCAGGCAACCTAAGAAAAGAAACTAGCGCCCAAGCCAACTGTCACCAAGGCCACCTGGCGCCCAAGACAGCAGCTGCCAAGGACTGCCACCCACACTGGGACCTTTGAGAAAATCCCATTTTGCTATTAAAATTTGGTTACGTAATGCAATCCCCCAATGTTGGCAATTCTCCAAATATTTAAGTGGTGTTTTGGTTGACTCCAACAAGTGTGGCACAACCCCAGAGAAGTAGCTCTCTTCATGTATTATATCAACTTATATGGAATTGAAATGAAAGCAAAGAAAGTATGAGGAAATTGTACATTTAGCTATCTTCTAAGCTCCTTCTTCTTCCTCTCATTATTTCCTTACTTTTTCTCTCTTTTCTACATTCAAAATATCACTAAAAATGTGATGTAGATCGAGATGCCGTCCAGACGGACCTTCATCCAGTCCGGACATGCTTGCATTCCGTCCAGATAGCTTATCTTACCTTTTAGTATTTTATTTGAATTAGGTTTCTTTGTTAACCTTTTACTTGGTTTAGTTTTCCTTTTCAGTCGCGTATTTAACTTTCAGTAGGCCCGTCCGGACGGAGGTTTGTTCCATCCAGACGGCGAGTTGTTTTTCGTAGATTTAATACGGTTTTGTGAGGGACCGTTTGGATGGGGATATGTCCCGTCCGGACGGCCACCGTAGATTCCTAAACCAACTGTACTTTTGAATTCTATTAGATTTAGGAGTTTTGTGGCTATAAATGCATGTTTATACCCTCCAGAAACACAAAGTTGTTGATTATATTTGAGTTTTGTTCAATAAGAAGCCTCAGAGTTGAACGTTCTTCAATTTTCCTTCAAAACCTAGAGATTATCTAGTGTTTTAAAGAAGATTTCTTAGATCCTTTGATAGAATCAATATCTAGAAATACATATTCGTTCCTTATTGTTGGTATTCCCTACAGCCTATTAAGTCACGCTGCATCAAAATGTCACAAAAACGAACTACTACACGTATAAAAGGGAGAAGTGATATTTTCGTATCAATCTCTTAAATATGAAAATTTTTTAGTACTATGCACTAGTGGTCGAATGAGATACGTCTGCATTCAAACAACGTTGACTTAGCTTCATTAATTATGCATTGTGTTACCACAAGGGTGGTGGTTGAGTTGGTAGAAGAATTCCTTTCATCCTAGTGGTCGCGTGTTCGAATCCGCTTGCAGTAGTAGATGCGTGAACCAGATACTACTTTGAAGTGGCTCTACTAGCTCACACCTTTGTGGGGTTATGGTAACGGGCTCGCCTTCCCAGGCAGTAGCTATGGCTCAAACCGGACATTCCACAGCGGGTGGGAACCCCGATGGTAACGCCCAAGGGGGGAAAACTACATTGGTCGCCCCTTCTCACCTTTTAAATTTTTTTTTTTTAAAAAAAAAAAAAAAAAAAATTATGCATTGTGTTAGGGCCACTTCGCATCGCACAATGTTTGACATATGCAAATGCTTCCCCATTCAACATGATTTGACATTCAATATTAAATACGTAATTCTATTTAGACGTTACAACGACGCTATCGCAATATACATAAATATTTAATATAATATTTAAGTAATTCTCTTTAAAACTATTTAGGCATTACAACAACGCTATCACAATATATGTAATTGTATCTAAGCATTATAATGATGCTATTTAGGTGAAATCTCGTTCCATTCCGGTTAAAAAATTTGGTCATTCACGTGTTGTTACTAAATGCATGAATGGCAATGTAACTAATGTCATACCACTCATAAAGTTAGTTTTCCCCACTTTCTCCTACCCAAATCCTTCAAATCTAGGTGAAAGACTAGATTTTATCCAATCTCAAGGCACCAAGAAACCATTAAAAAACCCCCACTCTTTTTCTTTGTGTGCTAACAACAAATCTGATTTCAATTAGTACATAATCTAAAGAAGGGCGTAATAGCGAAATAAAATAAATATTCATCCCATTTCATATCAAACTTCAATAAGAGAAATTAAAATTATTTTAAGTTAAGGCTTTTTTTTTTTGTTTTAAAGTAATTTCTTTTTTCAAAAAAGATATATATATAATCTCGACGAAGGTAATAAGTGGATTTATTGGCTTACCACAAGTACCATTTATGATATTTTTGAAAATCCAGGTTGCTATTTGATTTTGGTACAAACCATGGAATAGTATTTAACCCTTATTTTTATCCTAAACTAAATACCCAAAAACATTTTTGATATCATTTTTCAATCTCTGTCAAATATAGAAAAACAAATGTCCCCAAACATTTTCAATGCTTTCCTTCAGAGTATATTTTATATCATCATTTTCGAAAATATTTTGAGCAATACTATTTAGTATATTCTTGTATAATTGAGTGTCGTGACAATAAAAATCGGTCTTAAATTAATATTTATAATGATTTTGTGAAAGTAGAATCGAACTAATAACCTTCGTTTCATGAGACTTGACCTCCGGCTAATTGAACTACCCTCAAATCAAATCTATTTAATAGAATTATTCAAATATTTTATATCAAAATAAATGATGCCTTAAGTGGACTATTATTCCCGGACGAGTTATAAAACTCTTTTACGGAAGGGAAATGTTGTGTACTTTTTTAGTGTTTTTCTCGTATCTTCTTAATCGTAGGTGGATATTATTATTATTTTTAAAATAAATAAATAAAAAATTGCTCTTATCTCGTTCACTTAATTTTAAAAAAATAATATCTATTAAGAGCCTTTTACCAAATGACCCAATCTACTCAAGATACCAACTGAACTACAGGTGTCCATGAACTATTGGCCAGGTGTCGTAGAAGTGGTTACATAGCCCTGCGCCACGCCGCATCAAAAAACAGCCATGTGTACGAGGTTCTACGTGGGTTTGTCAGGCTCCGATTCACGCCCGATATATTACATGCATTCCGGGTCGATATTTGAATTGGCTTCTCTCGTCTGCTTCCAATTCCAGATCTGAAGCTCTCCGAGATCCTCAATTTCTTAGTGTAAGCCTCTCTTATTTTCCACGCCTTGATGTATCTCCTTGTTCCTCCGTTTTACATGCCATGATTTACAATTATTTTTCAGTGGGATTAATATTGATCTGCGAAATTATACGCCTTTCTGAGCTCTTTCAATTTGAATTTGTTTATTTTGTAAATGTGAAGTACATCTGAATTTTAATTGCTTTAAATTTTTATCAAGATTTAAAATCAATAACGTTCTGTGATCCAATTCCTTAGCTTTATGCGTCGTTTCGATTTTGTTGAGATTCGCTTGAGATTATGGATTTCGATTGTCGTGGTTTTTGTAATGTGTTTCTGCTAATTTGTATAAACCTTTGAAACGGTGCGTCTCGATTTGCATGTGGATTTGTGTGTGTTTCCGCCTGCTGATTTGGTGCCAATTTTGTGAAGAACTCATAGATGAGCCAAAGAACTAGGTGATGGATTGGGCCATGACTATTAGGAGGTCAAGTAATTATGTTGGAGTCACTGTCGATGAGTTCCATGTTGTTAAGTCTAGGAGAAGAATTGGTTTTGGGCCAATCTTGAGTAGAAAACATGTAGGTGCAGTGGAAGCCTATGCTATGATATAGTGTGTACACAGTTTGTGACACTTAATTTATGGCTCTTTGGAGTAGTGAAAATCTGGTTTTAATTTCCGAAGCAACGAGAATAAACAAAGTTTTTAGGAATAGAACAATGAGGCTTGAAGACTGCGAAGTTCAGAGCTAATTGTCTCATTTTGGTCACATTACTGGTGGCATGGTCTATACTTTGATTTGTGATCAATGTTTGCGCGAAATTCAAAAGGATTAGTCAAAGTTACAATTGGAGTTCTTCAAAGTTACTTATATAATCTAGTTTTACCTAGTTTATAGCCAACGTGAGACTTAGTACATATATGCCTTTATAATCCACTAATTTAATGTGGGACTTAATTTTCACAATCTAGGATATCACATTCTCTTCTACTCATTATTGATGTTCTCATCAGGACCTACATTACGCTATTATGCCTTAGTGTCACATGGCATTACTAGATTGGTTTAGCTACCATTTGTCATGACTCAGGCAAGTTATATATATAAACACACACGCTAGTCACTTATCCCCTATACCCAAAAGGATTAGTCAAAGTTACAATTGAAGTTCCTCAAAGTTACTTATGTAATCTAGTTTTACCTAGTTTATAGCCAACGTGAGACTTAGTACATATATGCCTTTATAATCCACTAATTTAATGTGGGACTTAATTTTCACAATCTAGGATATCACATTCTCTTCTACTCATTATTGATGTTCTCATCAGGACCTACATTACGCTATTATGCCTTAGTGTCACATGGCATTACTAGATTGGTTTAGCTACCATTTGTCATGACTCAGGCAAGTTATATATATAAACACACACGCTAGTCACTTATCCCCTATACCCAAAAGGATTAGTCAAAGTTACAATTGGAGCTTCCTAAAGTTATTTATACAGCCTAGTTTCATTTTGTACACAACGTTTAGTACACAACCAAAATGTACACGCCTTCAAAATCCATTCACCTATATGAGTCTCAACTTTCACAATTCAGGATACCAAAACCTATATGACTCATCTGAATCTATGAATACATGAATAATTAATTATTGATTATTTTTTTAACTTCAATCTTTTTGATGCATATAGTGTGTGTGATAAATTGATTTATGTGATGAATCAGTACCATACAACACATTGCTTACGCTATATTGAATGGAATCAGATAGGGATACAGATGCTAGTGAGCAATAAGCCTTTTTGTTAGATGTGCATGCTTTAACAAGATTTTTACACTTGTTAAACTATTTCCCTGACACGTGTTGTTGATCTATTGATGCTAAAATGTTTAAGCTTTGGAAGCAGGTGCTTGGTTTAGTTCTCACTGCTAATGATGGGAGGAGGATTTAGAGTGCTGCATCTGGTCAGACCATTTCTTTCATTTCTGCCAGAAGTTCAGAGTGCTGACAGGAAGGTTCCTTTCAGAGAGAAGGTCATATACACAGTCATTTCTCTTTTCATCTTTCTGGTTTGCAGTCAGCTTCCTCTTTATGGAATACACTCAACAACGGGTGCCGATCCATTTTATTGGATGCGTGTTATTCTCGCATCAAACCGTGGGACCGTGATGGAGCTTGGAATTACCCCTATTGTGACGTCTGGACTAGTGATGCAACTCTTGGCTGGGTCAAAGATCATTGAAGTGGACAACAGTGTCCGTGAGGATCGTGCCCTCTTGTAAGTATAGAGATTTTGTTTTTTGCGGTTTTCAGCATTATGTCATAGCATTCAATTAAAAAGAATTTCTGTAAAAGCTTTATATTTCCTTTTTTAAAAAACATTTTTCTGGATTTAACTTACTTTGACTAAGTTTCAGTTGGATTCCTCTATAAATCTTCTCTACTTTGGTAAGTATTTCAATGTGCTCCAGCAGTTTAGGATGTTTAGACACTTGTGAACGTCCAGGGGCTTGATTATCAATTTCAAACATGTGGGATCCAATTGAAAATTTGGTAAACTCAGGAGAGGGCTATCCCTATAACCAATCCTTATAACCACTTGAACATTTTAGTATCAACAATTTAGGGCAAGTCCTAATATCTTATGATATGCTCTATATAAACAAAAATTGGAGCAGGTTTATGGCAATTTCATCCCAGTCTTTGCTTTATTTTTTAGATTTTCTAGAAGTTCAGTCAAAATTCGGAGTCTTATGTCCTTGATTCTATTCAGTCTTATGTTTTCTTACTTTGAGAAAAATGAGTCTTTTCTTTTCTGAGGAAAGTGGATTGTATTCAGATTAGATCCCACCTCTGCCAAGAAATTCATATTGCAAATTTTAACACTCGATGGATTATGTATTTACAATGTAACTGTCTGTACATCAGTACATGTAATTAATTTGCATGCCCTTCCTCATTTGCAATTTGGCTCTGTAGCTTCTATTGTAATGCATCTTGCTTTTTTTTTGGCATCTGTTTTTTTGCAGAAATGGGGCACAAAAATTGTTAGGCATCCTGATTGCTGTTGGTGAAGCTGTTGCATATGTCCTATCTGGGATGTATGGTAGCGTTGGTCAACTTGGTGTGGGGAATGCCATTCTTATCATTGTTCAGCTTTGCTTTGCTGGAATTATTGTGATATGCCTAGATGAACTTCTTCAGAAGGGATATGGTCTTGGCTCTGGGATCTCTCTTTTCATAGCTACCAACATCTGGTCAGCTACAGTTTTGATTTTCATCTTTATCTTCAGCATGCTATGATCTTTGGTGTTGTAATCCCTAATTTCTTGTTAACTGTGCAGTGAAAGCATTATCTGGAAAGCTTTTAGCCCCACAACTATTAACAGTGGTAGGGGAGCTGAATTTGAAGGTGCTGTTATTGCTTTGTTCCATCTACTGATTACTAGGAGTGACAAAGTCCGTGCTCTCCGAGAGGCTTTTTATCGGCAGAACCTTCCGAATGTTACTAATTTGCTTGCTACAGTCTTGATCTTCCTTATTGTCATCTATTTCCAAGGTTTTCGTGTAGTCCTGCCTGTTAGATCAAAGAATGCTCGTGGACAACAGGGCTCATATCCAATTAAGCTTTTCTACACCTCCAACATGCCTATAATTCTCCAATCTGCCCTTGTTTCCAATCTTTATTTCATCTCCCAGGTACTAAAGTTAATCATGCATTGGTGAAAATCAGACACCAAGCTTTACCATGTATTTAATATCACGTCATTTCTTTTTTCTACAGTTGCTATACAGGAAATACAGTGGAAATTTCCTTGTAAACCTGTTGGGAAAGTGGAAGGAATCTGAATATTCAGGTGGCCAGTTTGTTCCTGTTGGTGGTCTTGCTTACTATGTCACTGCACCAGCAAGGTGACGAAGTATTTTCCTGTATTGTTAAATTTCTTTATTAAAGTGCAAAAGCGTGTGCCAACAGGAGTAGCTAGTCCTCTTATCTTTCTCTTTGCTTTCTGCTTGCTCTGATGCCTTCTTTTCCCGTGTATGTTATCGTTATGCAGCTTGGCAGATATGGCAGCCCATCCATTCCATGCTCTATTCTATCTGGTGTTTATGCTTTCAGCTTGTGCACTGTTCTCTAAAACTTGGATTGAAGTATCTGGGTCTTCTGCCCGAGATGTTGCTAAGCAGCTCAAGGTATTCCAAGATGATATTTTTGTCTTTAAATCGCTAGCAGTCTATTGATTAGGAATGACACTCAAGTGCAAAAAATTAATTGAGGAGGCATGACCACATAAGATGCCACTTCTTTCCCTAGTTCTGTGGTCGTATAAAGACACCCTTGCTCTATTTTGTGCAGCAATTCTGTACAAATTTGCCATGCTGATTAATGATGTCTATTTAGCGCTGCTGCAGCTTTATTATCTTGTGCATCAAATTGTAGACGAGAGATCTGTAGAATTAAGTTATGGTGCTCCAAAACTGTAATAATCATAAATCATATGTTTCTGGATGATGTTGAACACTTCATGCTGGTTCTGCAGGAGCAACAAATGGTGATGCCTGGACATCGAGATTCAAACTTACAGAAGGAACTGAATCGCTACATACCTACTGCCGCAGCCTTTGGTGGAATATGCATTGGTGCACTTACGGTGCTCGCAGATTTCATGGGAGCAATTGGCTCAGGAACTGGGATATTGCTTGCTGTCACAATCATCTATCAGTACTTCGAGACATTTGAGAAGGAGAGAGCCAGCGAACTTGGCTTCTTTGGCTTTTAAGCACTAATTATCTGGTTTAGGGAATCTAAGCTCTTAGGTGGTGCTGATGACTGATGAGTTTCCGGCAGCTTTGGTGAACTGAAAGATGTAAGTAGGTTCCACCATTATTAACACACCATGGTTAGAGATTTAGTTCAGTATGTGGTCTGGTTATGGTTAGTGGCTTGCTATTTCTGTTTTCATGGAATTATGGAAAATTGAATAGCATGCTGAGGCAGATAAACAACTGTTGGCGAAAATAGAGATGAAAAACTCTTTTCTTTATTGTTATCTTGTTCTGTCGTCTATGTTGTTTAGTCACATCGCCTGAGAAATTCTGAATTTGGGGTTTTGAGACGCCAGAAATGGATCCATATCCCCTATCAATTCCTTGCCCAAAGAGGAAGGGGGCAAGAAATAAATAGTAGGGGAATGAGAAAGGGGCTCCCTAGTCCGAGCAGAGAAGCCCTTGCCCATAAGAGGGCCCGTGGGCCCTTCTCGGGTTTTGGGAAGTTCCTCTCACATATCTTTTCCATTGGATGATCTTGTAGAAATATTGGATATTTTGATAACTGATACTAAGCACCCAGAAGATTGGGATGAGAAGGTGGGAGGTTAACAAAGTTTGATTGAAACAGATTATGTCTCGTAATACATCTCAAATATAATGACGAGGGATCCTTTGTTTTGTTTTTTTGTTTTTTTTGTTTTTTTTTTTCAAAAAAGATAAGAAATAAACTTGAGATAAGACATTGACAGCCGAATGATACATCTGGCTGTTAGGCCAAATTCACGTTTATCTTAAAATAAACAATCCAATTTACTTTATGATTTGCTAGTGGTACCGGTCCAGACTTTGATTTGTTTATACATAGTTGGTAAAGAAGCAAGTAGGAAGGGTATCTAGACATTATATGGGGCATTAACGGATGAAAATTATTGAGGGATGAATTAGGATCCTTTCTATTTTATTTGAACTGAAGAATATTCAGTTAGTTACAGTAGAATGATATTTTTGTTCCCTAAAAAAGTGAAAAGACCAAATCACTCATTTACCATAACTAATTAGATATTATCCAGTTCACTTAAACCGGAAAGGATTCTATTCCGGGAATTAATAAAATTTTAAGTTGGGGATTAATTGTCGCCCGCCTTTGTCGTCAATCCTATATTGCGTGGTCACCATGAATGATTTAGCACATCCTTATCTATCATAGGTTTGGTTCATGGTTGCTATATCATCAATAAGATCTAATTCTGGTCGTGGTGGGGTTTTCTCATTTTTTATGTTTATGCGTGTGCGAGGTCGCAACCTTAATCTTTTGCTCGTTAAGGCATCTTTTGTATGTAGGAAGATGATCATGAAGATACTTTTTTTATTATTTTATAGCCCCATTTTTTTATTTTATATCTCTTTCCCTTAAGATTTTCTCTCGTGTCACTCATATTACTCTAAAAATGAGGTGACTTTTATTTGACCAAAATTCAATAATGATCAATCACAAGCTCAATAGTAATTTTAAGAGGCACATCATTCTTGGAGACTGGAGTGACACAGAAGAGACTTGTAGCATTAGTCATTCCCCAATAATTTACTTTCCCACGACCATTTCTCTTAAGTACTGGATCGGGCCTCGTGTTGGGCTGAGGAGGGCATCCTTGGCTGTCATGGGCCGATTGACTTGATTAGCCGCTATTGTTGGGGCTTCTTTTTTTGAATGATAGGGAAAGCTAGGCTTTTCTGGACTAGATTGGTCCAACTAGTATTGAACCCAATTATGACGCCTTGTCTGACTAATGTCACTCGCTCTATTATAGGCATAACTTGTAGGAAATATAAATCATAAAATATAGTGGAATATCCCCAAGAAGTAGCATTACAAAAAAGAAGAAAAAAAAGAGTAAAGTATTAGATCATAAAAACAGAAATTTGCAAAGGTAGAAACACTAACTCCAAAGTAAGCTAGTTTGTGTGTAGGGGGGGGCTGATTGAATTTTCTTGCTCCTCTTGTTTTGTACATGTACATTGTAGGGTTAGGGTTTTGAGACCTCTAAACTTTCTTTTCAATTCCGATTATGAAACCAAGAATGTAGGCTCTAATGCCAACACAAGGCTCCCCTATATAGGCATATAAATTCAAGTGGAAGCATTACTAGGGACTTGAAAATCCTATTTGTCTATCACTAAAAACGCCGCCAAGGGATACTACTCCTTGCACAATTAGGTCAAGCTCTTAAGGAATAATAATCAGCTTGAGAAGGGATCATTCCACAACTAATATATATTCTTGGCATTTTCTAGGGTTTAATTGTCAATGCATTTTTCTTCTCTCAGTCCACAATGCCGTTCTCTCCAGCTTAAATCATCAACTATTTTAGTTAGGACCAACAACGTACAACAGCAGGAGGGCACATGTTTTAGGCGTGCTACAAATTTGGGTAGGAGCACTCAAGTTGAGTTAGGTTTGAGTTGCAGGTTGCTGACTCCTCGGTAGCATATTATATCTCTGATTTAGAGCATGTGTTTTTGTTAGATGATATGCCAACCAATACAAACAGCAATATTGATGTAATCATAAATTCTGGGGTTATTAAATCTTATCCGAGTAATAGTACAGCATTAGGGTTTTATTGTTCCAAGAGCATTTCTAGCCGGAATGGTTGAAATAGTTATCGAAAAAGTACAAATTTTTACTTTACCTACTCATTTTTCTATACACGTTCCAATAGATTATGTGTTCTACTCTATATTATTTTATGTGAGAAAGAGTATAAAAGAAAGGGGGAACGAAAGAAAGAAATGGAGAGAGAGAAAAGAATAAAAAAAACTTGTGTAGTCTGAATAATAAACAGGCAAAACATAGGAGTAGATGCTGATAGTATCAATTAAAGTAGGAGTCTATGTCAATAAAAGTCTATGTAAAAGGTATATTGAAAATTATCTTCAAAGTAGCGTTTGTCAAAAGGTTTAAATTCTTTACGTGAATCTAAAGGTTTAAATTCTCTTTAGGAGTATGAAAGTTCAGGTTTCTTTATTTTGTTAGGAGTAGGTCCACATCAAATACAAAGTACACTGCCAGTCAATAGAAGAGCCCAAAAAAAAAAAAAACCTAGCATGGTGAATCTTTACGATTATCAAGGAAGATATGTAATAAGTGGTACAAATTTGTAGAAAAGCTGTGAATTACGCTCCTGACAACTTGGTAGGAGTCCATCTGTGAAAAGAAATGAGAAGTATGTGGGAAATAATGGAAACAATTTTCCAATTATTGGTGACGTGAAGTTTAAAGAAGCTAAAAACCACACACCAAATAAAAAAAAATACAAGAGAAAATGACTCATACATCTACCACTCATCTCATGATAGCTGTTTTATGGTATATTTGGAATTGCGTTCGAGATAACTTTAAGTTAAAAAGTAATTTTTGGTAAAAATTTTATTTTTAAATTTTTGTTAAAAGTGCGTTTTTATTGTTTTAGACTTTTTGAATATTTAAAAGCGTTTTCAATTTTTTTACTAAACGAGTATTTTTTTCTTCAAACAGACTTTTTGAGTATTAAACGCACTTTTAAGCCCATCAAACACTCACTCAAACATGCCTTTAGTCGGATTAGACATTTGTTGGGCTTTTGTATAAACCAGAAAAGCTGATGCTATCTCCATTAAAGTTTTTTTTTTTCTTTCATATCTTCATTAAAGTTACTACCAGATAGATGGATGGTCCTCATAAGTCTCATTGCAAAACTGAAAACCATGAGTTTTTTTTTTCTTTTTAAGTAAAAAAAACTGACACAAAGGCTGTTGGTGCCCTCCCTTTGGGGGCGGGCGGGGGGGCAGTTTCCTTTGCTCTACAGTAGGTTCCACTTGGACCTAGGATACTGTCCTAGTCTCCTTTCTTCTTTTTCTTTTTTCGGGAAATTAATCATCATCCATTTTACGTGGTTTTTATTTTAAGACCTAATTTATTCTCGAACAAGTACAATCTATCACCACAGCAAAGATATAAAGATAGAAGATTAAAAAGGTGATTCAATCTCGACGGTGATTCAACCACATTTTAGAGCGTATCTTCAAAGGTGAAAAAGACAATTGAATATGCTATCAACAAAACTAATTATAGCTGTCTGTAGCGGCCCATGGTGGATAGTGTAAATATTAATAAAGAAAACTCATTTTAAATATTTTTCTTACTAGCGTAAGGGAGTGATTGAGAGACTAAGAGGTAGTTATATAGTGGTAAAGGAGAAACTATAAGGAGCGATGAGACTGAGAACCACCAAGAATGACTATTTTTTAGGTTAAGATATGAATATAAAATTTATGTTAAATCAAAAAGGGCTCTACACATGAGAAGGGCAGGTGAACGGTTAACTGGCAGCCGGCAATGGAGGAGAAGGCACCGGTAGATGGTGGAGGTTATGAGTTTTTGGTAAATCTAACCTCTAATAACATAAACAAAATAATAAAAATAAAAAAGGTCTAGGGTTGTGGTGGGGAGAGAATGGAAGTCTTTTGCTGAGAGCATTTAAGAGAGATAGAGATGCTAAGGGCAAAAATTCACACAAATTCTACATTGAAAAGATTGAAGAAGTGTGAAGCGATTAATATAATATTGTTAAGCTTTTAGATGGTGTGGTGTCTCAACATGTTATATTGGCAACTGACCAAATGACCTACTACTATTCCTCAAAAAATTCAACTTCTCAACATTTTTACTTTTTATATCACATAAATTACTTTTTAATACTATTCAATTTTTTTAAAAAAAATTACTACAAAACATAATTTTTTCACTTTTTCATATCAAATATTTTTACTTTTTCTCACATCAATTAAGTTTTGTTACCGTGTAAAGGCTCAAAGCCTTTGCCAAACAAGCCCAATAATGAGTTCATTTAAAAGACAAAAAAAGAAATGAACATCAAATATAGAATGTATCAAATTAAAAAAATAAAATAAAATTCATCACTAAATCCGTAAGATATATATATATATATTTATGACATCTATGTGTGATTATGTGGTTCCTACAAGTTTAATCATAGATTTGTGTCCACTATTATAGGGAGATGAGTGAGAGATAAGAAAAGATGCAAAACCAATCATTTTTCATTTAATCTATTGTTCGTAGATGTTACAAAATCAATAATTTAATTTTGATTTTTTTTGATGAATAAAAAAAAAAATCAATATACTAAAGTCAAACTCACCAATAATATCCTGATTTATCCTTAGAAGATCGAATTTAGGTGGAGTTGTAGCTGAGGGAGGGTCTACGATTAGACGTTAAATTTATTTATGTCGTACACTCACACTCACACTCACGGCGGTGGAAAGATGGTGAAAGGATGACAGCTCATGCAGCAGAGCCTGATTTTTCCCCGCAAATTAGGCTATCCTGATTTTTTCAGTATATCATTATCAGTTATCACTTTCTCTTTTGAAGAAAGTTTGTAAGATTTTTCAGGATTTCTTCTTTGAGCATCTATCACATCTCACCAAAGATGTCCAATCTTTTTATGATTGGTAATTTTCATTTTCTCCGGTTAAATAAAGACATAACTTTTTCACATCATTTTGGCTAATTTTTTTTTTTTTTTTTTTTTTATGTGATTTTTTTTTTTTTACTTAGTGTTTTTTTTTTTTTACATAAAAATGGTCTTTTTTTTTTTTTTAAATGGTCATTATTATGAAAAAAAAGATCTTTTTTTTTTTAAAAAAAAAAAATACCAAATAAAAAAATGACCATTATTGCTTAAGATTTTTTTTTTATTTTTTTAAATACTACATAAGAGAAAAGTTGAGCCAACGTTGTGTCAAAAAGTTGTACATTTATCATTTCTCGTTAATATATATATATATATATATATATATATTAACAAATAATTTAAATATAAAATATTCTTAAAATATTAAGGTGGTGTTTGTCTAACTCATACTTTTTGTACAAAAAAAAATGATTGGTATAAAAAAAGTGAAAAAGTTGTATTGAAAAATGAAAAAATTTTGTTCTGTAGTGATTTTTTTATTGGAATAGTAGTAAAAAGTAAATGATGTAATATAAAAAGAAAATAAGAATATTTTTATGTTGATTTTTTTGAAAAAAATGAGGTGAATAAGGTTTATTGAGGGGTGGTGTAACTGGTGTTTAACAAACTAAACCTAAGTGTTTTATAAATCTGTATTCCTTCTTTGTTGTAAAAATATTATGATAAAGCAGCTATTGAATTTCTACAAGTTAATTTATTATTTAATTTCTTCTTTAAAAAAAAAATTACGTGTGGCCAACCTAGTTTTATTTATTTATTTATTTTTCACAAGTAGGACTCTACGTTCATTTGGGTTTCTCTAGATAAGCATATATATTCTATAAAAACTTTATTTTCAATTGTAAACCCACAAAAAAATATTTTTAAAAATGGTTTTAACCTTTTTCAAACCAAAAATACTATTAGGTTATGTAGTTGACAAATTCAATGTCAAAACTTATTGTCGTGTAAGTTAGGTTTATGGGTTTAAGCTAGTCTTCATATGAGATTCAAAACTTGATTCAAATTTGAGGATTAGAAGGTCTCGATTGCAAACCCGATCAAAAGGCGATTAAACAAGACCATGAAAGGCAATTCAAGAACAAGTTCTAGAATACTTCAATCGCATGCCATTTAAACCAAGACTTCAAGACATTAATATTCAAGTTCCAAAAAATTAAAAGACTCACATAATGCCCTGATTGCATTGGCAATCATAGTCATTGCATAACGTTCGATCGAGATGACTATCAAGTCAAATTCCGAAACACTCAATCGCACCCCATATAAACACCATTATGCAAAAACTATGAAACTCCTAACTCTCATTCAACCGATATCAAGTGCCGTTAAAACGAGACAAAGGCAAACTGTTTAAAACTTAATTTAGCCAAATTATGCCTTCGAGGTTGGCTGATCACCTCCAAAATGGTTTTACTTTTAAAGGAATCAAATTATTTATTATTATGGTGTTAGAAAAATTCGTTTTAGGCTCCAAATTGTTCCAATCAACATTACCAAACCAACCCAGATGTTACGGCAAGAAAAAAGTATTATAACGTAGTTTCACGGCAAGAAGAAGAAGAAAAAAAAAAAGAACATTATGTGTCTCATAGAAGCTAGTATTGAAATTATATATGATTTGGGCAGGAAAGCATAATAATTGTAAAGGCCATGAAAGCATAAAAACATTATATATAATATATGTGTCTCGTAGAAGCTAGGTCATGATATGTTATAATATATCTGCAATTACAAAAATTAGTTGCCACGGCTAATAATTTCTATATACCTAATCGCTACCAAAATATATTAATCTCTAATTATAAAGTAGCTTCAATTCCTTCAGGTAGACGCCTGTTATTCTAATTTATTCCAAACGTATAATCAAAGCGTCTTCATTATCTCTATAGGGAGGCGTATTGCATGCTCTTCTTCTATAAATATATGAAGCTTTTTCCATAAGGATACACACACACACACACACACATATATATATATAAGATTAACAGATATACTATATATATACACCACTTCCACTACTAGCTTCCACTATTGCAAATTAATGAGCTTTTTTAACTTCCTTTTGCAAGAGAAGGGATATTATTATATATATGTTCATAATGTTTTTAGGGTAAAAGTTGAAATATTAGTGCTTTTACCATTCTAATTCATGTGACTTTTGAATATATATAATATAAACAGCGATCGAAAGTACCCATAATGGAGTTCAACAAATGGTTTATATATATATACACTACATCTTTTAAGTTGCATGCCAAGAAAGTCAGAAAGCATAGTTTAGTTTATATATAAAATAAGGAGTATAATCTAAAGTGTGTCCATCCTGCACCGTTGCCGGGCTTTGAGGGTGGTTTTGAACCGATTGAAAAGGGGAGAAGTCGGTCCACCATTTTTATTTTTATTTTTTTAAAATATATATATATATATATATATATATATATATATATATATATATAAATTTATTGGCGTTTTGAGTTAAACGCTAGCAAAATTCACTTCTCAACACCGTGTACCCTGGCAAATGTGACACGCCATAATTAAACGCTAAGAAATTTTTTATGGTGTTTAAAAAACGCCCGATAGGCACGTATACTATTAGTGGCATGATTAATATCCCATCTAACATTAATGGAAACTTGTAGTAGCTATAGATGTGCTTGTGGTTGTGGCCCTAAATGATGAAAATAAGTAGTCGACAGGGCTCTTACTGAAGGCTTACGCTCACATAAATATATTGCCATAATGTTGAATCTTCATGTCTTATTTCATACTAAAACATTGTCATTATTTTGTATGTCGGACGTGACCAAGAGCCCCTTCAATTTGTACAGGAACAACGAAAGTGACACAAATAATATAATACATAACAGTCCCATTTGTTATAATATTTTATCGTATTCTCTCCATATTAATTAGGTTGATTAATTGACATTTTTCTTATCGAGTCATCTACCAGTCATGTAACGATAGATGTAAGTATAATAAAATCTCCTCATTTGATTATCATATTTACATTCATTTAATCTACCACCTATTTTATTTTATTTTTAAAAAAAATTATAAATATATATGGATATCTTTTGTATTATACAATATTAATCATAATTCAATTATGGGTGGCAATTCGTTTTCGCGTGTCGGGTTCAGGTCATGTCAAAGCATACGTATAACTTATAAGACTATATATGTCAATCTTAACCTGACTTATTTAATTGAACGGGTCAAACTCCTCAACTCTAACCCTCTAAATTTATATTGGATTCACGCCAGTGAATTCGTGGGTCATGTCAAAAATTGTTAGCATTATATCGCGTATCAGGTTTCAGATCGTGTCGATGCATAAATATAGGACTATATAGGTCAACCCTAACCTGACTTATTTAATTAAATAGGTTAGACTAATCAACCCTAACCCTCTAGTTTCGTGTTGGGTTCGCGAGTCATATTAAAAATTGTTAGCCTTAACTTCAATAGTAGTTAAGATGTAGCCATAATTAAGTATTGTCTTCATCAGTTTCTTTGCCTCTTTGCTTCCGCTCTTGCTATTTCTCTTAATATATTTCTACCCCCATAACATATTATAACACCATGCCTCCAGGCCCTCCACAAAGTGGGTGATCTTAGCTAGCTAGGAACAAAGTTAAAGAGATTGTCTATATGCTTGACAGATACATGAATGGAATTTAATACAATGCATTTAGGGGATTGTTAGGAGAAGTATAAAAATGAATGCATTCTCATGGCTGCTGAAACACATGTGAAAGTGAAAGTGCAACATCTTCAAACTTTTTGTATACAACGTGCTTTATCCCAACAAAATGGACCACAATTTTCACATGCCAAATGGTGTGTGATAAGCACTGCAGTTTTTAGAACTGTACGTGTGGAAATTTGAATGACCAGTTATATATATGGAAGAGTAGATAGACAAATGACAAGATACCAGACAAATTAATAATATCCGCAAGCAATCTTTTGCTGGGATCTAGTGAATAAGGGTGAAAATGCTGATGCAATTATTAATTAGCAGTATCATCCACATTCACAAAATGCAAATAATTGTTTTTGGTATCTGCATCCACGGGATTAATTATTGCGGTTAATAAATACGGTTATTATCCGCTATCCACATATGAGGTTATAAGCATTTTGGACGTTGAAGTTGTTAAATATATAATTTATATATTGTCTATAAAGGGAATGCGAATGCGGTTATTATTTGCATCCACATACCCTAAAACCGTTATCTGTTCACATCTGCATATGTGGATTTTGGATTAATACAAATAGTGAATGCAAGTGGTTATTATCCGCCTGTATTTTCACCTCTAGTAGTGAGACATATAGAATACATGGGAAGGAGAAATTTAAGACAATCAAGTGATGAAATCATGAAAATGCAACTATTGTTAAATCATCACTTGTCTCAAAATCTTAAGCTGATAAGAATATGTAAATTTAATCAAAAATTTAATACGCTTCATCACGTGTGGGTTCAAACATTTTTTTTTAAAAATAGAATATTTTAAATAAATGAGGGTGAATTGAGGATGAGGGTTCGAACTTAAGACTTCTAACTTTAATATCATGTTAAATCACCACTACTTATTTTAAAAATTAATAAAAATAGATAAACTTAATTATTTAATTAATATTTTAACAACTATACGTAGCAACCGGGGAATATATCCGAATGTTCTGTATTGAGTAACTGTGGTTATTTGTTGGTAGGTACTATATATGTATAGCTTTGTATTGAGTAGCTGATGATGTTTGTTTGGTGGTTGTTTGTTGGAAAGTACTTTGTAGCTTTTGTTGTTTGCATTGAGCTGTTGATGTGGTTTGGTGGATCTGTTGTTCCAGCGTGTTAATTTGCTGGAAAGTTTCGTAATTCTTTGAATATTTGTTGTTAATATATAGAAATCCATTTATCCAAGAAGAAACCTTGACATTTGAATATCAGTAATTGAATTAATAACCAAAATAATTATATTTTTAAGTGTATTGATTGATTGGTTTTCTTTTAAGGGTCACATCTTTCTGATTTCAATAATTAAGGCACTTTTTGGGTTGGGCCATCCCATGCCAGAGACAAATTTGGACACCATAAATAGATATGTTTTTAACTATTATCATTGGTGGTCGTTGGGCATCATTAGCAGACATTATTAACAAATTGAACCAGATTGGAAACCATGCACGATTAAAAGGGTTATTTGTTTCACAAGTTGTAACCTTGTTGGCCCCTCTTGCTAGCTACTCCACAGATATATATTCACGCATGCAATGCATGTTATGTGTTAACCCAACCACCGTCTCTATATATTAATGATTCTTAATTCTTCCAATTCTGGTTATGATGTTTCATCAGTTTTTCTCTGATTTATTTTATTTAACATTCTGTTGAGTTATTATTTGAAGAGACTAGAGAGAGAGAGACAAGAAAAAAGAAACATGTTTTAATGTCATTTTCATGATTATTAGTCCCCCCGACAATCTTTGGTGAAAATCAGGCAAACTCCCGCGGTTTGAAAAAGAAAAATTTAAACTTAAATAATAGTTTATGAAATTTAAAAATAAAAATCATTTTTAGAAACCAAATATGCTTTTTTTATCAAACCGAAAGTGTGACTATATATTATTTTTTCTAGCACCAAACATTGAAAAATACTGATGAGATTATGATATTATGCTGAAGTTTGTGAGGAAAACTAAATTATGGAAATAACAACATAAGCAAGATAGAGAAAAGAGGGACAAGAAATTTAAGGTTGGTTCGGTGTTATATATATATATATCCGTCCACCACTCTAAATAACCCTAATATAAAATATACAAAAAATATTTTTTGTATATTTTATATGGGAAGTGTTAGGAAGCCAAACAAATAAACATAAAAAAAAATTTAAACTGACATGGCAGACCGTGAGTGGCAGACAAAAGAGAGAGAATTGCATTTTTTTAATTTAAAAACCTTTATTACGCCAATTTGAAAATTTTTCTAGGTTCATTTGTTTGGGAACAGGATCCTCTGGACTGGAGAATATCCAATTAATGGTCAGGATCTCTCTAAAGAGATCCTGATGCTATAAATGAGACATTTGTCCCATTAATAAAAAGGATAATATATATTTTTAAATATAATTATAAAACAAAATTATAAAAAATTTAGGGGTGGCTGGGTGGCCCGGCCAACCCTAAGGGCCAAACAATTTTTTTTTTTTTTTTTTTTTTTTTTTTTTGCCCTTGGGGGTGGCCGGACCACCCCTTAATTTTTTATAATTTTGTTTTTTAAAAAATATATAATATTTTTTTTTTATTTTTTATTAATTGGACAAATGTCTTATTTATGGCCTAAGGATCTCTTCAGAAAAATCTTAACCATTAACGGAATATTCTCTAGTCCAAAATAATCTGGAGAGAATTCTATTCTATTTGTTTAGTTTCCTAGCACTTCTCATATTTATTTTAAAACAAACGGAGCCTAAAAACAAACAAACAACTTACTAAAAAAACGTGTTTAATTAATAAATTAATATTTAGCATCCTTAATTAGGTCATTGTGGTGTCCCGCGCCAATGGAATCAAGAGGCCAGTGTGTTTCCGTCACCATCTTCTTTCGGCTTCGTCCCTTTTCTAACATTGTTTTCTCCAACGCGCCTCCCATGTTTTAATTGATTATTCCTCAGCTCCATTACAGAGCTGTGCAGATATTTTTTTGTTGTAACAATAAAACTGAGAAATTATTAAATATATAAAAAAAAATGAATAAATAAATAAATTCCCAGAAATTTTATAGTTTGATGCAAGTAATCATAATTCATAAGGTCCTTACGCAAGACGGAAGAAGAATAATAAAAAATATATCAAAAATAACAAAAAAATAAGATAAATTATGTTGATTAGAGTCTTACCGTTCAACAATGGGGTTTTGATAGAGTCTCACCACCAAGAAGAAGAGAGCAATCATGTCTCCAAGAAAACATCTTTTCATTAATCATCATCTGATTATCATACTTGTACAAGAAGCATTTAAATAGATACTGTAAAATAAACCATAACCCTAATTTGACTGACTTTTAAGCCAAGCCCATTATCTAATTATAATAATCTTATTTTGACTGACTATAGACTAAGATCATTATTAAATTGCAAAATACAAACTCTTAAATTATAAAACCTAAATAAAACTAAAGACTAATTCATTCTTTTCTCATCCCGCATCAAGTCCAATTCAACAAAAGGAATAATATATATGTCTTCTCGTTTAAGAAATTTCCAGGAAGGAGAAAAGTAATACGATCGACCTCTTCTTTACAAGTTTCTTCTCTTTTTCTTTATTTTAACTTAAACTCGATTTATTTGAAACTATATAATATTTTCATAAAAACTATATAATATTTGTTTAATTATTTTAGAGCATGGTAATTAAGACGACAGGGAAGGTGGATGCTGACCGTTTGTTCTTCTTGTCTGGTCTCGAAGTTGAAGTCTGGTTTCTTGTTGATATCTCTTCTCTTCTAGTTGTTATCAGCAAAATCCTGATTGTAGAGTCTTAGATAAAGTCAGTGAACTCTTCAACTTTAATTTCTTATAGGAATGTAGACTCTAAGAAGACAAGGTAATGTAATTCAATCGTTTTCTTAAGCTATGAATTTTGTTTAAGATATTATTCTTCCCTATTAATCAATAGTTGAACTAATAATTTGGAGTATTCACATGCAACTCAACAAATATTTAGTAAATTTGTAAATACTGTAGCAACTAATCAAATGGCTAACCCGGTATTGGCTAGCCCGGTATTGAGCTTTTATATATATATATATATATATATATATATATAGGGACGGTGAAAATAACATTTTGGCTAACCTAATGTGAGTGCTTATTTTGCATATAGACCAATTATTCGTGTTGCTTCCACATTTTAGCTTAATGGGATGTGCCAAACACATGGTTAATGCTAGTCGAGAGAATTTATGATAAGTATTCATAGAAATTAATAACCTGAATTACTAGCAATTTGGATATGTAGTAATTTGGACGAGTAAGAGAGCTCATACAAGACCTATTTGTTCAAGAATGTGGACGAGCAACTTAGAATTTATTTAGGCAAGTGGATCTCATATGAGTCCTCTCACATTACCTACTCAAATTGCTAGCAATTCAAACAGATAATTGTTGTAGATCAATTTGAGAATTTCGAATAAAGATTCTCTTCAATTTAAAAAAATTGTAGGTTCTAAAATTTGGTGAATTCAGGCCATTCACATTTTTTTTTTTTTTTGAAAATCCTGATGCGAAGAATTTATTGATACTTAGTATTTTCCTTTGTAAATATTGTGAGAGAAGCATCTGCACATATACAGAGTTTGTTGGGGGGCAGAAGTCAGGGGAGCGTATGATGAGTTTGAGTCGCAGACAATTAACGAACAGTAGATTAAGAAAACACCGTCTCATTCCTGGCCCACCAACCACGACATTCACTTCCTATTGTTCGATCCTAAGAGGCATGCCCCGTGATGCCTTGGGAATTTGCACGGCAGCCTAGCCGTTGATCAGGCCCCACCACCCACCCAACTAGTATAAACAGTAAATGGTATTATTATTATTATTATTATTTTTATGGTTAGTGCTATCATACTTTTTTTAATTGAAATTGTTTATTTTAAATGCCAGCCATTTTTTAAAAAAGAAATTATTTTTATCTTTTATTTTCTACCCTTAAATAAAAAACATTAACAGATAATAATAATAATAATAATAAAACTTAATAACATTCTTAGCTATTTTTTTTTACAAATATAATGAATTCACTGTCAAAGTTGTTGACCAATATAAGACCTATATATACAAGTTGAATGATGTATTAAAAAAATTTACTAAATGAAAAAGTCAAATATACCCCTGCATTTGGCACCACAATTTTTGAGATTCCTAGTCGTTGCAGCTTGCAGGGAAGTTTAATCATGCAGTGAAATCGTGACACACTACTAGGATATCTAGGCATGGCAAATGGCTGTGGAAGGTGGGCTCCACGATAGATGGTAGCCATCAATCAATTTGCAGAGAAGGGACCCACGTCCATCATCCACCTGTATACCAATAGCATTCCCCACTGTACAACAAAAACATCCAATATATGAGTTTAAGTTTCATGTCCTACACTGGGTACTTATTTTTCAGTACCTTAAAACTGTTCACCTTTAATCTTTTTTTCTTTAATCCTTCCCGCGCTTTAAAATCCGACCTTTTTCCCACCTCCATCTCCGGCTTCAATCTGATTTAGTCAAAGTTTTCTGCCTCCTTTTCAACTTAAAATCTCATCTTTCAGGGACTTTTTCAAGCCCAAACAAACCCTTTTCTTTGTCTTCTTCCAAGTTCATGCCTTGGCTTCTGAGATGGATACTGTGAAACCCAAATCATCATCAGGCTTCAGCAACAACAAGAGCAAGCTAGCGCGTACTTTTCAGAAAGTTATCAGCCTTCGGACGGCGACGAGGATTGCCTCAAACAATGGGATTTGCTTGCTCACGTCGCAAGCCAAAGTGAAGGAGGATTTTTTCACGGATAAAAAGTCGCAGCAGTTTGACAAGAATGAAGATGCCAAGAGCCGGCAGCAGAGAGCTGTGCTGGAAGCTATGGTGGCGAAGCTTTTCGCCGGCATTACTTCGATTAAAGCGGCTTACGCCGAGCTCCAAATGGCTCAGCATCCTTACAACGGCGAAGCCATTCAGGTCGCCGACCAAGCCGTGGTAGACGAGCTGAAAGCGATTTCCGAGCTCAAGCGCGGCTTCTTGAGAAAAGAGCTCGATCTTTCCCCTCAGGTGACTCTCATGCTGGCGGAGATTCAAGAGCAGCAGGCCTTGATGAAGACGTACGAGATCACCGTCAAGAAACTGGAGGCGGAGGTTGAGCTCAAAGACTCCGACGTCGTTTCGCTCAAGAACCACCTCAACGACGCCGTTGCATTCAACAAGTCGTTAGAAAAGAGGCTCAACTCAAGTGGGTCTTTGTCAATGTTTGACAGTCTTCGGCTCACGCGCCTCAACGTGACCCATTTCGTCCAATTGCTCCACCACGCGCTAAGATCCACCCGAAGCTTCGTGAAGTTGATGATTCGCGATATGGAGTCGGCAAACTGGGATCTCGACGCCGCCGTCAAATTCATCGACCCCGACGCCGTTTTCACAAACCCAAGCCACCGGTTCTTCGCTTTCGAATCTTTCGTGTGCGTTACCTTGTTTGAGGGCTTCAATTTCCCTCAATTTGATCAATCTCAACGACAACCTCTCGACAAACACCGCCACCGCCTCTTCTTCGACAAGTTCAAGAAGCTCACAAACGTAAACCCCAAACATTTTCTTTCCCAGAACCCAAACTCGTCGTTCGCGAAGTTCGCGAGGTCCAAGTACCTCCACCTCGTACACGCAAAGATGGAATGCTCTCTCTTCGGGAACCTCAACCAGCGAAAGCTCGTGAACGCCGGCGGCGTCCCCGACTCCGCGTTCTTCGTCGCGTTTGCTGAGATGGTAAAGCGCGTGTGGCTTTTGCATTGCCTGGCATTCTCGTTCGACGAAGAGATTACCGTTTTTCAGGTGCGGAAGAACTGTAGGTTCTCCGAAGTCTACATGGAATGCGTGGCCGAGGAAGCGTTGGTCCTTTCCGGCGAAATCGCCGGCGACCGTGACGATGGCGGTGGCGGTGGAGGTGGCGAGCTCCGCGTGGGCTTCACGGTCGTGCCGGGGTTCAAGATTGGAAAAACCGTGATACAGAGTCAGGTTTATTTGTCTCCGACAACTACTCCGGCCAGCTGCTAAAAAATTTTGTATAATATTGCATGTCAAAATGACAGACAATATTCTCACGCGCCATATCACACGCTCCGTAATCAGATTCCGTAAAGTTAGTCTGCTACTTCTTTTTATATAATTGGAGTTTTAGATCATATCATATAATATGTATATTGTATCAAAAATCACGATGGTTGTAATCAAAGGGCCCGCGTGAGGAAATTGACCCATCAGTGTATCGGAGAGAAAACGACACAAAGTGGGTTGCTTTCGGTGTATATATAATGCCTCTTAAAATTAAACTACTCTCCCAATTACAACATTTGTTGTCTCTGTTCGGAAGATATGAGCGGCGCGTGGGTTCTTGTCGGGGTATTTGGTAGCTGACACGGTGGAGAGAGGCAGCGAATGCTTCTGAAGCCACGCGTCGAAGTGGTTTGGGTGGTAGTACAGGTGGCAGGTTGAAGGAGAAATTTTAGAGTGTTGTGTTTGTTACGGATGCTTTCAGTGCAAGTTGCATGAATTAAATGAAGTACCATTATACGTAATCATTACAAGTATGCTTTAAAACTTAAAAGCATCAGTTTTTGTGAGTGTATGTATTAATACAAATGAATGCTCAGTTTAGTAGTTTTTATTAAAAACTAATTTTCAATGACTATTAAACTTTGTTATATTAGTTTTGTGAAATATTTATATAGAATATAACATTACTCATAAATATATATTTCTTTAATAAACATTTATGAGACGATATAGAGATATTAGGGTATGTATGTTGATGTCTTTTTGGAATTTTTTATTAAAAGAAAAAATTGGTTTTAGAAAGTATTTTTATGTGACATAATTGTGAAAATTAATTTTTTGAAAAGCGTTTTTTGATATGATCTATATTTAAGAATTTTCTTTTTATTAAGTATACTTAGTTATTTTCAAATATTCAAACATGTAAAGTCTTGTAAAAAAATTCAAACAATGAAGAAAAAACAAAAGAATATGGGTGGTCATACTGCACAACCACCTAAAGCACAATGGGGTAGCAGCGTAGCTAACTCCGCCAGATCGAGGTGGTGTGTGACCACTCCAATCACATCAAGGTGGCTGCACAGCCAATGCAATGCCCTAATTTTTTTTTAAAAAAAATAATAAGTTAGCTCTTATCTCTGTATAGGTTACACACTTTTTGTCAAAATATTTTTACAATAAGAGAAGAAGACATATTTATAAAAATACATATAGTTTTTGTATTTTGAAAAGTATTTTATATTTTGAATTATTTGTTCATATACTTACTATTTTGAGAATAAAAAATAGAAAATTCAAAATAATAATAATAATAATAATAATAACAAACATGATTCCATTATGATCTCTATCTGTGACAACGCGAATGACAGAACATTATATTAGTGGTGATGCTTCACAAGGTTTATATTGTGTTTTTTGTGGTGTCCACATTCGGGGTAGACTGTTGGGTGTACTTTCTATGAATAAACACCACTAATTTTGTATAGTTTCTATTACTATTGGGGATTCTTCTTCATAGTTGATAAGTCCAAACCCCACTCAATTGGTTTCGGACACGGAGATGCGAGTAGGGAAATATTAGGTACGTTTTTCTGGTCTTAAGTGAATATTATTTTTTAAAAATTAGGTGGGAGAAATAAAAATCAATTTCTTTTTTGTGACCTAGAACCAAAATAACACGGCAATTTGAATATATATTTTCTTTTTCTTTTTTCTTTTAATTTCTTTTGAAAATGAACCTAAAGGGGCAGAGATGCGAGTATGTATAACATAGAGGGCTAATTAGCAAATAATGTAGTTTGGGTTAGCTAGGAAAACAGGGGAGTGGGGGCATTTGGGTGCAGTGGTGTACTCTGAGCGTGGTTCACGTGATCTGCATCTTATGCCTGACTCAACCATTTTAGCCTTTTGCTAATGTCTCTGTACTCTGCCCTGTACCTTCCCAGCACAATTTACGAGAACTTCATCTGCAATGAGTTGTCTTTCCCTTCTTTGTTCATGGCATTTGGATTTTGATTCTCAAACAATTTGTTATTTGAATTGTTTGGTCTAATTGTTCAAGAAAAGGGTCACGTGAGTTTCGTAAAGTGAATTATTACGATTCAAACGGTAAAATTATTGAAAATCTTTATCCAATGCAAGCAACTTAAGAAAAATAAAACAATGGGTCCTATAAACATTATAAGATCAGGAGAGTTGTACTTAGTTAAGTAAATCAATAGTGGTGGTAAGTAGGGCTGAAACAGCGTACGGTTATTAACCACCCCAAGTGTCTAATTGCTTTTGAATGCAATTAAAAAAATGTTAACCGTTGATTAACCACTTAAGCAGTTAGTAGATTTTACTAATTACAGTTAGCAATTTTAGTCAATAATTATTAATCGTAACCGCTTTTTCACTCTCATACGTTTGTTTCTAGATGCAATTAGTTGGGTAAAGAAGATATATGAGCATAGGTAAATGAGTAACACATGTGCACATGTGAGAAATAAATAAGGAAGATGGGGTTAAATGAGAGAAGCTTGACACACCCTTGAGAGTTGAATATGGAACAATCATTCATTCATCCGTTCAAGTAAGTTGTCGATTTTTGCAGGCAATGAGTGAGCACACCGTACACAGATTGAGAAATAAATGTTGTGCTAATTTGCTTTGTCAAAGAAAGATGCTGCTTTCCCACTTCTGGTGTGATTTTCAATGAGGCAGCCCGGCTGTTTGTTCTTATCTGAGCTAGTTTTTAATCCCCAACGTCTCTCTCTCTCAAGCTCAAGTACAAGTCACATTTTGAAATTTAGTTTGAATTTGTTAGGTTACGTTGGAGTTTGGTTTTGTATTGACCCGATTCACACCCAATTCGGTTTGACGTTAGGAGCTTTATGGCTGGTTTAAATGGGTTTTTTTTTTTTTTTTTTTTTCCTTCTAAGGACTACCATGGAGAAAAGGCTTGGGCCGATAAGAAAAAAAAATTGGCGGGTTTTAATGTTTTGACTTAATTGGGATCATATTTATAGTTTCTTCTATGACTACGATTTTTTACCGATGTATTATTGACGTCTTTTGTAATATCTCTCTCGAAAATAGTAAAATGCTGCTATAAATTCTTTTATATCTCTCTTATTCTTCTATAAATTCCTTTTACATTTATTACATTTATGTTTTGTTTCAGACAGGTCATCTTGTTTTGCATTTGGTTTGGTAACATTCAAATTGTTTCCCATCATACGTGGGATCCATCTATCAAATGGTGCAGAGGCTGGAAAAATATAGATTTTTAAAGGTATCATCCACGTCTTTTTACCTTTTACCTTTTTTACATTTTGGCATCGAGGGATTAATTACTCGCAATGTCTAGTGAAATTGCATAGATGGAATTGTAATTACCGTATGTAAACATTGATATATGTTACCGTAGAGTTTCTTTGGCAGTTTCCTCTATATATTAAACATTAATTCAAAGTGTAATGAAATTACGCTTTGAAGTTCTGTTCAATTGTGTATCAGGTGTGAATCTAAATCCTATTGATGAAAGATACTTATTTTGAAGAGGAATGCTACACTTATTCTTATTCTTTATACAATTTTTTTTACACCAATAGACTTTTAAAACCACCATTAAAAATCAATCTCATAGTCAATGATGGTTCTAAAAATCACCTATGGCATGAAAAGTGAAAAACTTTTACTTCAATATTGTCAAGGTAAAAGAACGCTTTGCCGAAAACGAAATTGTCTTATGTCATGGTGAATATATATAATCTTTTTGGGGCTTTTCTCAAACCTCGAAATTTTGGAAGGGAAAGGCTTTTCTCCACCTTGCAAAGGAGATGGAAGGTCTCCACCCGAGTAAAGGTGGTGGCCTCCGCGTGAAGTGCCTTGACCCACCTCAGGAGGAGGTGGAGGTGTAGCCTCCACCCATTCCGTGTGGGTTGGAGAACTCCCTCCATGTAGGCCTCCACACACTCTTCTGTATAAGGTGAACATCATAGATGTTGCCTCCACCCGCTCCTTTGTGTGGGGTGAAGACATTCCTGTCTTTCTTCACCATTATCTTATTGCCCCCATTTCAGGCCATAAAACCTCGGTGTAAATTACTTTGATGTTGTCCATGTCAAACACAAGAGAGTGGAGGTAGAGCATATAAAATTAAATTGGAAATTGGAAATTTTGCTATAGAATTTACAGACTTAATATGCAAAACAATAATCCGAGTAACAATGGTAAAAGAAATTCACTCAAAATTTAAAAGGGCAAAAAAAAAAAAAAAAAAAAGGCACCAGTGTACCGTTTCATCTAATGGGGGCGTCTACTTCAGCTGAAACATGTTTTCTGTAATCCCTTGCACATCTTTCCCAAAATGAAAAGTTACTTATCCCTGCTAGAATATGCAAGAAGATACACCTGGACTACCTGATCAGTATTATAATTTGCATTAAGCAGGCTGGAGAGCCTTTTATGTGTATGTGCAGCGATTATTTAGACATTTCTACCCATGAACAGATGTGGTAGGTCCCGTCAAATCCTTCAGGTGGCTGAGCTGATGTAAAAAAATTCTGCTTTCCAAGTAAAACCCATACAATCCACACTTCACTTTGCATGTTTATGTCACAGACAAAAAAATCCAAGCTGTTGATGTTTTTCCAAAATGGCCACCAAATGATCAGAAAGAAGTCATATAAAGTTTCTCCCACCAAGTTCAAACAGAGATGAAAAGCATCATCACCTTTAATCATAGACCAGCATGTTATTCTTCCTGATTGGCTTAAAGCAGAAGCACTGAAGTTAGAGGAAAAGCCATGGAGGAGGACTTCAAGGGGAACTTTCATCTTCATCACTCGGGGAGGATGTAGGATCTGAAGCATCTGCAAGAGCATCAAGCATGTTTATGACCTCTATTGTGTCATCCAAATAGTATTTGGCTTTACTTGGCTTCTGTCCAACAGTGCACGCAAATACGGACGTATTAGAAGAGAGGACACCACTATTAATTGCATTGCCAATGATCTCAAACATATCCTCATCAGATCGGTCATCACCGATACATAGTACAAAATCAGCTTGCTTGCCTCTCTCCGCCATTGCTGTGAAAATCTTTTCTGCAACCAAACCTTTACTGACTCCCTAAAACCCAAGCTATATGTTAGATTCAAATATCATGTTTTCTACGCAGTAGATGTTCCAATTTTTTACTAGTAAGGTGTATATCAAAGCACCAAAACTGGCAAAACAAGTCTACAGGAAATTTTTTGTGAAAGGAGGAAATACATCTAACACCAGAATTATAAAGCAAGGTCAATTTCAAGTAATATAAAGAAAGTAAGGCACAGGATATATATATAAGTAAAGCACTGGATAAATATCCATGCAAGGATAGGCAACCATACAAGAGTTTGTCTTGCCCTCTCTGCCAAGAACTTAACAAAGTGGATTAATCAGGATGGTTTACCAAGATTATAAATTTATTTGTTACTTCTATTTTACAACAAAGTTTGCTTCTAACAACCCAGGATTGGGGTTAGCGTAAAAGATACAGGGGAATGTTAACTGAATTCTCAAAGCATGGGAAAAGATCAATTCTATTTGCTTTCTTGGTTTAATCTTGTGGCTCCAGCAAGTGATGATGCTGCTGTCCACTTTTAGACAACCTAACGCCTATACATATCTTATCAATCACACACTTTATCCAATCTGCAAGCAAAGTTTTAGTCCAAACCTATGCAAACACGAGTTAAACAATAATTAATATGTCAGTAATGGTAAGATGCACCAACATGCCACTAGTTCCATTGCTCTCTATGGTCCTAAAATTCTGCAAACTTTATCTCGAGGCTTAATTTTAAGTAGAAGACCTTGTAAGTAAAAGCAAAGCATGTCACTGTGAGGATGGCGTGTGTCCTTAGCCTTTTAGGGCAATTTGACTTGGTTTATTTAGATGGAACAAAAATAGGGCCAGTCTAATTTACAGGAACCATTTGGCCCCTGTGCCAAACCGATGCATAAACTCTGTACGTCAATGCTAACCTTGTCTACTATGCCAATATCAAACGGCTTATCTTCAATGTGTTAGAGAAGTTGAGGTTGCTCTGATCCAATTCTAGCACACCCCTCTCATATTGCAGCATTTCAATATACTCGCAATCACGGGTAACTGATGCCATAAACTAGCACTTTAACTATATCGAAGTCAAGAGCATCGCACCACTTTTGGCAAGCAATAAATCACAAGTTCTTAGAACTTTAGACTGTTCCTGGGCTTGTTCATGTTCTATGTAGGCAATGGATTGATTATGTAGAAGGAACTATATTTTTAGATCTACCGAATAATTGTTATGCTTTTATATTAACCCTTGGTTGAGTAAACATAAACAAGTAAATCTTCATCACGGTTGATCACACACTTCAATAATGATGTCATGTTTACATTATTGAATTGGAAATGCATCCAATTGTTTCTTGCTTTGTTCATCATTAAATTCGCACAATAAAAGTGTAAGAGTGTCAGATGGAAAAATGAAGGCAATACTCCATAACCGCATCTGACATGTGTTCCAACATAATGGATGACTCAGACAACTTTTTATTCATAAAAAGGCTGGAAGAACATGGTTAGAAGTTTATTCTACAAGCAGTCATAAAATAGGAATATACACGGCAATTCAATCATAAGATGTTATAATGGACAGGAACTCACATTCATATTTGAATTCCAAAAAATCTAAACTAGAGTTGAGATATCTACCTGTGGCTTCACTTCAACAATGTACTGACCACTTTTGACAGCAACGGGTTCATTTGCTAGCACACTTTCTAGATGGTCCAACATCTCCTTAGCCTGGCCAGATCCAAAACCAGGGTCTGCATCCCGATGGTGCCAAACCAAGGCACTCTCCTTAGTTTCAATATAAGAACCATCAGTGGATTCAGTATACAATTTCATAACAGGCTCAGCTATCTGTGTCCACCCAAAATCATTGCTCTGTCCGCAGGTTTCCCAATCCTTTTGAGCAGGCCACCTAATATACCGTGCAATTTAGACACAAAAGGCAGAAGGCAAAAGCAAACAAGCGTTAATGTATAGGAGAAATAAAAATTAGCATACCTCATGAAGTAACCATGTTCAGCAGCAATTCCAACTTTCTTGCAAGGAGTAAACCACTTGCCTAAACTATCTCTTCCTCTTCCGCTGACAACAAACACAGTGTTTTTAACATCACTACAAAGCATGTTTATGATAGAGATAACCTCTTGACTTGGGCTCTTGTTGATGGAAGTTTGGGGCATTACAGTACCATCATAATCCAAAAGTATAGCCCTATTTCTGGACCTTGAATACGCAGCCACAATGGAATCAATAGACAACTTTCTGAAACTAGGATCCAGCGCCACAACCCTGAAACCAAAGCTCAAACCAATTCCCCAACAACGTCTTTTGAAATGGTCCTTGCAAGTCCTTTCCATATCTTGGAAAAAGCTCCTTGCCCAGAATGCCACATCATGTGAGCTCACATACCTATAATGGTTCTCATGGCGCATTTGCTTCTCAGCATCAGCCATTGAAATTGACTCATTCATTGCCTCAGCAGTTGCTTCAACGTTCCATGGGTTGATCCGAATTGCACCACTCAATGAAGGCGAACAGCCAATGAACTCTGATACTACTAGCATGCTCTTCTTGGGCACACTCAATTCTGAACTTGACTCCGACCCAGAAACGCCCTGCCTGCAAACAATGTACTCATAAGGTGTAAGATTCATTCCATCCCTCACAGCTGTGACCACAACGCACTCAGCAACAGTGTAATATGCTGCTCGTTCACTGAGAGAAACTGGTTTGTCAATGAAGACAATCGGTTCATACCCAGGACGGCCAAAATTTTTGTTAATCCTCTTGCAACTTGCATGTATTTCAGCCTGTATTTCCTCGAGATCTTTCCCTCTTCCCCTAGCAGGGTTTGCAATCTGTACTAAAACTGCCCTTCCTTGCCATTTTGGGTGCTGCTTCAACATCTGTTCCATTGCCAGGAGTTTCAAATTGACGCCTTTAAATATGTCCATATCATCAACCCCAAGCAATATAGTTTTTCCTTCAAACTGTTGCTTGAGCTCTCCCACCCTCCAGTCCTTATCTGCGAGTTTCAAAACAGATTCAATCTGTCCCATGTGAATACCAACCGGCATGATTTTTATCCCCACAGTCCTTCCATAATATTCCAACCCAATATAACCCCTTTTGGACTGATACTCCAAACCCAACATTCGGCTGCAACAAGACAGGAAATGCCGAGCATAATCAAAAGTGTGGAAACCAATTAGATCCGAATTCAAAAGTGCCTTGAGAATCTCTTCCCTTACAGGCAGAGTCCTATATATCTCTGATGAAGGAAATGGACTGTGGAGAAAAAACCCCATTCTCAGCCTATTGAACCTCCTCCTCAGGAAGGTAGGCAGCACCATCAAATGGTAATCATGAATCCAAACATAGTCATCCTCAGGGTTTATAACCTCGATCACCCTTTGCGAGAAAATCTTATTTGCCGCCACATATGCCTCCCACAAAGACCGATCAAACCGTCCACCATGATTCGCCGAGAAGGGAAGCATGTAATGAAAAAGCGGCCACAAATGCTGTTTACAAAACCCATGATAAAACTTTAACAAAATATCAGGCGGTAAAAAAGCTGGGACACACTTAAACCTATCCAACAAAAGCTGCGACACATCATCTTGTTCACTGGAATCAACATCAACCCTCAAAGACCCTACATACAGAACCTCCATATCTTCAGGTAAACCATCCTTCAGCTGTAATAACAATGAGTCCTCATCCCAACTAAAACTCCACCCTTTATTATCAGGCCTACGCTTTGCTTTCACAGGGAGCTGATTAGCGACAATAATGATACGGTCCTGAGCAAGCGAGGATGGAACGTCCGATGATACACTATTGGCCTGATCATCGTCAAGCTCAGAAATAACCCCCGGAACCGTCATTACACGGGGAAGGCGCTTCTTTTCGCGACCCATTACCGGAAAGTTCCCGGAAGCTAGATCTAAAAGATTGGTATACGATCTAGACATCATCTTTTAACCAATTCTACGGTACACCCTCAATCCAAAAAAATCTTTCACAAGATCGCAAGATTATAAACAAAACCCACAACTGCTTTTGTTCGAAACGACTATAACTGGGCACGATCTGAAATGAATATCACATAAGTAGCATCATTACAAAGACTAAAAACTAATTTCATAGAAACAAAATAAAGCACAATCAACCGTTAACACAAACTAGTGAATGACATTGAAACATAGCAAAAGATCTATCAACGCAATTCCTACACATTAAGGTTCCATTTTCGTAATCCGTAGGACAAAATTCAACCAAAACATCAGAAAAGGATCCCAATAAATTGCAAATTACACCATCAAATACACTCAAAAACGAAAAAGAACGAAACTTCAATACTTACCACAGCTCCGAAACAAGAAAATTTGGATCTGAGAATCAAAATAAAGAAAGCAATTTGGCGCTTTCAGCAGCAAGAAATCTAGGGTTTCTTTTGGTTCGGTTTGGTCCTTTCTTTCTCCCAGGAGTCACCTTCCAATCCCTCTCTCTCTCTCTCTCTCTACAATATACAATGCTCCTTTCCTTGGGAGGAAAAAGAAATAGTTACTAAATTTTAAGAAATTAAAAAAAAAAAAAAAAACAAAACAAAAGGAAGAGGATAAGGTCGGCCAGTACACTACCCAGTAATGCCAACTGGCATGGACGAGTCTTTCGCTCACGCGCCCTCTTACTCCCTCCAACTAGGACATTTCCACGTGTCGGTCTCCTAGAGCGCCACGTGATCGAAGTGTTAGCACGTTTTGAAGAGAAACTGGGTCCCAACGCCGTGTCTGCCTCGCATAGGCTCTGACCCCACACGTCATCGTTTATCCCATTTAAATATCACAATCACATCCGCAACGTTTCACGGTAAGCCCTCATAGCAACCAACCAATTTTCGCCACGTAAACTTGGTCAGGCTTTGGGGAAACTGTAGGGTGGTCCACGGAGTACCTGAATATTCCCATGGGCCCGGCTGCCACGAGTTTCTGTTCACGTTCTCGCCACGAGGCGGAAGACGATAGGAAACCTGCGGATAAGGTGTACCAGACGATGACCTGGCTTAGGTGATGACATCATTGATAACGTCATGTGAAGACATGGCACCACGTGTTTAAGATTGTTTTATATATATATATATATAGAGAGAGAGAGAGGGATTTGTATTTTGTTGTAGCATTATGGATGATTTGTGAATGACATTAATTTGTGGTTGGCGGAAGGAAGGAGAAAGGGAAACCGTGAAATGTCGTTTTCATCCTCGTGGATTTTCCTTTATGGCCACTTGGTTGTTGATGGTTTCCTCTGGAATAATCCAAAAAAATAAGGGTATGATATTTATTGCATTTAACATAAACCCCCAAGTCAGAGCAAATTGTGTGCGTTATTTGACTCGTATGCTGTCTCCTACCTAATTCCCCTAGTCAGGGAAGCAGGTGATAGTTTGCTTTGTGAGCATGTTGTAGAGAAACTTTCTCTACTTCTCGAATTATATGGACAGGTTTCCACCTGTGTTTTTCTTTTGTCTACCTGTCAAAATTTTATATCCAAAATTGAAAATACCACTCATCTTTCATACTTATCTCTATGAAATCAAGCCTATTTTTCAACATCTTTTATTAACTTTCTATCTATTTCTATAGTAAATAACTTTTAACAGTTTTCAATATTTAAAAATTCACATGTTTAATATGTATTTGTGTATAGCTCCATCTTATTTGCCACACAATTAACAGGTGAGAGAGTTAAAGTATTTTCATTTAAAATAAACTACATCCAGCACAGCAAGGTTTACTTACCCAAAAAAAAAAACTAAAAAATTTCTAACATTCTCTTTCATCTCAATAAAAAATCAAGATATTCTTGAAAATTATATTCTAAAATGGTTTGGGTCCGTTTGGGTTTACGATTTTAACAGGTGAGAGAGTTAAGTATTTTCATTTAAAATAAGCTACATCCAGCGCAGCAAAATATTGAAACATTTAGTGTAGTGAGTACGGTTTACTTACCAAAAAAACAAAAAAAAAAAAACAAAAAAATTTCTAACATTCTCTTTCGTCTCAATGAAAGCATAAAGATATTCTTGAAAATTATATTCTAAAATGGCTAGGATCTGTTTGGGTTTACGATTTTAATAGGTGAGAGAGTTAAGTATTTTCATTTAAAATAAACTACATCCAACGCAGCAAAATATTGAAACATTTAAGGCCTTGTTTGGATGGGCCAAATTTCTTTCTTGTTTTAGATTTTTTAAGAAATCGATGCAGATGTGTTGTTTGGATGGACCAAATTTCATTCTTGTTTTGAATTTTTTAAGAAACCGATGCAAATGTGTTGTTTGGTTTTCAAAGAGAAAACGTGATTTTTAGAACGTTGGGCAAAAATTTTGAGTTTGTGAATTTGTGCCAAATCTGTTTACAAAATAAAAAAATATGAATTTGAAAACAAAACAGAAAACGTGCCAAGCCAAACAAGGCTCTAAAAAAACTAAAAAACTAAAAAATCTCTAACATTCTCTTTCATCTCAATGAAAAAATAAAGATATTCTTGAAAATTATATTCTAAAATGGTTAGGGTTCGTTTGGGTTTACGATTTTAACAGGTGAGAGAGTTAAGTATTTTCATTTAAAATAAACTACATCCAGCGCAGCAAAATATTAAAACATTTAGTGTAGTGAGTACGGTTTACTTACCAAAAATAAAAAATAAAAAATCTCTAACATTCTCTTTCGTCTCAATGATAAAATAAAGATATTCTAGAAAATTATATTCTAAAATGGTTAGGGTCCGTTTGAGTTTACGATTTTAAAAAAAGTGTGATTTAAAAATATGATTTTTAAAAATGCAATTATAGCATTTGACAAAATTGCAGTTTGACCTTTAAAATTATGCGTTTTAAAAAAAATACATCATTACCTGTGATATAAAAACGCAGATTTTTCAAGTTGTCAAATCGCAATTTTTTAAAAACGCAATGCCAAACAATCTATTTTCTGTAATTTGGTTTAAAATCGTACTTTCTGTTTATAAAATCGCAATACCAAAACACACCTTTAATGAAAGTGGATAAGTGAGATAGAAAGCTAGATATAGGTGCTTTGAAAAACTTTCAAATCTATATATATATATATATATTTTTTTTTACGGCACTTAAACCAAATCCTTCAAATCTAACCAGAGTCAAGTGCAATCCACTTACTCATACATTAGTTAATTAAATATCTTTAACATATAAGTAACGTTATTTAGTAGATTGTTATACAATTGTTATACAATTAGGATGGCGTAACACTGAAACTCAGTCATTAAATTTTTTATTTTTTATTTTAACAAGTGCTAATTTAATAACAAATTTTTAGGATCAAAATTGTAAGAGAGATTACTCATAAAATATACAAAGGCATGCATGCTTTAGTTGGCATGGTTGGTCTCCACCAAGAAGCACTCATTTTGGGATATGATATGAGATTTGGAAAAGTGACAGCAGCCTCATTCCGTACACGGTACATCCAATGGTATATTCCTGGATATGTCGATTCCCACTGCTGGTTGGGGTTGGAGCGTTATACGTGCATTAAAGTATTGAAAAAGCAGCCAATTGATTAATGCCCATTTGGACCTAATCCTATTTATCCCCTTAACAACTTCCTAAGCATGGTTTGATGATTTGGATGTATGATTCTCAAGATTTTTTTTTTTTTTTTTTAAATCTTTTTTTGGGAATAAATAAAGTAGAAAATAAATAATATTTTAAATAAAAAAATAAAAATGTATAGCTAAAATGATGAGCCATATGTAAATGTTTTGAAAAATCTGATAGCTAAAATAAGAAAAGGTAATTCTTTAACTAAAATTTATATATATATATGAAAAATGCTATTTCTCCTTCTCCTGTCAATCTTCCATCTATCTTCACCAATTTTTTTTTAAAAAAAAACTAACCATTGGATATTTAAGATCCACATGTAGGAAAACAGATCGGATGATTGATTTAAAAAGAAAATGAATGAGAGATGGACATGAATATATAACTGTATATGTATGAATAAGTTTCAATATATTCCTATTTTATGGGGTTTTTTCTTAGCTATTTCTATTTTTCTAGTTAATTTCGTAGAAGAATCAAATAATGATACACTTATTCTTACCTTTTTACATAATTTTTTCATACTTATAGGTTGCTTTTAAAACCATTATTAAATATAGAATTTTTTATTAAATTTTAATTCAATAATAATTTTAAAAATCAAATATAAGTGTAAAAAATTGTGTAAAAAAATAAAATAAATAAATAAATGTAACATTCCTCTAGAAGAATCATCGTACTCATTTACTAACTCCTCGTAAATTATAGTAGTTTCACCTAAAGCATCTACGTGCATGTCGTATACCCATTGGCATTCAATTGTTTGTACTACAGTTAACATCAAAGAACCCAAAATTTATGGCTTCTTTGAAAGTTTATTGTGTTGTATTTGTTTTTTGGATTTTTGAAAATAAAACATAAAAACTTTTGAAAAACGAGTGTTAGATAATTTGAAAAACAGAAAACAAAATTGAAAAGGCATTTACTTTATCTGAAAATCATGAGATCCCTAGTAAGAAAATAAAGCAATGGTTTGCAAGCTTTGATTTGAATGTTAGTTTCATGCCAACATCCTTAGGTTTTATCGTGTTGTTAAATTACCAGTTATCTCAAAACTTAAGTTTTGGGCTCAAACTACTTATCCCATGATAAGGACCAGAAAAAATATTGGCATGCACGTGAGGGAGGGTGTCGAGAAATAATCTCACATCGCCTGTGGATAAGACTTTGGGCATGTTTATAAGGAGCGGACAACCATCTTCTATAAAATCGATTTTATAAGATGAGTTAGGTACATATATTTCTTCATAGTATCATGTTAAATATATTGAAGACGAGAGAAATGAAAGAGAGAAGAGAGTAGAAGCATATAATGGATTACATTGTATTGAGTAGTGTATTCCATATAAAGTATTACATAGACCTCTATTTATAGAGATGTTATGAATGATAGGCAAGTAAACCTAGTAGGCTAAAAAAAAGGTAAACCGAATAGACTAAAGAAACCCTATAATACATAAGGAAATAAATAACCTTAAAATTACAATAAGAACTTGCAATGTGTGTCTCAATTTTTTTTCTCTCTAAACACAAACCCTAGAGGAGAAAGAAGGTTTTCTCACATCCATTCCTAGACGGCGGGGGATCAGTTGCTGCCAGTGTTTCTTTTAGCCGGATATCGTGTCAATGGCAGATGAAGTGACGAGGATCATGGAAAATTTTTCCCTGTTGGAAGAGGAGCAACTGGAGTTGGAAATACCAAAACAAAAGATGGAAGGAACTGCGCAGAGGGGCAAACAGTGTCTCGTAGGGAAACTCATTGCCGACCATTTGGTCAGTAAGGATACGATAAGAGCGAAACTAATTCGGGGATGGAAATCGTCAGGAAATCTCTCATCCAGAGTACTGGGGGAGAACCTTTTTTTTTCTGGAGTTTGAACATGAGTGGGACAAGATTAGATTCTTGGAGGGGAGACCTTGGGTCTTTGAGGGGCATCTCTTCTCCGTGGAGGAGTTTGATGGGTTAACACCACCAACACAGATTGTTTTTGAGAAAATTGCCTTTTGGGTACGTATGCTTAACCTACCACTGGCTTGCATGAGCAAGGACGTGGGTACCCTGATTGTATCAACCATGGGTTTTTTCGAGGAGGTCGATATTGATATTGATGGTGTGGGATGGGGAGAGTTCCTGTGCGTAAGAATACAACTAGATCTAACAAAACCTTTATCGAGGGGAAGGTTTCTAAAGCTCCAAGGAAAATCGGTTTGGGTGGATTTCCAATATGAACGCTTGCCTAGATATTGGTTTAATTGTGGTATCATCAACCATGGAAAAGCAGGATGTCTGAAACGAAGTACCGTACGAAGTCAAGGGGGCGAGCTACAATATGAGCCATGATTGAGGGTCCCTTCACCAACCAGAAGCTTCAACGTGGACAGGTACAGGAATGGGGCAAAACAAAAATATGGCAGCAGGTCACGTGATGGAGCATCTGGTGGCGGAGGTTTTTCAGGCAGCTTCAGCGGATCTCCACTTGGAGTTGACAACTCCGGTGGGGTACGCCGAAGGGCACATGGGGGACCGTCCAGGCGAAGGGGCGTAACGGACATGGATAGTGATGGGGGAAACTCTGGATGGTCAGGTGAAAATGAGGGAGGAAATCATGGGGCAGCAAATATTTCCCCATAGAAGGATCAAATTGAGTCAGCGGCTAAAAATGTAGGGGAGGAAATCTTGGGCAGTAATGTTGGTGTGATGGTTTCGTCCATGGCATTTATGGAAGAAAATCTTGAAACAAACATTGAGGGATCCTGTTCTATTAAAGAAGCCTTTCCACAAGGAATTAATAGCATGAAGGTACTAGTTGGGGGGAGTCATAATGTCCACGTGGTTCACTCTAAAGGAGGTGTAAAGCATAAGGAAAGGGATAGTGTGGACGTGGTAGGTTTGGGAGGATCAACAACACGTGTCACTGATAAGGGGCAAGTGGACTTGAGGGAAAAAAAACCCATCCACATGCACGGGCCCAAAGAAAAAGGAAGAAATATTGGCCCATCTGTGACTTCTTGGAAGCGGCGAGCATGTGCTGTGCAGGCAGTTGCAGCGCAGCACACCTTACCAGCCAGTGACCTTTCTCCAGAGGTTGTCTCGGTGAAATGGAGGAGAATTTATGACGATGGTGGGATGGGGGCCTTTGAAAAACGGGGAAAAAAAAGCAACAAAGGGTGATGATGTGTAGGCATAGGATTGTTCTCATGGATCAAGATTGGCGGGGGCTGCTCGGCAAACCCGTCGACCGCAATGATCTTCATAAGCTGGAACTGTCGAGGGCTTGGGAACCCTTGAGCACTTAGGGATCTCCGTTGCATGGTGAAGGTCAAGAAGCCCAATGTGGTTTTCTTGATGGAAATCAAAATGTACCAGAATCGGATGGAAAAATTAAAACCCAAGTTGGGTTTTAGCAACCTTTTGTGGTGGATTGTGTGGGGAAAAGTGGGGGTCTTGCACTATTGTGGAATGACGAAGCATGGTTAGAAATTAAAAACTATAGTCGAAGGCACATCAACGCTTCTATTAAAATGGTAAAGGGAGATGGGTCTTGGAAATTTACGGAGTTTTATGGCATTCGGAAGCTAATAAGCGCCATGAGGCTTGGAGTTTACTAAAATACATTTCCACCCTACAACCGGGACCATGGCTTTGTATTGGCGATTTTAATGAAATATTGGATGACTTGGAGAAATGTGGAGGATGCAGAAGAGCCCCTGGGCTGATGGAGGATTTCAAGAATACTTTGGTTTCAAGTGAGCTCTTTGAATTAGGAGCAAGTGGACCAAAGTATACCTAGAACAATGGAAGGAAGGGGCATGCTTTCATACAGGAAAAGTTGAATGGAGCAGTGGCTACAGCAAAATGGTGTACTCTTTTTCCTACAAACACTGTGACAGTTGAAGCTGCTCTAAGTTCTGACCACAATCCAGTATATATCAAGTTGCTGAATTTGTTATTATATAATCATATGATTTAATCATCAATTGATCATCTGATATAATCATATAAATTATAATGATGATACATTAATACTTCAATTGTGGTTATAAGTAACACATTGTTTAATCCAATGCCAATTACTTAATTTGGTATTATACGAATCACATTATCATTGTACATGAATAATATTATTAACTTGATTAAGTATTTGAATTGTTATTGGATTATATGATTAAGTATTGATCTTATACATTTATATTATTCAATATGCATATATGTATAATTATAATTATAACATATATAAACTTATAAGTTTATAACATACATTGGAACTAAGTATCTAGGTACTTAATTATTGTATTAGTATGAACTTGTATAGTTATGACTTATGTCATATTATATATGTATAATTTGTTATTATATAATCATATGATTTAACGATCAATTGATCATGTGATATAATCATATAAATTATAGTGATAATATATTAATATTTAAATTGTGATTTAATTCTCTAAAAAAAAATTGTGATTTAATGGTTAATTGATTATATTATAAGTCTAAATATTATTATTATTATTATTATTATACAATAAAGGCGGTTAGCGGTTTTTTATAAACTGCTTTTAAGGTGATTAGCGGTTAAGGCTTAACCGCCCGCCTTTTTACCCCAAGACACTCCTATGGTTGGACGCAATATCTGTCTAGGATTGCCTATTTGCTAAGCAATGTCCTATTAATTATTCAGGGTTGTGTTTCTCTCTTGTCCTATCTACATGAGAGATACACATGTAGTCTCTCTCTCTCTCTCTCTCTCTCTATATATATATATATATATATGTGTATGTTTATATAAATTAAATATAGATAATTCTTAAATTTAATTTTATAATAAGTTATTATAGCATACAAAAGTTATATGTCTAAAAATAAACTAAAAATGATTTATAGGATTCAAAAAAAAAAAAATTGGTGTTAACTCTTTCTCTTATCGAGATCACTCGGATCTTCAAAAAAATCAGAGTCAAGCTAAAATAATGTTGCGAACCAGAAGTCATTAATTAAATGGGGACATTTTCAATTATTTAGACTAAAAGAGGGGCAAAAAAAAAAAAAAAATTAGAAAGGGGCAAAAATATAATTTTGGGTGGACAAAACTAAAAAAAAAAAAATTAAAAAGAGGGCAAAAATATAATTTTATAGGAATAAATTTATTAAAAATTAATAACATTTTCAAAATGTTTGGGCGACATTCACCCCCCATCCCTTTACATGCTTCCACCCCTACATTCGGGTTTACGGGTTGATGCGTTTATATATATATATATATATATATATATATATATATATATATATAAATCTTTTTTTTTTTGAACTTTTTCTAAGTAAATAGCTTATGAGCATGGTTAAAAAAAAAAAAAAAAGAAAAAAGAAACTACCTTTTGCCCCCATGAACTACAACACCTTGGCACTTTCTCCCCATAAACTACCAACTATGACACCTAACCCCCATGAACTACCATTTTGTGCCCAAAACTCTCATTCTGTCAGTCAAATGCGTTAAATCAGATGGTTTACCTGTCACTTTGCCCCGATGAACTACAATTCATTGTCACTTTGCCCCCATGAACTACAACGCATTGTCATTTTGCCTCCATAAACTACAAGGCATTGTCACTTTGACCGTCTGAGTTAACGCCTTTGACTGACGAAATGGGGTTTTGGGCACAAAATGGTAGTTCATGGGGGTTGGGTGTCATAGTTGGTAGTTCATGGGAGCAAAGTGAAAATGAGTTGTAGTTCATGGGGGCAAAAGGTAGTTTCCCTTAAAAAAAAAATAAAAAATCACAGGTTCAGGTCATTCGGTTGTGTCATGTCATGTCATGTCAAATTGACATGACCCGTTAATTAAACAGGTCACACATGTCGTATTGTATCACCCTTTAAATTAGTGTGTCGTGTTCGGTAGGGGTGTTCAAGCAGGGCTGTAACGCCTCGGGAATTAATTAACTGGTAATTAACTCCACGGTTTGTCTCCCAGCCTTATTCTGCGTGGAACAAGACTAAGGGATCTCTACTATTCAAAAAGAAGAGATAAAGTAGCAGAAACATTAAGATTTTATAAATATTAATCATTACAACCAAACCAAGGATCATCAAAGTAGCTGAAATCACACTATATAAGTCATCCTTACAAGAAATCCATTCTATGCCTTGATATGCAAACATGCATCAAAGCTCTTAAGTTTACAGTATAGCAAAAGTACCAATTACCATGAGTACCCGCCTAATCTCGCAATAAGTCCTCAAGCATCTCCCTTTTCGAATCCTCCATGGTAACCAGATGCTTTGCGGTATCCATCTTCTGCTAAACTATCTATAAAGACACAAATGTACATATAGAGAAAAAAGAGAAATAATACAAGGGTAAATCCGACGACTTAATAAGTATAAATGCAAATGACGTACCCATCATTAAATGGTGAACTCAATTGTTTATAAAATACATGCAGCATTATGAGGTGACTGTTATCAAGAATGCAATATAGATATAATATATGCTGTAATATGAGAATCATGTCATAGTTCAACAATCTGGTCTACCTGAGATATTACCCCTTCTCAGCAGGGTTGGCGTTCTCCCGAAGAACCTGTAATACAATGCCTATGCCTCGACCATTGTACGCTTCCGTCCACCACTAGCAGCCCAACCGAGTCTGACCTCAGGTGGCCCATGCTACTAGTAATGTATGTCCTGTAATCACTAACTATTTGGCAATGGCTGGGCCTGTCATAAAAACTACTGGATCCAAGGCCCACACACACATACTTGATCATAAAGTTAACCTGTATAGTAAGCCCATGACCGTTACCCTACACATACTGGTGTACCATATCATATGATGCAATTAATCGTATCCATCTTTTACATGCATAGTTTTACAAATCTCATCATTATCTTGTTTATCAACATACGTTTTCTCAAAAGAAAGTTCACAGCAGTCGAAAATGTAATTCATGAGAGTTGCAAAATATGCATGTTATATATATATATATATATATATATATATATAAAATAGTCGTGCGATGCGGAAAAAGTAACAACAAGTATCCATGTGAGTTTATACTCACCCGGGTCGTAAGGCTCCTCCATAAAATCCCCTCGAAGCTCCATAATCTCGAATACTGAGAAAAGACATATTATTAGTTCTAAGTCCAACTAAAATGAACCTAGAACATGAAAACAGAGGCTATCAGATGATTGGTCAAAGTGGCGTTCCCTGGAACGCTTTGAGTCGTACATCTAGGCTCAAGGCCGTACGTCTGCCCGGAAGGTTCATGTAGAACCTCATTTGTTCCAAACGTCCTCCTATCCTCCCAAACTGGTTCCAAAGCTACCCAAAGGATTTCTAAGACCTTCCTATCTCAACACAATGCCTCCATGCATAAGAAAATACGTTCCACAAAGATGAAGCATTAACCCAACTTAAACCAAGATTAAGGGCAACAACATAACTGGAAGATCTACCAACTAAGCGAACTATGGAAAACACTTAAATAATATAACAACTAAGTAAGGAACAAACTAAGTTTAGAAGATTACCTCCTAGAAGCAAAACCTCCAAGAAATCTCTCATTCTCCTCCAAAAACTCTCATAACTCGCAAAATCACTCAAGCATGGATTCTAGAGGGCAACAGAAGCTAAATGGGGGGTAAGGGTCGAGTGAGGAGGGGTATTGATAGTGTAGGAAAAGCTGTGGGCATTGCAGGAGGTGTCTTGTAAAGTAGAGTATGTAATGTACTAAAGGGGCATACATCTGTGCACTATTTACCCAGCGCACCAAAGGCTGCATCATACGTACGAGCATTAACCAGTGGTCAACCAAAAGTCAGCATACGTCCGCGTGGTCCCCCATGTGTACGTCCGGTCAAAAAGTCTAAAATTTCCAAAATGCCTTTCCAGCTGTTCCTAGTGACCCAAAGCCCAAATTAAACCTCTAACTAAGCTACCTAAGCTTAGTTAATTATTTTGGTCACTACATTCTCTCCTCCTTATAAAAATTTCATCATCGAGATTTCGTAGCCCCAAAACACAAGAAGGAATAGTAACATCATCTTAACGTTCGTAGTCTTATAAGATTCGTGCTCAGCCCATTCTTGGGAAATCTTATCCCCTCCTTTCTTCGAGCACTAAGCTCTTCGTCCTATATAAAGTGATTCACGTCGACATCCTCAAAAGTTATAGCAAATCCACTTGCAAGTCCCCAAGGGAGTCGTAGTCGATGTTATCCACACTATATCAACCATTGTCAAACTTGATGACTCCTAAATTCACCAAAATAAGTAGCTCCACTTGGGAAATCAAGCCCATGGGTATCTTTGGCATAATGCCATACTTCTTAGCCGGAAGCAAACTTATCTTAATTGACTACTCTTAGACAATCCAAATGTAACGGTTATTCATAACCATAACGAATAGGCATACAGTCCAAGACAAAAGAAATTAACCATACGAATAAAATCCTTGAACCTCAATGTAAAGCCATGAAAGACATCTTGCTCAACTACCAAGTTCAGCAGCAAGGCAACTTGGTATACCGCTAAACCAACTCTCTTGGTGATTCCGACGGGTCCTACACGACTGGCTCTTACCAACATTATTGCTACAAAGACGACTAGCACTTTCGTTCGTAGTATCATCGGTATCATGCTCAGTGGGCTCCTAGGCTATCTCATCTCGTTCGCCAACTAACACTACACCATCCTCAAACAACTATGGAATGTCGTCTCGTAAGTCATCCAAAGCATCGTACTTAGTGTTTCCTATAATGTATCAGTTCTCATCAATCTCGACATCCAAGTCGATCAACTCACAAAATGAGTAATTCCACATACAGTCTGGATCGGTGGGTATTTATGCCATAACCACAATCAAGTGCTAAACAAATGCGGGTAGTGATTCCGTATGTCGTACTCTGCCTCCCACGATGCTTCCTCGACACCACGGTTATGCCACAATACCTTAATGATAGGAATCTTCTTAGTACGTAGCACTTGCTCCTTCCGATCCATGATCTTTACCGGCTCCTCAACGTATGTCAATCCTTTATGGATCCCTAATGGCTCGTACTCCACAACTACGTCGGAAAGGGATCCTCTCAAGTCCAAAGAAACTAGAAAATATCCAGTTTACGACAGAGAAATCCAAGGCCGTAAAAGATACATGTCATTCTCCTTAAAAAAAAAAAAAAAAAAAAAAAAAAAACGTTTACTCTACTGCGCACGTTAAGTCTGAGAAAAGGAAAACGTTTACTCTGCGCACGTTAAGTTTGCACACGTTACTCCAAAAACTAAAAACGCTAATGATGGGAATAGGAAAAGACAAAAAAGAAAAATGAAACAAAAAGGAAAAAAAAAATCATGCAACTTCAAAGAATAGGAAGAGACAGACAAAAAAAAGGCAAATAGAAAGACAAAGCAATAGGAAAACAATAACAAAAAAAAAAAAAAAAAAAAATCTTTGAAGAAAAAGCAATATCGTTTTTGTCATTCTCAAGTTAAAGGTAACCTTCAAGTTCTTCTTACCTTTTTTTTTTTTTGTGTGTGATTTTGTGTTTATCGGTTCTAATTCTACTAGTATAAACATATCTATTGAGATTGCGAGTATTTTCCTAACATTATCCTTAGTTGTTGATGTAGAGATATCCTTACTAGTATAAAGATATCTATGTAAGAAATTTCATTTAAGGTATGTCCCTTATGTCACATATATTATTATGATTATAAAATATATATAATTACGGTGTTCAGTGATCTATTCCAATTAAAGCTTATTCTGTGAAATCAAATATTCTGAATTAAATTGTTGATTTAATTCTTATGAAAACAAATATTTGAATTCATTATTGATTTTATTTTGTGGAATCAAATAATCTGTATTGATGATTTATTTGATTTTTATTCCTTGATGAGAGGAATAATTAAGGTAACAGCTCTAATTGAGGGTCCCTGACCTATCTATAAATAAGGCATGTGTATTCTATCAATTGACACTCACTAGTAGGCATAGGTCAGAAGAACCTTTCAATATTTTTTAGTTTTCTAGATTTGGTTGCTATGAAGTTGTTCTTCAACCCACTTGAGCAAAGCAAGGGCCGAAGGTACTTACATATTAAATTATTTTCGCTGTTAGTTTTATTGTTAATTAGCATTTAATATATATAGAATTTTTATATGTGGTATCAGAACCATCTCTATGCCATATTTGCTCAGCATTAAGTTATGTTGTTTATTATGCTCGATTTGTGAATATTGTTTAGTTTTATATATTTCTATTGTTGATAATATGATTGGAACACCTAAATTAAGGAATGAATGGAACCAAGTTCAAATTGTTTACACATATGGGGTTGTCCTGCTAAAGTGAGGATTTATAATCCACACCTAAGGAAATTAGATTTAAAGACAACCAGCGAAATTTTATAGGTTATGCAGTAAACTCTAAGGAGTTTAGTTTTTACTGTCCTTCATTCAATCCTAGAATTGTTGAGTTTAGAAATGCAAAATTTCTAGAGGATGCTAAACCTAGTGTGAGTGCTTATCCTCAAGGGATTGAATTAGAGGAAGCACGAGAGTTGAATGAAACTCCTCCACATGAAGGGTGTTTGATTGTGCTTAGGAAAAATCAAATTGATTATCTTGAACCACAATTGGTTCAAAACAGTCAACTCAAGAGGAACAAATTCAGAATGAACCTACTCAGATTTGGTCAAATGTAAAGAAAGTAGGATTAAGAAGATTCTCTATGATAAGGTGACCAACAATCCCTAGTGATTATGTTGTATACTTCCAGGAGTCTGATTTTTATGTCAGACCTACGGACGATCCAAAAATTGTTTTCACATCATTTTGGGTGGAGATAACTTTACATTGTGTTCAATGCCATGAAGGAGGAGATGAAATCCTTGGCTAAAATTCAAGTCTGCAATCTTGTTGACTTACCAAAGGGAGTTTTAGCCATAGGTTGCAAATGGGTTTACAAAGCCTAAAAGGATGCTTTCGGGTAATGTTGAACGATATAAAACTAGACTTGTAGCCAATGATCTTACTCAAAAGGAAGGCATTGACTATCATGGTATGAGTAGCTCATTTTGGCTTAGAGCATATCAAAAGGATGTGAAAAACAATTTTCCTGAATGAGAATCTTAAGGAAGAGGTATACATAAGACAACTTAAGGGTTTTATTGATAACAATCAGAAAGCTTGCAAATTAAGGATATCTATTAATGGGTTAAGATAGGCCTCTTACTAGTGGTATATAATATTTTACAAGGTTATTGTCTCACATGGTTTTATTGAGAACTTTGTTAATCATTGTATATACCGTAAGGTCAGTGGGAGTAAAAGTTACTTTAGTCATGTATATAGATAATATTTTGCTTGCAAGCAGCAATTTAGGTTTGCTACATGCCTACATAAAGTTCATCTCACTAAAGTTTTGGGAGAGATTCGGAATGAAGAACTATAAATCTTCAGTAGCACCTATTATTAAAGGGGATAAATTCCGTGTAAATCGATGTCCCAAAAATGTATTGGAACAAGAGCAGATGAAATATATTCCACATGTATGCACATGTCTACATTAGACCTGACATTGAAATAGCAGTTGGACTATTAGGTCAATATAGTATTATGGAATATGCAAGGAACCAAGAATTACAGTTTAACTTAAAGATACACATACCATTTTGTGGTGTTTATTTAGGTTTGATTTTTGCTAAATGTGTAGATAGTAGATAATCAACTTCAGTATATATATATTTTTTTATTGTTAAAAGGCTATATACTGAAGATGAAGTAAGTAGACTATAGTTGATACATCTACCATGAAAGCAAAAGTCATTATATGTTGTGAATTTGTTACATATGCATTATAGTTGAGACATTTTTTAAAGTTCTCAAGATTGTCGATTTTGTAGTTAGACCCATAAAGATCTTCTGAATTAATTCTATTACAGTTATTTTTTCTAAGAATAAACTAAGTAGAAGCAGAAGTATGTATATCGACATTAAGTATTTCAAAGAGAACATTAAGTGACATGCAGTGTCTATTGAGCATATAAGTATTAAATTAATGATTGCGGATCCCATGACTAAAGGTTTACCGGTAAAGAAAGTATAAAGTTATGTGGGATATATTAGATTTATTAATTCATTTGTGCTTAGTTTCTCTTTAATTGGTCTATAGACATAAAGGTAATGTTATAAAGATTTTTGTGCGCATATATATTATTCTTATTCGTGGAAATAAAATTAAAGTTGGACCCGAATGACTTATAGGAAGTTCATTCATAAAGTACATTATCCATAAAGTACTCATTTAGGGAGGTATTACACATTATGATACATGGAAGGGATGGCTTATCATATAAAAGCTTTACCGCCATGATTCACGTATAGAACTGAACACTATAAGAAATTTATGTGTCATAAGCGCAAAGTGGGAGGATGTAAGAAATTTCATTTAAGGTATGTCCCTTATGTCACATATATTATTATGATTATAAAATATATATAATTACAGTGTTTAGTGATTTATTCCAATTAAAGCTTATTTTGTGAAATCAAATATTCTGAATTAAATTATTGATTTAATTATTGTAAAAACAAATATTTGAATTCATTATTGATTTTATTTTGTGGAATCAAATAATCTGTATTGATTATGATTTTTATTCCTTGATGGGAGGAATAATTAAGATAACAGCTCTAATTGAGGATCCCTGACCTACCTATAAATAAAGTATGTGTATTTCATCAATTGTCATTCACTGGTAGGCATAGGTCAGAAAAACCTCTTAATGTTTTTTAATTTTCTAGATTTGGTTGCTGTGAAGTTGTTCTTCAACCTACTTGAGCAAAGCAATGGCCGGAGTTACTTATATATTAAATTATTTTCGCTGCTAGTTTTATTGTTAATTGGCATTTAATATATATATAATTCTTACAGATATTAGAAAATTCATACTATTAATATATATACAAAAAGTCGAATAGCAAATAAATAGATCATGTTCTATTTTTTAGTCGTAACCATTGAGATGTTTGTCTTATTTGTGTAAGATTTGAAAAGAAAACAAAAATTGCTTAGCTTTTAGTGGGATTTAGCCGTTCTTACATAACCATTCATGGGTTGAACTTTGAAACCTTTAGATTGCTTTTAATGTAGGATATTATTTGAATAATTATCGTTGAATATTATTAATTTATGAACACTTTGAATGAATGTGTTTGTTTGGTAATATAATTTCTTTTAGGGATAACAATATATGGATGTCTCACTCAAACATTTTGTGTCTCCAAATGTTCCTACGGAATTTACACCATCAAAAGGCATGCAATTTGAATCAGATGAGAGTGCATATAGTTTTTATAATGAGTATGGGAGAATTTCAAGTTTTAATATCAGAAAAGAGTAAGTGAACAAATGTAAAAAGACCGGAATTGTTACTTCAAGGAGATTAGTGTGCGAGAAGGAGGGAATTCGAGGTATAGATAAGCGAAATAGTTAAAAAAAAAAAAAAAAAAAAAAAAAAAAAAAAAAGATGTGGATGCGATGCACATTTAGTTATTGTGTATAATCAAGATAGTGACAAATACATGGTGAGTGACTTCGTTGCTGAGCATAATCACAAACTCCATCTCTCAACAATTGTACACATGATGCCATCACAACAGAAAATGTCTACAACTCAAGCTATTGATATTGATTTGGCATATGAATCAGGTTTAAGACTAAATGATTCTTATCAGCTTATGAGTAAACAAGTTGGTGGAGGTGATAACCTTGGTTTTATCAAGCAGGATCATAAGAACTATTTACGCAATAAGCAACAAAGTGCCTTGAAGTTTGGGGAAGCTGCTAGTTTGGAAAAGTATTTCCGTCAACAACTCAAAGAAAATCCTTCATATTATTATGCTTTTCAACTGGATGTTGAAGAGTTAATTACTAATAATTTTTGGGATGATGCAAGAATGATCATTGACTATAGTCATTTTGGTGAAGTAATTATGTTTAATACAACATATAACACAAATAGAGATGCAAGACCACTTGGTGTATTTTTGGAACTCAATTACCATAGATAGATTGTTGTATTTGGAATTGCACTAGTGTATGATGAAACAATTAAATCTTTTGTACGGTTATTTGAGACTTTCCTAGAAGCAATGTCTTAAAAGAAGATAATTACTATTTTTACCGATCAAGATGCAGCAATGTCAACTGCCCTTCAGATAGTGATGCCTGAAACGTATCATGTGTTGTGTAGTTGGCACATGTGGCAAAATGCTAATACGCACTTGGGCTATTTACTTAAAGGTGGGGTCCCCATTTAATAAAGATTTCTTAGCATGTGTCTATGAGTATAATGATGAAGATGACTTTCTCTCTACATGGAATATCATGTTAGAAAAGTATGATGCTCATGAAAATAAATGGCTAATAGATATATATTTAAATTGAAGGAGAAATCGGCCCAAGCATATGTAAAGAGGATATTTACTGTAGGAATCAAGAGTACACAACTTAGTGAGAGATTCAACTGTGACTTGAAGGATTGCTTACGCACTGATCTCAATATATTAGAATTCTTCACTAATTTTGAAAGAGTTGTCAAACAAAACTATGACAAGGAGTTAGAAGCAGAATACAACTTTAAACAAAAATTACCAAGATTGAATCTCAAGAACTCATCTATTCTGAATCAAGTAGCAAAAGTGTACACACCCAAGGTGTTTGTGTTATTTCAAAATGAAGTTGAAAATGTACCGCCACTTTTCATTATAGACCACAATGAAAGTCAAGAGATACATAGATATGTTGTTGGAGTTTTCAACGTACATGGAAAATACAACATTTTGTGGAATCCATAAGATCAAACTTTGTCTTGCTCTTATAGAAAGTTTGAGACATTCGGTATTTTGTGTCGGCATGCTCTAAAAATTCTTGATGTGTGGGATATCAAGTTGATTCCTTATGGATATATTCTAAAGAGATGGAGAAGAAATGCAAAAGATGATAATGAAAAACAATTCATGAAGAATGACACTGAGTTTGATACTCGATTAGGATATGCAGATAGGCATCAATCTTTCTGTCCTAAATATATTCAATTGGTAAATGAGGCATGTGAAACTGAAGAAGACTTTAATATCCTAAATGTAGCTATTGCAGATTTGAAGAAAAGACTTTGTGATGCAAATAATTGCCAAGCTAATGCAAAAGAAGATAATATTAGGCTTTTAACCAATATTGTAGACAAAGAGGATCAACCATGTGTTTCAATCATGGTAGGGCCAAAAGGAATAAAGAAAAAAAAGAGTTATTGTAATAAGAAACGTTGACCCAAACCATGGATAGAAAATATGAAGAAACCAAATGAAAGCAAGTCAAAGAATCAAACAAAGGAAATCAGAGTGTCAAAGGTAGTCTACTAAATTATCTTTATTGTCTTTCCATGTTAAACTTTGCTTTGATGTGATTATAGTATATTATTAATCTTATTAAACACACATGATTTTTACAAGGTATAGAAACACATGACTGCATGGCACAGAAGAGCAACGAGGATATCACATATAATCATGTTCCTAGCTTTACCCAAATATCTAGGGTAAAATATTCATAAATAATATTTTGGGAAAAATACACTTTACCCCCCTAAATTATCCACCAATTTGCACTTTTAATCTTAATGTTTAAAAAGTAACATTTTATCCCCCAATGAAATTTGACATTGACACTTGACCCCCATGAAGTACACATTACCCCATGAAGTATTTTTAGTTGACACTTTACCCTCCGGAGTAACTAAGTTTTAGGGGTAAAGTGTACTTCATAGGGGTCAAGTGTCAATGTCAGATACATTGGAGGGGGTAAAGTGTCACTTTTTAAACATTGGGGTTAAAAGTGCAAATGGGTGGATAGTTTAGGGGGGTAAAGTGTATGTTCCCCTAATATTTTGAATTTGATATTATTAAGGGGAAACTTCACTTTGGCTCCCTGAACTTTTACCCGATTTTACAAACTCTCCCTGAACTTTTAAATCTCTCATTTTGAACCCCTGAACTTTCTACTCTCAATTAGAACCATTCCGTTAATTTTAGCCGTTAAAAAAAAAAAAGACCAAAATGTCCTTGATTTTCATCTTTTTAAAAATTAAAAAAAAAATGTTTTAGAAGTTGGAATCTTATACAAAAGTCAGGGGTATAAACGTCATATAACGTTTAAAATTTGACGGAGGGGTCCACATTGAGAGTAATTGAAAGTTTAGGGGTCTAAAATAAAAGATTTGGAAGTTCAGGGGGGATTTGTAAAATCGAGTAGAAGTTCAGGGGGCCAAAGTGAAGTTTTCCCTATTATTAATTACAAAGTTTCATAATTGACTTATTTAATTGATTTAGTGATAATTTTATCATAAATTCAATTATGCCTTATTTTCATTATGACGTTTCTTTGTTATTCTCTAGATACTTGCATCTCGTAGTTTCCCTAATCAAAACTTTCAACAAGAGGAACAAACTAAATAAGTTAAAAAATAAAGGTATATTACCTTTCTAACTCCTTGTCATTTTTTATTTTGGGGAAAATCTACTTTACCCCCCTAAAGTTTTAGGAGTTTTTCAATTTGAACCCCAAAGTTTAAAAATTGGCAATGTACCCCCCTAATGTTTCAAAAATTTTCAATTTAACCCTTCCGTTACTAATTTTCGTTAAATTGGACGGAAATTGTTTTAAAAAAGCCTGAGGGTAATTATGTAATTTTAGAGATTTTCGTCCAATTTGACGGAAATTAGTAACGAAACGTTTAAATTGAAAATTTATGAAATATTAGGGGGGTACATTGCCAATTTTTAAACTTTAGGATTCAAATTGAAAAACCCCTAAAACTTAGGGGGGGGGGTGAAGTGGATTTTTCCCTTTTATTTTTAATTAAAGTTTTAAGTGAATAAGTTAGTTGAAAGTTTTTATTTTTATTCATCAGGAAGCGAAGGAAGGAGGATGATGTGAGAACTACATGTCGTTGGCAAAAAAAATTCAACATGCGCTCGGAGATGGAGTTTTTGTAGTTTAACAATTTAATCATTTTGTGTTACACTATATTTGGCTCTTAAATGTAAGATGAAAGTAGTTTGGATTTTAAGGAAATAAGTATTTTGTAGTGATTTTTGGATTACAATTCATGGTATTAACTTTAGGTATGTACTTACTTCATATTTGTCAAAAAATGAAAAACTTTGCTTTAGATATTGCAAAGTGGTCAAATATTGCTTTTTGAATGAACAAGTATTTGAATTGATTTGTGATTCCTCACCACCCATCTGTTTGGGTTTCTATCACCATAGCCACAATAATAGCCATCTTTTTGGGTTTTTATATGAAACAACTCAACAATAGCCAAAACTCTTGAGGGACCCTTTCTTTTTTTTCACTATGAAACGAGTATTTTATAGATTACTTCTTCAAAGTCCAAAGAGAAATAGATCTAGGAGATAGCCTCCCCTCTCTTTATAAAACAAATAGCACTTGACCTGCTTCCCTCGCCGCTGACTGAAGAACCACCACCTTTTGCTTCATCGAAATCTCCATTAACATCGACAAATTATGAATTCACTCCAATCGTAACTCCTATGAAAAAAAGGAATTCCTCTAAAAGAACCAAGCATTGATTGTGGAGTAGCAGCAAATTGGGCAAGAGCAAATCCAATAATGGGAAACTAAAATCCAATCAGAACCAAGCACTGATTGCATCTATTCTCAATTTCAAGTTGTCACGACAAAAAAAAAAAAAAAAAAAAAAATTGAATGATTGCATCTATTCTCAAATTTTCACGTCCAAAGTCAAAAATGAAGAACCCAGAAAAATAAAATAAAAATAAAATAAAATAAAGAACCTCCACAAGACCCATGAACTCTGAAAGTCAAAAAATAAGAACCCGGAAAAAATAAATGAAGATAAATTTAGAACCCAATGGAAAGGAGGGAATCGCCTTTCACGGCCGATCCTCTACAAGACCCATGAACTCTGAAGGTCAAAAAATAAGAACATAGAAAAAATAAATTATTGTCGGCTCAAATTTGAAAAGAGGATCTGGATCCCGCACCAATGATTCCGAAATGAAGAAAATTAAAACCCATGAACTATGAAAGGAAAATAAAATAAAATGAAGAACCAGAATTTTTTCACTCCCAAATCAGTCCCTGCAACTCTTTCTTCACGCCTTCGTCACCATCGTCGGATCATAGTCAAGCTTCTCTTCTCGCAAACGTGGGTTGGAGGATCCGAATATTAAGAGAAATTTTTCTCATTTTCTCTACATGGATGGAGGATTTGAAGGTCACGGCTTGGATTTCTCTGCAAGGTTGGAGGTCACTTTTTCTTTGTAGGGATGGAGGATTTGAAGATTATTTACAGCCCCAACGTCTGTCCCTCACCGATGTTGTCCCAATACAAGGGCGATTGACACTTATGTCCATAAAGTGCTTCGTAAGGCGGCATTCCAATAGTTGCCTGTAGCTAATATCGTAGGTGAACCCGATCAAAGGTAGGTACTAAATCCAACTACCTTTAAAGTCCAATACGCAAGCCTGTGACATGTCCTATAGAATTTGTTTGGTTAGTTCGCTTCGAATGACCATCCGTCTGTGGGTAGAAAGCGGTACTAAACTTCAATTCCGTCCTCTACTCGTCCTTGTATATCTTGGTACTTTCGGGATGTACAGTATGCGGAGAATGATGAGTCTTGCTCATGATCTCCTTTCTTAGTCCTTCGTCCTCCGGCACACATATTTGTTTAAAATGGGTAAGCAACCCATCATCCTTAAGGCAAAACTTCTGTGCTTTAGCAACTACTTGATCTTGGTGCACTCAGGGTCCTTCAACTGAGCGGCCTTAGCAAGCAATTCTGATTGAACCACTAGATTAGACAAGCGTGTAGGTGCATCCTCATCCACCACTTCTACTCCCATCCTAGCGAATTCCATAATCAACTGGGTAGGGAAATTCCAAGAGTGGCAAGCTCTACCGTCGATTTCCTATTTAATGCATTAGCTACTACGTTAGTCTTACCAGGATGATAATTGATCTCGCAATCATAATCCTTGATTAGCTCTAGCCACCTCCTCTGCCTCAATAGACATTTGTACCCGATAGCTCCTTAGTGCATTCATGTACAGAAAGATCCTCTAGAATCTCTTAGCTCATACGTAACCCAAAATCATGTAATCCATGCACACAATAACCAAAGGTACAAGATTCATCAATTGCCCTTTACCAACATACTAGAATCAAAGTTCGAAAATATCATGCCTTAACATTCTTATAAAGGAGCAATTAAAAAAATCATGAATCTTATTACCAACACGACCAACACAGCGTAACAAGCATCATGCATTAATAAACCCTTAGCTAACGTTACACTTTTAGGTCCAAAACTCTAAGTCAAGTGCAAGTACAAAACAAAATACAACTAGTTGATCCCTGAGCAAACATCCAGTAACTCAGCCCCTAACTCCAAAACAAAGTGAACTCATTTACTATAAACAATTCTAGTGGTTACGCTTATCCCATGTCCTGCCATCATTTCCTTCTAGGTAGACCAGTATCATTCTTTTTGGGCCGGTTGCAGTTTCGTACAAAGTGTCCCACCTTGCCACATCTATAGCACCAATTCTTCCTCAATCTGCATTTTTCAAAATGCAGCCTACCACACATATGGTACAAACGATTTTGTTTCTTGTAGGACTGCGACTGTTGGGGTATCATCCTTCTCGAGCTCTGCGAGTACTCTCGATAGAACTCTTTCTTGAATTAGGTCCACGTAGCCTCCTCGCTTCCCAATTCCATCACTAGCGAGCTCCTCTTGGCGTACCACCGTCGCCTTGCTTCTCCAGAGAACTTGTAGACTACGTACTTGACTCTTTGTTCCTCAGTGCAGTCCATAACTCGTAGTAGCTCCTTCAAGTTCATAAGTCAATCCTTTGCTTTTCCAAAGTTCAGGTTCCCTTTAAACATAGGGAAAGGATGCTCATAAAAAAATACGTTCTACAAAGATTATAAAAAAATACGTTCTACAAAGATGAAACAATAAACCAACTTAAACCAAGATTAAGAACAACAACATAACTAGAAGCTCTACAGACTAAGATAACTATGAAAAACACTTAAACAACATAACAACTAAGTAAGGAACAAACTAAGCTTATAAGATTACCTCCTCGAAGCAAAACCTCCAAAAAATCTCTCATTCTCCTCCAAGAACTCTCACAACTCACAAAATCACTCAAGCAAGGGTTCTAAAAGGCAACAGGAGCTAAATTAAGGGGTAAGGGTCGAGTGGGGAGAGGTATTTATAGGGTAGGAAAAGCTGTGGGCGCTGTAGAAGGTGTCCTGTAAAGTAGAGTACGTATGGTACTATAGGGGCGTACGTCCGCGTACTATTTACTCAATGGACCAATGGCTGCATCGTACGTAGGGGCATTAACTAGTGGTCAACCAAAAGTTAGTACGTCCGGGTGCTCCCCTATGTGTATGTTCGCGTACTATTTGCAGGCGTACATATGTGTGGTCTCCCATGCATACGTCCGTGTACTATTTGCAGGCGTACGTCCGCGTGGTCCTCCATGCGTGTGTACATCTAGTCAAAAAGTATGAAATTTTCAAAATGTCTTCCTAATTGTTCCTAGTGACCCAAAGCCCAAATTAAGCTACCTAAGCTTAGTTAATTATTTGGGTCACTACAAGGGTGGTTATAACCGCTCCGCTAACCACTTATAACCACTAATCGCATAACCGCTTTAGTAGGCGGTTATTAAAAACCGATAACCGCTTAGGGCGGGGTGGTTAGCTGTTTTAAGGGTAAGAAAAAGCGGTTAACAACTACTAATCGGCTACCCTTATATATATATATATATATACACTAGTGGGGATAGCATGTGCAATGCACGTGCTTGGTTCTTGGTGTTAAAATATGAGAAAAAGTTAATTTACAAGCACACAAAATTATTCAGTTGTGAAAATTGATCTATTTTCGTTTGGTAGCTCTGCAACAGTAGTAATGTTAAATCTTTGGCATGGTCCTTCATGTCCATCAATCATTGTAGCTCTTAGCCGAATAATGAATTGTTGCTTTGAAGAAAGTCTTGCAAGGATTTCTATATCAGTAATGCCCTCCTATTTACAGGAGAATAAAAGTAAGATAGGTTTGATGAATCATAAAAACAAGAAGGAAAAATTCATGTTGCAAAGGTTCGATGAGAAGTGGAAGGTATTTGTTGGTACTATGAAAAAAGTGGAAGATATTGATAACCTATATTCATAATATTGAGTAACAAAAACATTTTTTGAGTTATGACAATTTTAATTTTAATTTTTTTAATACCTCAGTGTTGTATTACATTAATTTATTGCTGAGCATTGCAAAAACTTTTTTGCATCTTCGCCAAACAAAGATGCGACTGACAAACCAGTTGCATCATGTAATTCTACATGTACGTGACATTTAAAATCATATCATAAAACATAGAAGAAAAAAAATTAGGGATATGATGTTAAAAGTATAAAATTTGTTCATTTTATATTTCCAAGTTAAAGAAAAGTCATGTAGAAGTAGATTGTCTATACCGTGGTTATGCAACAACATTTGTTTCCATGCAATTTAGACAAGCAAATGTTTTATTAACTTCTACACATGTAGTTTTGCTACATTTGTTGCCGGCCATGTAACAAATGTTGCAAGTTGTTGACAATGATTTTTGCTTTGACCCAAAAGATGGAGTGCTGCATTCATTGTTTGTTGGAGTTTATAATTTTGATGCAATTGTTTTTTGCAATACAATAAATATAGAAAGTTGATTATAGATGAGTTTGTAAGAAAGGATGTGTAAGATTTTATACAACTCATCATGGACCAATAGCTTAGACTTTTCTTTTGTTTATGGATGCTGCTTTTAAATTTCAGCATTCCAATTCATTTGGCTGAAAATTTAAGCATTATTGGAGAATCTACTCATTATCTTCATTTCTGAATAAATGACCCATGCTTTGTTTCCTTATTTTCTTTTAAATTTTTATTCCTTCTTTTCCTCGTTCTTATTTTGTTATCTCTCAAATCCCGATATATGTAAAAAAAAAAAAGGTTGGGAGCAAACAGCGTGAGACATTAGGAAAAGGAGAAAAGAAATAAAAGCAAAGGAGAAAAGAAACAAAAGCAAGTGACTGAGTCGTTTGTTTAGGTGAGTAAGTTTGAAAAATGGGGAAAGAAGAAGAAATGAGAATATGAGTAAGTTTAGTATATAATATGGGTGTGTTGTACGTTGAATGTGAGGTGAATTTTGTATATATATATAAACAAATAAGTCATGTGAAAGTGGATATGTCAAAAATAGGGATCTGCACACTAACTCTATATATGCAATTATTAATAATTGCTCAGTATCTATCTAAATAACATGCATAGATCACTATGTTGCGACATATGTATATGTAATCATCATACATCTTATTACAGAAAAGTTCGAAGATACTCATATTACAAGTTCTCTCTCTTAGGTCTTGCAAGATAGATAGTCTTATTGTGCTATAAATATAAGAGCTTAAAAAGTATTTCAAGACATGATATGTATGCTAGTTCTTTCAAAAACATTCTATACCCCTTGAGGACAATTAACGGATATAACATATGAAGCTGATACAAATTACTACACCTATGTTTTCCTTGCAAAATCTGAATAAAATTTACCAGTAACCAAATAAAAAATATAATATATGAAGCTGCCATGAATACAGAATAAATTCAAAAAAATATTTGGCACTTGTTTTTCAAATTTACTATTCATTGAGCCAACAAAACAAATGTAGCAGCATTCTCAAAATTTACAATTTTAAAAAATAAATTACTTTTAGAAAAATATCCAGCAATACAAAATCACCAACATGAGGAAGCAAAACCTAGCAATACCCAACCACTAAACATGAGGAAGCAATATGTAGCAACAACTCTTTAATTTGTTTCTTAGCTTTTTTCTATCTCAAGATCTCACTCTCCGCTCATCTCTCTTGATCTTACCTCTATGCTCTGGACAATCAAAGAAACTGCCAAGAAAAAAAATTAAACAAAACCCATCAAATTTATCAAATTTCATACAGGAAAAATAAAAAATTTAACTATAAAAGTCATACTCTAATCTCTTTGATATACATCTATTTCAAACAAAACCCATCGAAAGAATTGTCAAAAACCCACCAAATTCAAGAAACCCAGAGAGCACAATAGAAATTAAACCCTTAACCACAAATGAAAGAAATTGAGATAATATAGAAACAATCTAGAGTTCCTCCTCAACCACAACTGCATAATCTGCAAGGTTCTGTCTAGTCCGACAACTCTTAATAGAATTTTAGAAGCTTAGTTGCAGCAGCATCAAGCTCACTAGCTGGCTTTGGAGAAAACAATGTCATTGGTTTAAGAAGCAAAAGCGTGGGCTTCTTGATCTTCATTCTTTCATGATTTCTACCCATTGATGAGATTGAGTCAGAACTCTCGCTGTCAGAAACTGCATCCTTGGATGAATAAGATGCTTCAAGGTTTATTTCCATGGATTCCCAATTTATTCCCCAAAAAAAAGCCGAAGCTAAGAAATTGCCATCAAACACATAAGCCTGGATCTTCCCCTTGGGGTTCTAAAACTCATAGAATGCATCATCAGCATTTTCTCTATTAATTGGGTATTGAATAGAGCAAAGCAATTGTACAAAGACATTGTTCCATAGTTCATTTGTTATTGACTCATTAGCAACAATATGTTTGTTCTCACAATATCAAACCTAACGACATCACTGAAAATTAGAACTTACCAAACTCACTTCTGATTCATATCACACATACTCCATAAAAAAAAAAAATTATATAAAAAAAAAAAAACCCATGCTCATTGTTGACCCACACACACAGAGAACACCCACAAAAAAGAAATTCCCAAAAAACTCAACCCAAAAATCACCTAAGCAAAATACTACCAATTAGCATGATTTATGTGCTTAATAATCACTGGTTATAACGTAATTATAATATAAAATAAAAATTGAGAAACAACTCACCATCTTCATAACATTCTTCTTAGATCTCCGTAAAACATTTTTCTGTTGAAGCACCATGACTTTGGAGGCAGAGAAATCATCAGTCTTTGCTAGCTTTGAGCTCCTCCAGTCATCTTCAAAGGTGCCAACAGATCTCTCCTACTTGAGGAACCCAGCTTTGTACCATTTTTGCTTTGTCTCAGGATCTAAAGCAAGAGAAGAAAAATCTGTCTCTAAACCCATTAACCCATCCAAACTCACCGCCCCAAAATCCATCTAGAAAAGCCCACCAAAAACTCACAAAATTACCAAGCTGAGGAAATGGAACATTGGATTGTTGGAAAAACAGATAGAGACTTAATGGGTTGGGTGGAGGTGGAGTGACATTGCAATTTTCTCAAAAAAAAAAAAAAAAAATTTGCTCCACCTTTTCTCCTCCATTTCTTCTCTGAGTCGTAGATTTTCTTTTTTTACTCCTTTCTCCTCCATTCCTTCTCTGGATACAAAATCGGTTTAGGTAGATTTTGTTTTTACTTTTGTACACTTTTGCAACTGAAAAAAAAAAAAATGATTTTCTTTCTTGCCCATTCCTTCTAAATTGCCCATTTCTTGCCCATTCCTTCTGAATTGCCCATTAATCTTGCCCATTTCTGAAGCTTCCTTCATAAAATACCAAAAAATCTCTCAAAAAGTTTGACTCTTCACCTACTCAGAGGGTAAAATGGTAATTTAAATATAAAAGACAAAAATATCCAGACAACTTTCTAAATTCATTAGATTTAGGAAGGCTAAATTAGTAGTTTCGCAATCTAAAGAAATATCAAAAGACAAAAATAACCTTATCTAACTAAATCATTATAAACAAAGAGTAAGGATAAAATGGTAAAGACAAAAATAACCTTATTTAACTAAATCATGATGAACAAAGAGTAAGGATAAAATAGTAAATTTAAAGTGCAAAAGAAAAGTTACTATTTGGCATGCATTCCCACTTTTTATATAATAAAAGACAAAAATATCCATACAACTTTTTAAATTCATTAGATTTAGGAAGGGCAAATTAGCAGTTTCGCAATCTAAAGAAATATCAAAAGACAAAAATAACCTTATCTAACTAAATCATTATGAACAAAGAGTAAGGATAAAATAGTAAATTTAAGTAAAAGACAAAAATATTCAGACATCTTTTTAAATTCATTAGATTCAGGAAGGGCAAATTAGTAGTTTTACAATCTAAAGAAATGTCAAAAGACAAAAATAACCCCATCTAACTAAATCATGATGAACAAAGAGTAAATATAAAATAGTAAATTTAAAGTGCAAAAGAAAAGTTACTATTTGGCATGCATTCCCACTTTTTATATATCTTTAAGTAAAGATATAACATCAAAATGACGCAGTTTTGGTGTTTTTCTCCAAAACGATGTTGTTTTGGAGGAAAACAAACACATACTCAGCCTAATTTATACAGAAGAGGGTTTCATCATATTCTCTCATCTCAGATTCTCTCTCACGACTCAAGTCTCACTCAGCGCCGTCCCTCTCTCTTGTCTCTCTCGTCGCCTTTGTCTCCCCTCTCTCTCGTCGTCTCTCTATCTCACAGCCTCACATGTTGAATGGCTGATGATCACGATCAGGTGAGTTTTTGTCTATTTATTTTTTAGTTTATGGGCTGCCTGCTTGTAGTTGTTGAGAAAGTAAAGGAAAAACTCATAGATTGTTGTAATTATTTTGCATATAAAAAATCGGTTATAAAAACGCCGGTTATTGATTTTAGTAACCGCTAACTGCCGATTATAAAATAACTGCTAACCGCTTAAGCAGAGTGGTTGCGGTTATTAAGATTTAATAACCGCCTTAGACGATTATGGTTAGCAGTTTTAGCCAATAACTGCTAACCGGAACCGCTTGTACAACCCTAGTGTTCGGGTTGATATGTTTGACATGTTTATTAAATGGGTCGGGTTCTTGCTCTCTTCTTGAGCAAATTTCAGGAGAATACAGACTTCTACTCTACTCATAATTCATCTCTTACTTGACTTGTTTGATAGATTTAGCAATTAATTCCTTCCATTGCTCCTTAAATTTTGAGCCAAATCGTAACTTGAGTGAAACACCCCCCCCCCCACCCCTTTTTTTTTTGATCGAGTTTTCCTCCAAACTGAGTTAGAGAAACTTTCTCAAATTTAGTTTATAAAAATGACATATGTCATTTGAACATGTGAGATGCACATTTTTTTTTATGGTAGGGATAAAGTTGAAATAACTAATATTAAAAACTCATGTACATTTCACATGTTATTAAAAAAATGACACATGTCATTTTTATAAACTAGGCTGAATGAAGTTCCTCCAACCCAGTTTAGAGAAAAACTCTATCCTTTTTTTTTTTTTTGTTGCATTTACTCATAGTTTTCAGCAATACTAGAATAAGAACATCTTAACACTGTAACCAAATAGATACTATTCTAATACCCAAACTTATATAACATAGTCTAAACCAGAATATGTCTATCCATAGAATAACAGAATCTGGGCTAAGATGATATTAAACACATATCCAAACAGAACAGATTTACTACTAAACCAGAATAAACACAAAGCCTTAAATGAGGATAAGTATATCCTTGCACTGGAATAGGAATAAAATAACACACCTGGAGTGGATCTATCTTATAGCCAAACACCTCTTGTCTTGTTCACATTTCTTTTTCAACTTCCAGCACCTTCACTTCACCGCATGATAGAATCGGACAGCACCACCACACTCAACTTTCGCACAGCCTCTTCACGACACTGGATAAGAATCCCTGCAGCCAAACAAGCTTCTTCTTCTTCTTCAAGGTAGCCAAATCGCACAGCCAAATGGCAGCACCACACACCTCCAACGGCCGCATTTCTCAACACTGAAATCACCGGTTTCCACCGCACGACGCCGTGAAGTACGGGATCTCACCTTGCGCCGCCACAACAGCACTACGAGGACCAGCTACTGCAACCCACGGTCAGAAACTACAGATTTTTTGTTTTTTGTTTTGCTTAATGAATCGGCTAAACAGAGAAGGAACAAGGGAAAAACTCAAAAAAATTAAAATTTCCAAGAAAATCGAACTGCTCTGATACCAAATGATAGGAACCCCTATCGATTAAAAATAAGAAAATATAGAAATTAAATCGAACCTCCAATCGACCACTTCAAGGGGATCGAACCTCCAGTTGATCACTTTGAGGGGATCGGGCCTCCTTGATTGGTTTGCCATACGGCATTTACATCATATCTATAGGAAAAATCAAGCTAAATGTGAAACGAAATCTACCAAGTTAAGCATGACAACTAAGAAAAAGCAGTGTAGATCCTAGAAAAGCAATAACGTGCAGCAGGTATGAAAAAAAACAAGACTAAACATAGTTTTTTCATTCACTCAGAATCAACGCTACACTCTGATACCATGAGAAAAACTAAATATAGCTACTGAGATATGAATGAGAAGAAATTATGTGTGTATTACTTAATGATAATCAATTTACATGATGGGGTATTTATACAAAAAAATTGGGTCACATAGCTGTTGTAAATTAATGTTGTAATCTTTTATACGTGGAAATTGTTTATGTAGAAGGAATGTTAACATTGCTGGTGGGGGATTTGCCTTTCTCATTTGACTTATGACTGTTGCACATATTTATTTTCTCTACAATAAAAAGTGAAGAGGAAAGACTTCAAGATGATTATGCAGATAAAAGATATGTGATGGAAATGTAAGCGTGAGTGACTTCAACAAGAGAGTTGCGGAGAAGCTGTTAAATAAGATTGGAGATGAAGCTGCTAATTCAGAGAGTTTTCTTTTCCTCATTCCCGAGTTGTTGAAAAGAGACGTTCCCCTACCCCATAAAGGCTTAAATGGCGTCAAAAATTAAACCACAGTAAACGTTTGCTTTAGAGTTAAAGACTACGTTTCAATTAAAATAAATCTGGACCCTTCAATTTTTTAACAAAACATCTAAACCCTTCAACTTTTTAACATTTGAACACTTTACTACAGCACAGAAGCCGGATCCGAGCGCAAATGGCAAGCACAAAACCAAGTCCTCCTCCTACGCTTCCGAAATCGGGAGCCATTTCTAAAGGCTACAACTTCGCCTCTACTTGGGAGCAGGTATCTGTGTTTTAATAGCATTGCGCTTTCTTGCTTCATGATATTCATATTTGAATTTGAAATCTTGCTTTGCTAAATCTCGATCTGTGCATTTTTGTGATCAACACCGCTTCCTCGTTTGATTTTGCTTTGCCGGTGCAGAATGCTCCTCTTACGGAGCATCAACAAGTGGCAATCGTAGCACTGTCTCATGCGGTTGCGGAGCGGCCTTTTCCGCTCAATCTGGCTCAAGATCATGTATCTCACCCGGATAATGCCTTGTCCGTATCCGTTTCCGTTAAGGATAGCTCTATCCGAGATTCCACTCCTACTATTCAACCATTCTTGGTCAATACAAACCAGGTATTAGATTATCGTTTGGTTCCATGATAAATGAGGCTCGCATCTAAAGCTTTTGGTTTGATTCATTGCCTTTCCTTTATGTTGCAGTTTTACAAGTGGTTTAATGATCTTGAATCAGCAATGAAGTCAGAGGTTAATGACGATTTCTCATTGTAGCATATTTGTCTGCATAGGATGTATGAATAAATGCTTATTTCACCTCATTCTTTTCTTTCCTTAGACAGAGGAGAAATATCAACAGTATGTAAACTCTTTAACAGAGCGCATACAGACGTGTGATGGTTTACTTGGTCAGGTTAGTCTATTTTGACATCTATTGGATTCCTAAGCTGTAATTCTTCTGTTTGGATTTGGATTTTTAAGATGCCTGAGTTCCCTTTTGTGCAGGTGGATGACACTTTACACTTCTTTGATGGACTACAGCAGGAGCATCAAGCAGTAGCTACAAAGACAAAAACTCTTCATGATGCGTGTGACCGGCTGGTGCGTTTTTCTCCCATTTCCTATACTTTCTTGTTTGATGTATAACTTGCCTAGAGTGTTGGCTCGAGTAAATCTCAATGTCACTTCATAAGTTTACAAATCTTTTGATAGTGTTGCTGCACTCTCTGGAGGTTCAACAAAAAACATGATCAAAGACTGATTGAATTTGAAATACTGGAGGCAGTAACCTTTGTTTAATATAGTTGACTTGTTGTCTCACTTTTCTGCTCATGTTGCAGGTAATAGAGAAGCAAAGACTGATTGAATTTGCAGAAGCACTTCACAGTAAGCTCAAGTACTTTGAGGAATTGGAGAATGTAAGGTTTGAATGCAATCTTAACAAGAGTTTCAGTTTGTTTTGATTTTTTTTGTTAGTTGAAGAGACCCACAATAGAAAACATTACTGAAGTAATGGGAAAATATTTGGAACATTATTTTGATATATAGCAACTAGCAGCTTCCTACTTATAAAAGTCACTCTAGCTTATCCAAACTTCTACAAGGTTAAAAGAAAAACACTACTCTAAATGTTGGATTCTTGAGTTATCTCTAAATTAGGTTGGTCATTCATGTATCTTCTGTGGCAAGATATGTAGTAGCTGTGTGCGTACAATATCAATTATGAAAGCATCATCTTCATTAATTATCTATTTATTAGCAAAAATTGTGTGCAAAGAAATTCTAGAAGGTTCTGTTCATTTAAACAAAGTATAACATCGTTTAAATTAAGTATGGCGTCCTTTGAGGTTTTCTTCTTGTAAGGAGTTCTGGGGTGATGATGGTTCAATTCTTGTGAAAGAGTATATGTGAAGTTAGTGCTTGATCTAAGGTTATGCTCTTTTGGTTGACCATTGCTTTAAGCTGCATTCGTAGTGGGGAAGACTTGATTGACAGGAAATACTTTCTAGTAAACTGATGTTTTATGTCCAAAGAGGATGGGGAAGTAGTTGCAAATATTCTGTTTGTTTTTTCGTTAGTGGAAGAAGTTTGGCTTTCAGTTTTTACACTTATTCATGATGTTTTTATTTATATCTAGTTGTGATTGTTTAGGACTTGGTATATAACATTAGTCATCTTTAATTTTGAACATCACTGACATCCCTAATCTTGTTATTTTAGCTGACATGGATTGAGTTATATCATGTAGTGTTTGTTAGCCTCACTTGTTACTGCTGACCGGCTTAATCTCAATATCAATAACATCCCTAACCCTATTTTTTTAAACTGAGTATTATTTGTAGCCGTGATCACCTGTAAAATCATATAGTCTAACTGACCATTAATTTTTGAATATTGCTAACCCTGTTGTGAGCATTTATTAGTAGTTGTGATCATCTGTAAAATGATGTAGTTTTTGTTAGCCTCAACTGCTAATGCTGAACAACTTAATTTGTTAAAAATGTCTTCCTTTCTCAGTTACTTTTGGTCTCTGTTTCTAACATTAATATCATTTTTGAACAATCTATTTCACTGTCTCTATTTTGTAGGCGTTTTTAGTATAACAGATTCTGAGTATATCATTTTTTATGTAGTATTTTTTATGTAGTATTTTTTTTCTTTAGTATCTATCAAGCTTGAAGTAAATTGAATATCATCATTTGAAGTTTATGTGAAGCACCTGTATACTTTGCCCATTGTCTTTGAACCAAATGGCTTCTCCACTTTTCATAAAGAAGGGTTAGAGGGTGAGGTTGTGGGTTGAACCTCTTATGGCTGGATGGGTTGTATTTATCTGTATGTATGTGTAAACACATAAACTTTGCATACTCTGTTCAGATAGAGTTATTTTACAGTCTTGGTTATTTGTTTTATGTAGAGATTACATAAAAGTTATGCCGCATAAAATAGCAATTTGCAATAATGTATTGCACTATGTGCAGATTTCATCCAATTTTTATTCTCCAAATATGAATGTTGGAAATGAGAACTTTCTCCCACTGCTCAAGCGGCTTGATGACTGCATTTTGTAAGTGGATGATTTTCAAAGTAAATATTTTTCAGTAATTCTTTGGTTCTGACATTACTCAGTTAAAAACAATGCAAGTTTGTTGTTGGGCCTGAGAATTATTAGTATTTGTAGGTAATGAAAAATGAGAATTCATCATTATTTGAACTCTGTGTATTTTAGGTATGTTGAAAGCAATCCACAGTATGCAGAATCCAGTGTTTACTTGCTCAAGTTCCGACAACTTCAGGTACACAAGTGATTCTGATGTTAATATTTTATAAGGTGATTGATTGGGTGAAAACTAACAATTGCCATCCTTTACTATTGTGTGAAACTTCTGCTAGTATGATTTGTTTTGATGTACAATAATCTTGAAATTTTCATGTTTGACAGTCTCGAGCTCTGGGCATGATACGTTCTCATGTACTTTCTGTTCTCAAAAGTGCTTTTTCTCAGGTGAAGTCATATGCAGTTGAATAATTGTAACACGCGCGTGCACACGCACAGATATATATAGAGATATGTAGGTAGTTTGCAGAGGGCTCAAGACTCAGTGAGATAGTCATTTCCTTTGACAGGTCCAAGCAGCAATCCGATCTAGTGGCAACAGCAAAGCAACTGTTTCTGAAGGTGTTGAGGCATCTGTTATATATGTTCGTTTCAAAGCAGCAGCGAGTGAGGTAACCATTTTCTTTGTGTTCAAAATAAAGCTGCTATTTGAACAGCAGATTTATTACAGATTACCCACTATGGCAGTTTGTGGAGTCGGGGCATTAGAAAATGCACAGTTCCTTTTAAATTCTTATTGGGATCTCTCTGATGTGGGAATCAGATGTGTCCTATAACTTGATCTTTTTTCCTGTAGAGGCAACTTAAGACATTATGTTTTTGCAGATTAAGCCAGTGCTAGAGGAAATTGAAAGCAGATCATCTAGGAAAGAATACGTTCAACTTCTTGCCGAATGCCATAAATTATATTGTGAACAGCGACTTTCCTTGGTGAGCTGATGATTGGTTGTTTTGAAAATAATTTTTATTATTTCATTGGTCCGTTGCTTTTAATCTTTTTTATTTTATTTTATTTTTATTTTTTGTTTTCCTGAGCAGTCAGTTGGTTTTAATCATATGTTCCTTTGGTCTTATGCTATCCAGGTTAGGGGCATAGTGCATCAACGGATATCTGAATTTGCGAAGAAAGAGGCATTGCCATCATTAACTAGATCAGGATGCGCATATCTAATGCAGGTAAGGGTTGATTATGATAAACTAATAAAAATAGAGGTTGTAGTCAATCCCATATGTCCTTGTTGATTAAAGTGAATACGAAGAATTGCATTTTTCAAATATGGTTCCTTCGCCAATTCTATTATGCGCTGGTGTCTCAGGCCTTAAAGTTTAGTGGTTGTACTCAAATCTTGGTTGGACGAAGTTTTTGCATATTTTAGATGGGTGAATGCTTATGAATTTTCTTCAAGGACTGGATTTTTAGTAATGAATCTCATATTTATATTATATTGTTATTTTATTTTGAGCCCATCTATGCAGTTGATTTGACTCTTCTTAAGCTAAAGTTTAAGCAATATTTGGTTTTTGTGACTTCGGGCCATGTATATGGAATGGACAATTCTCATATGATTTTCTTGTCTGTATGCACTAATTAAGAAATAATAAGAACTTTGACTCATTCACAATTTTATGGGGGCAAAAGGGAGTAACCTTCATCAAGTCAGATGAACCTGGTTCCCACAAGTTTTCACCCTTTATTCCATGATGAATGTGAGCCCTCATGAAAAGGTGCAGCAAGGTTACCATTGAGTGACAATTAGATTGGAGTTCCTTGCTACACTTCAATATTTTCTTTTTAATTTCTCTGCTTTCTTATTTCTTTCATTTATCAATAACCATAATTGTTCGTTAGATCCGTTTCCTTTTCTTTGGGACACTTTGATTGACACTGATATAAATTGCAGGTCTGTCAGCTTGAGCACCAATTGTTTGATCATTTTTTCCCATCTTCTTCGGAGGATGTTTCAAGTTTGGCTGCATTGATAGATCCTCTGTGAGTTTTCAAGCCTGCTTTTTTATAGCCTAATTTTTCTTTCCTTTTTCCCCTTTTCTTTTCTTTTCCTATCATTTTATTTTCTATTCTATTGAGGTTAACATGAAATGGCCTAGCTTAGTGTTTTTACGTATGCCAAACTGCATAGCAATGAGTGAAAAGTAGCTCCCCCTAGTTCTGCAGAAGAAAAAACTTCACCTTTCTTGTGCCAAAGATGGACAAAACTCTGGTACGATATGGTGGTGACCAGGGCTGAAATCACTATGGAAAAAAAAATTTCCCTTTATAAGATTAGGTTTATGGGGGAAAAGTAGAAGCTTCTTTTGTGCATGTCTGTACAATGTGTACAATAGAATGTAAGGTTCTTATTCTTTTATTTTTTTTTTTATTTTTTTTAAGAAATCGAGTTATCATTAAAAATGTAAGGCGTTCCCAAGTACCCAGGAAATATACAAGAGAAAACATATAGCTAGAAGAAGAAAAAAGAAAATGAAAATCATGGAAACTTAGGACCAAAGGAGAAATATGAGCAGCTGTCTACAAATAAAGTGTATTGAAGAAAAAAGACTTTAGCTTCTCTATTATCCTCCCGCGATCTTCAAAACTCCAATCATTCATTTTCCTTCAAATACACTATAAAAGACAAGAAGACACCATCTTCCATGCAGCAGCACTTTGAGTGCTATCATTAGTCCACCAACATGCATACAAGTCAATAACTCATCTAGGCATAACCCAAGAAAGCCCAAAGCGACTGAAGAAAGCATTCCATTAGGCACATGCCGCCTCATAATGGAGAAGAAGATCCACGAACTCCCCATTTTTTTTTGCACATGCAGCACTTATTGATTACTATGACATGTTGCTTCCTAAGATTTTCCATGGTAAGGATATTTCCTAGGGCCATCGACCAGGCAAAGAAAAGTCGCCCTTACGGGAGCCTTAGTTAGCCAAATACTCTTTCAAGGGAAAAGAGAGCCTTCCTTGCAACCCAAGATACTATAGAAAGATCTAACATAGAACAATTTCATTTAGGGGGGGGCCAACCAAAGCTTATCTTCACCTACCCGTCTCATTCTGGCTGTATACAGCAAGCAAAAGAATGAAGCAAACCTCCACTTCCCAATCATGAGCTGCTTTGACAAAACTAACGTTCCACTGATTGGACCCACTAGAAACCTCCAAGTGAGCTGCTACGGAATTATAGTTCACACACTCATAACCCAATAAAATTGGAAAGCCTTTAGGGCCTCGTCTCCACTATACAAACCATGTGAGAATCTAACCTTGGATCCATCTCCCACCTCAAATCTAGTGCCTACGTGCCTTTTATGGTGTTTATGGAGGGAAATGAATGACATAAGTTTTGAGGGCTAGGAGAGGACTTTGGAGGAGATTAAATCATTATTCTTCAAAACTTTGTATTTGTGATAGCTGCTCATGTGTCTCATGTGACAAATAGCTATGGTGATTTTCTTGTTATGTTTGCTTCTTCTAGTTAGGTGTTACCCTTTGTATACTTTGTGTACTTAGGGGCCCCTTACACTTTTAATAATATTTGTCGATTACTTATAAAATAAGGGTTAAATACTTTTTTGCTCCCTGTGTTTTAATAGCTTTATTTTTTGCCCCCTCGGTTTCATTTTGTTTCACAAATAGTACCTCGATAATGGATAAAAACATAGTATATCCGTCTAAATTTCATCCAAAAATTGACGGAAATCCACTTCAGCACTCCTAAAAAATGGACACATGTTCATATACCTAATTAGAAAAAAAAAAAAAAAAAAAAAATTAAAATGATTAAAAACATTAGAAAATTAAATTAAATTAAAAAAAAAAATTCCATTAATGATTTCTGTACTCTTGAGCTCTTTTTTTTTATGTTGAAGTTATTCAATGAAGATTTTGTTTGTTTATTCTTATCATAAGGTTATATGAAATTCTTATGACAATGATAACTGATCCTGCAGGTCTACATATTTGTATGATACACTCCGCCCAAAACTTATTCATGAAACAAATATTGATTTTCTGTGTGAACTTGTTGATATCCTCAAAGTTGAAGTTTTGGGAGAACAACTAAATAGGCGGAGTGAATCGTTAGCTGGGCTACGCCCTACATTACAAAGAATTCTAGCGGATGTTCATGAGAGGTTGACTTTTCGTGCTCGAACGCATATTAGTGATGAGGTGCTTTTTATTCTTCATCTTTTGTTCATATTAATTCTTCAATGTATACACCTGCCATTTTTAAAAAAATTTCAAAATATTCCTTGTTCGCTGGCTTTCAAAGCTTGTTCACTGATTTTGGTGCATTTATTTTCTATTACTATGAAGTAGAAGAAAGTAGATATACTTCATTTATCCATTTATTTTCTTGTTTTATTTTTTACTATAAGTAGATATACTATAGACCCCTAGGGATAGTTAAATTGGTTGGGGACCACGCATCATGAAGTGGGAGTTACTAGTTCGAATCTCTCCTTCTCCCTCCCATTGGGGCCAATTACTTGTAAAAAAAAAAAAAAAAAACTTCTATTATGATGTGGTACTTTAAAATGAGTAGTCTTTTACTTATCAAAAAAGAAAAAAGAAAAAGAGTAGTCTTTTCATTTAACTGAGTACAAGGATCATGTTAGACCATTGATGCCATTTTTTGAGGCTATTGTTGGGGGAACAAATGGAAATGGGAAACTTGATTCCTTCCTGTATGATCATTTACATGGTGATCATTATGGTAAACTGAATACTGTTGATCTCTTTGATGTAGTTTAGAAAAATACATTTTTCTTTGTTTTCTGCCTGGGAAATTACTGACTCAAGATTGATTACAAAGAGAATCGCAATGCTATGCTACTATGTATGAATGAGTTTGCAGACTACATGTCTAGAAACCATAAATGTGCTTGTGGAGGGATCAGAATGATAGTATTAGTTTTCTGAAGTTGCCATGTCACTGGATGTTTGTGTCTTCCACTTTCTTTCTTTTTTTGGTGAGATGCCCAAAAGGCTAAAACCTCTCCAGAGTTGCCAAAAAAAAAAAATAATAAAATTGATTGGGGCAATCTGAAGTAGCTGCTATACTAAGATCTTGTTGCTTCTTATGTAGATAGCGAACTATATGCCTTTCGATGAAGACTTGGATTACCCTGCGAAGCTGGAACAATCTGTTGAGAATAAATCAGAAACTTCTGCTGTATGTGCCTTACACTGCCTCCTTTTTTACCTTATACTAAGAAATGTGCCTTTAATACTTATGTTGCTTGGTAAAGATTCATTTGTGTAGTTCTGTTGTCCGGCATATCAGAATAAGCGTCTCCTTACTAATTTGGAGGATCTAATCTAATAATTTTAATAATTTTAACTTTCATTTTCTCCTACCATTCTCTTGGGAAAAATTTCTGCATGTAATATGGCTTGCTGACAACCTACAAACACGCGCACACACACGGACAGATATATACTTCATTCACTGAAGTCTGAACTACGGTGTAAGTTGGACACCTGCTGATGTCCAACTTGCAGGATTGTTAGACCTACAGATGTGGTTGAAGCTGATCATTCTCTCCATTGGTTGTGGTCTGAGTGGAGATGTGTGTATACACACACACTTTATTCACTGAAGTCTGAACGACCATGTACGTTGGACACCTGGTGTCCAACTTGCAGGAATGTTAAGACTTGCAGATGTGGTTGAAGCTGCTCATTCTCTCTATTGGTTGTGGTCCGAGTGGAGAGGTGTGCTATGCCACTTGTGGATCATCTATTCACTTTTTAACTCCCTGATATAAAGCTTAAATCCTTCTTGAATAACATTCTTGCATATTTATTCCTGCTTGTTTATCAAATTTTAGGCGGAGGAAAACCCAGATGTATATAAAACGTGGTATCCACCGTTGGAGAAAACTCTTTCGTGTCTTTCAAAGTTGTACCGCCGCTTAGAAGCAGCAGTTTTCACTGGTTTAGCACAGGTATTTAATCTTTGGATTGTAAATTTTGCTATGCAAGTCATCTTTTATATTTCCTTGTTTATTTTGTTTAAAATTTGGCTTTTTGGATTTTTTTATCAGGAAGCAGTAGAAGTTTGCTCCATATCTATCCAAGTGAGTAGTGAAAGAAACAATTATCTATTCAGTAGAATGCAATACTGCCACTGGGAAGTCCTTTGTGCATTAGTGCCATGTAACATACAATATTTATGATGTTATCCATATCAGTTGAAAATCAGGTTGTTCTTACATGACTCTGTTATCTTTGGAAAGAAGGGATTTTATTTCCTTCATAGGTTGACCTACTTTTAATGGTTTTTATTCAAGCGGGTCAACAAAAAACCACATTTTGTGTAGCAGCTTGTTATGAGTTTTGTAATTTGTGCTTCCTGCTATCTGCTACAGAAAGCAAGCAAACTTATTGTAAAGAGATCATCACCAATGGATGGGCAGCTCTTCCTTATAAAGTATCTGCTTATTTTAAGGGAGCAGGTGATCTCTATTTTCTCTCCTTTTTGTTTCCCTGGTTGTTATTCTATTAGACAATATTATTTAAGGGATTACTGATAACTTGTGGTCTTCCAGATTGCACCTTTTGATATTGAATTCTCAGTTACACATAAGGAACTTGATTTCTCCCATTTGCTGGTAAGTATCTCTGAGGCTAAAGCTCTCCTTTAGTTGAGATCATAATCTAGTGTTTCTTGTATCTGCATCTGAATAAATCACATGCTTGAGCACTCCATCTGTTAAGCCTTTTTTTTTCCCCTGTTTTACCATTTTTGCATTGTGAATAAATTGCATGCTCTTGTGCATTATAATTTAACTTGATGATCTTAGACTTCCATGATTCTTGTCCATTATGTGTGTTGGAGTTATTTGTTAGAGGATTAGTAAACTCAAGTCATTTGGTTCTATTGGGATTGAACCTCAAATCTGGTCTGGACTTTCTTCATTTTGTTTAGCTTCTACAAGTTTTGAGTACTTTTACTTTGTAAAGGTCAAACAGAAATCAAAAAGGCTGTAGCAGGGTGCTGCAATCTATTCTGTTGATTCTTGAATAGATTTTTATGTATTAGAAGGGAAAAAAGTGGTTGAGTTGTTAGCTTAATAGTTTGGTCTCCAGTCTTCATTTGAATGCTTTTTTCCAGAGGTAATTTACCAGAAAATAATCTCTTAAATTCCCTAAAGTAACATTTACATAGAATACATAGAATAATTAAGCTGTGATGGCATAAAAAGGCTGAAAGTATTAAATAATCATCCTTCAAGGTGTTGTAGGATTATTTTCTGAAATGTGGTGCATTAAAGGTTGAAAAAGAAAAAGAAAAAGAAAACCTTTTTGATCATAGAGTTCTCTGGGTAATATTTCTTCCACCGTTTAGGTTTGTCATTTGATCAGATTTTTTCCTAATTAGAGAAGTTCTATTATCTTTCACTTCACTGGATTCTTATTTTGGTTTAATTCTACTGTCAGGAACATTTAAGACGAATACTTAGAGGTCAAGCCTCTTTATTTGACTGGTCAAGATCAACTTCGTTGGCAAGGACTTTGTCTCCCCGAGTTTTGGAAAGTCAAATAGATGCCAAGAAGGTTTGTGACTTTGCCTTGCAACACAATCTTTATAATAGTTGTTTATACAGCATATTTCTTGGTTGACATTTTGACGGCATGTGGTACTTCCCCTCCCATGGTTTGTTTGGAAGGCAAGAGAATAAATTGTGTTCCTGAGAAAAAAAGGTCATTGAAGTGTACTTCATAATGAAGACATAGAACTTATATTTTTAACTCATTCAATTAAATTTTTTTATATAATTTCATTGATCTTTTGCGATGACTTTTAGCTTTTAATTAATATACTATTACACTTGATGGTGATACTGATTATACTTTCTGCAAAAGCTTTGGTCACTGAAACCTGTTGGTGCCATTAATTTGCGCATCTTTAATTTATCAGTTGGTTACCTGTTATATGCTGTGGATTTTGACTATGCTATCACCGACTCATGATTTTATGTGACCATGGTGCTTGGTTAGTTTCTCTTTAAATTATGATACCAACTGCTCCAACTAATGATTTTAGAGAATAACTGAATTTCTGTGGATGGCTGATTGTCAATTTTATTTCATGTTTGGTTGATACTGTTATATTTGTTGGAACTATTTCCTTGTATTGCTATTTTCCTTACTTCCGGGTAAGTCTAATATGTGGCGGGTACTCATTTATTTGCAGGAACTTGAGAAAAGCCTAAAAGCAACTTGTGAGGAGTTCATTATGTCAGTCACTAAGCTAGTTGTGGATCCTATGCTTTCATTTGTTACCAAGGTTTGTCTATTTCCTCATTAGGTATGTTGTTAAGCTGACTTCAGAATATAATGCTGAAAACTTCACTAGTTAGCAAATTGAGAGATTAGACCCTATATATTTTGGCTGGTCATTTTTGACACGATACGCGAACTCTACACAAAATTTGCAGATTATGATTGAAGAGTTTGACCCGTTTAATTAAATGGGTCAGGTTAGGTTGACTTATTAATCTTTTTTTTTTTTTTATAAGTAATAATCTGTTTTATAAAAAAGCGTAAAGGCGCCCCAAAGTACACTGGGAGTATACAACAGGATCACTTAACTAGAAAGGGAAAAACGAACAAGAAAATCATCATAACTAATCGACATCGGAAAGACATGTGCCACGGTCCAGAGATACAACGTATGAAAACAAGAGGCTAATATGTCTTCCCATGTCCCTTCCAAATCCCCAAAGCACCTTTTATTCCTTTCCCTCCATAAACACCAAAAGAAACAAGTAGGCACCATTTTCCAAACAGCGGCACTCCCCCTCCTCCCCAAAGACCACCAACAGGCGAGTAAATCCGAGACCCGTCTCGGCATCACCTAAGACATCCCAAACCATCCAAAAAAAGTATTCCACAAAGCATAAGCAACCTCGCAATGAAGAAGAAGATGGTCCACCGTCTCCTCACTCCTCTTGTGCATGCAACATCTGTTCGTCACAATCACCTGTCGCTTTCTGAGGTTATCTAAGGTCAAAATTTTGCCAAAAGCCGCCGACCACACAAAAAAACTCGCCCTCGGAGGAGCTTGTGTACGCCACACACTCTTCCATGGGAATCCTCTTCCTTCCAAACCAGCCAATGAGTAGTAGAAAAGCTTGACCTTGAAGCGGCCTCTTTTGGAAGGGTTCCACCACAACCTATCTTCACACCCTTGCCTCACTTGAGCAGAATGTAACACCTGAAAAAAAGAGGTCAAAACATCCACCTCCCAATCATGAGCCTCTCTAGAGAAACTAACATTCCATTGGTTAGAGCCACCCAGCACTTCCAAATGCTCCGCAACTGAGGCGTCCTTGGCACAAGCAATGCTGAATAGGCCTGGAAAAGCTACCTTGAGAGCCGTATCCCCACACCACCGATCATGCCAGAAGCGAACTCTAGTCCCATCCCCTACCTCAAATCGAGTAAACCCTTTGAAGGTGCCCCACCCTTTCCTGATGTTCTTCCATAACCCCACCCCCAACGCTCCTCTCGGCTCCAAGGAGCACCACCCTCCCCAAAGGCTTCCAAATTTCGCATCCACCACAGTCCTCCACCAAGCATCTCTCTCCATTCCATAGCGCCACAGCCATTTCCCTAAAAGGGCGCGATTGAACACCATTAGGCTTCTGATACCCAACCCGCCCTCCTTAATCGGATTACAAACCTTCGACCCCTTCACCAGGTGGTACTTGAACTCCTCTCCTAGACCCCCCCATAGAAAATCCCGCTGCGACTTCTCAATCCGCTTAGCAACACTCACCGGGATAGGGAAAAGAGACAAAAAGTAGGTAGGCAAGTTGGCGAGAGTGCTCTTGATAAGCGTGACTCTTCCACCCTTCGACAAATACGACCTTTTCCACCCAGCCAGCCGACGTTCTATCTTCTCTATGAGTCCATCCCAAATATGTTTAGCCTTACAAGAGGCCCCCAGCGGCAGACCAAGGTACTTTACTGGCAAAGAAGCAACCCCACACCCTAGAACACTGGCTAACCTGTCCACTTGCTCCACATTCCCCACTGGAATTAACACTGACTTTGCCAAGTTAACTTTCAAACCGGAAGCAGCTTCAAACAGCAAAAACAAATTCCGCAAATAGCGTAGCTGGGTGGGCCTAGCATTGCAAAAAATCAACGTATCGTCCGCAAACAAAAGGTGTGAGAGAGTAATATTACCAACTTGAAACCCCTCTATTAGTCCCCCATTGACTGCCGCCGAAATCATCCTACTTAGAGCTTCCATCACAAACACAAACAGCAAAGGAGACAGGGGATCCCCTTGTCTTAAACCCCGGGAACTGCTAAAAAAGCCATTAGGAGAACCATTAAGCCATTAGGAGAACCATTGATCAGAATCGAGAAGCGCACCGATGAAATGCAATGTTCAATCCAAGAGCACCAAATCCCACCAAATCCACCCCTCTTGAGCAAATATAACAAGAAACCCCAATTCACGTGATCATAAGCTTTCTCCAGATCCATTTTGCAAATAATCCCTGGCTCCCCAGATCGCAACCGACTATCAAGACATTCATTGGAAATCAAGATCGGATCTAGGATTTGCCTCCCCTTGATAAAGGCGCTTCGAGACTGAGAAATAATCTTATCTAGAACTACCTTCAATCTATTTGCTAAGACTTTAGCTATGATTTTGTAGATACCTCCCACGAGGCTAATAGGCCGAAAGTCTTTAAGATTGGTATCGTCGGGAACCTTCGGAATAAGTGAAATGAACGAAGCATTGAGGCTATTCTCAAACATCCCTCCTGCATGAAATGCACTAAACACCTTCATAACATCCTCCCTCACCACCTCCCAACAAGCTTGAAAAAAGGCCATAGTAAACCCATCGGGGCCTGACGCCTTATTACCGTTCATTTTAAACACTACCTTTCTAACCTCGTCCTCTTCGAAGTCTCTCTCCAACCAACTAGCCTCCGCCTCCGAAATGGAATCAAATGAAATACCCTCTACCACGGGCCTCCAATGACATTGCTCCGAGAAAAGTTTTTGATAGAACTCGACTACATGCTCACTAATCTCGGTCGGATTGGAAGTGATGTGATCCCCAATCATGAGAGTATCCATAGAGTTGCGTCTTCTGTTAGAATTTGCTATGGAGTGGAAAAACTTAGTACACTTATCACCTTCCTTCAACCACATCACCCTTGATTTCTGCCTCCAACTCACCTCCTCCATAAGCGTGCAATTCTCTAGGTCTCGAGTCACTTTCGCCTTCCTCATAACCTCCCCCTCATCCAAGGCCCTACTTGCTTCGTTCACATCCAACAACCGAAGCTCTTCAAGAAGCATCCTCTTATTCCTGTCAATATTACCAAACACCTCCTCATTCCAAGTCTTCAAATTCAACTTCAGGGCCTTAATCTTGACTTATTAATCTTATACCCATATCTCTACATGACTCGAACCTAACATGTGATACTTAGGGCTGACAATTTTTGACAACCTACGAACTCCACACGAACCCAATACGAAATTAGCAAGATTGGGTTCAAGGCTCTGACTTATTTAATTAAATGGATTGGGTTATGGTTGACCTGTATAATTTTATACTTATGCGTTGACACGACCTAAAGTGAACACAAATGCCACCCCTATTGAATATTAAGTATGAGGGCAGCTAAAAATCAAAGTGTCTTGTGATATAGGGGAAGGTCCATCTAATGTGCGTGTATCCAAAGAAGTAGAAGTGAGAAAATTTACTTCAAAAGAAAAAAAAGAAAAAGAAAAACAGATGTCACTTGGCTTATTCCCGGGGAAAGACACGAGAAAATTTACATCATTATGGAATGGAAAACCTTGCTCCTCTTCAATTCCACTTTTTTTTTGGGTACTTCTAAGATGACCTCATAGAAGTCTACAAATTATGCGCAAAAGTATCATAAAAACCAGTTTCGCTATATGATTTCTAATATTAAGGTGCAAGTTTACTGTCTAACCATTATAATTAGTAATAAGTCGAACATCAGACATTTAAATTCTCTCATATATTACCTACAACCTGTTTTCCATGTATTGCTTATGAAAAAGAATCTCTCATATAGAATGTAAATGTTACCAATTTGTTTTGTAGGTGACAGCTGTGAAATTTGCACTATCCTCGGGCAATCAGAATCAAAAGCTAGAGTCGGTTATGGCCAAACCACTTAAGGATCAAGCTTTTGCTACTCCAGATAAGGTGGCTGAACTTGTTCAGAAGGTATGTCATGAAGTTTTATTGATTTATGACATCTCAATAAAAAAGGCTATTTGTTGATTTTAGTTGAGCGAGGAACATTCTCTAAATTGTTTTCCCATTTTCTCTTTGCCAATGCAAACTATATTAAACGTGAGGATGTTACATGATAAATTCTTTTCAAGCATGTACATGTGCGTGATAGATCTCGTATGAAAGGATTTGGCATAACATGTTTGATTTCCAGGGTCATTTTGTTTGGTATCCAAATGGACATTGTCTAAGTCATGCTTAAGATGTTCGAGGCTCACTTGTTTTGATTCTGTATAATTGGAACAGGTAAGCGCTGCTATACAGCAAGAGTTGCCGCCAGTTATGGCAAAGATGAAGCTCTATCTGCAGAACCCATCAACACGAACAATACTTTTCAAACCAATAAAGTAAGTTTATTGGTTCATGTTTTGTCTTTCTTTCCTAGGTTATTTTAAACAGCTGTCAACCCTATATATATGGTTTGATTATTTGCTCCTAACCTGAAGTTGATTAGGGATATGCTTAAATTATTATTATTTTTTTAAATTATTCTGGAAGGCTATCTGGGAAGATACCCACATATGTTTAAATTCTATAATCATTGTAATTGCATTCTTTTTATACATATTTTCGGTTGAATAAAATATGTACCATAAGCATCTTTGATTCTATTCATTGTGACTTATGTCAAATTTTCTTCTTGCTCAGTTGAATGAAAATTTATCATAATCAATTGCTTTCCCCCCTTTTTATTTGGGTAAATACAGGACAAACATCGTGGAAGCCCATGTACAGGTACAATCCATGTTAAAAGCAGAATACTCCCCTGAAGAGATACAAAACATCATCAATATGGTGTCTATACAGGATCTGCAAGCACAACTTGATAATCTCCTGTAAGGTAAACTCGCAATGCCCGTTGAATTACTTGATGCCAAATCTTCCATCAATCAGATGATCTTGACATACAGCGGAGTATTAGGCTTGCCACTATGGATCCTTGACGTTGGTGATAGGTTTATAGGAAATTAAAATGTTCATTATCTCCATCAATAGTTACTCTTTCTTATAGCCAATGTTGCTTTTGATAATACTCGCATGACAATTATAAGTCGGTAAGGAGATGGAATCTGATTGATTTGAGTCTATTCACATTTTATAAAGATTCAATTTTATGTCGCGCGAGGCTTTCCAAATAGTGATATAATTTTAATAGAAAAGGAAAAAAAAAAAAAAAAACTAATTCTTCTGTTTAACAGGCATAAAGTTATGTTGACATACCAATCTACCAATATGAAACTCAAGCGTTGTCTATGTATTTCTCTTCAACGGTAAAGGGTATGTTTGGTATGCGGAATGGTTATTACGTTAGGAAAAAAAGAAGAATTCTTTATTAAGTTGCGAGAATGGTATTAAAGTACTTATATACTCTTAAAACTTGGATAGCCATTCTACTATTTTTTTTTTAAAATTTTTTTAAGTGGGGGGAGGGAGAAGGGGAATTACAAGAACACAAATGAAAATGACAGAGAAATCCTAGTAACAGTTGGGAATGAGTCAAATTAATGACTCGGCCCATCAAGCAAACCGAAATGGCCAAAATAGGCTGTAATAAACAGCAAAATTTCGTAAATGGAACAACACCCCAAAGGGTAGCCGACATAACCATCAGTGGTCGGAAAAGAACAACATAGCCGACCATCAGTAGTCGAAAAGGAGAGGAAGATTTCTATCAAAAATACAAAAAAAGGCCAGATCAATGATCTAGCCTAGAAAATGAACACAGTGAACAGAAAAATACATGGAAATACAAAGAGACAACAAATACAAGCAAATAAAAACATAATAAAATCTCCTAAACCTAAAATCAGCAACCCCAACGGTGGAGATGGTTGAGACGCGACGGAGGGAGGAGATGAAGCCGGAGACGATGGTGGAAGGACGTGATAGGTGGCGGGGCTGCCATTGAAAACGAGATCGGACTTCAAAGAAACCAAATCGAAGACCCATGACAAAACCGAACGAAAAGGCTATAGCCGCGGCTTTGAGGAGGCAAAGGAGCGTCGGATAAGGGTCTGGTGTTGGGATTTCAGGCGGAGATGGGATAAATCGCACAAGGTGATGGATAAAACCGGAGAAAAAAAATCACCGGTGAGAGGCATAATAGAGAGAGAGAGAGGAGGAGGAGGAATAGAAGAAGGGAGGAGGGGGTGGGAAGAACCAGGACAGCCGTTCTTCCCACCCCAAGTCTTGCTTTTCTCTTTCTGGAGGCGCTAGAGAGAAAAGAAGAAAACCCTAACCGCTACTGGGAGTTCAAAGTAGTAATAACACCTTTAATGGCACATGAGTTGGATAGCCACTCTCATGACCATAAGTGAATGAGAATTCTTAAAATTGAGGAATAGTTATTCCTCTCAATCATTCCCTCATGGGTCATAGGAATGGCTATTTCGAGGCTATTTTATTTCACATTCTTTTATTTTCAATAAAATTATTTCTTTTTCTAGTAGAATAACCATTTTGTGTACCCAATCGTAACCTAAATGTTGCCGCTTTATTATGAAGCTTCTTTGAATTCTAAAACTAATGGGATTTTTGTCATATGCACAAAAAGTTGCATAAAATGTTGTCATGTGTACATTCTTGGTATATCAACATCTCTTAAAATAAAATCACGAGGAGGGAAAATCTCTTTTGACTGTGGTGGTAGGGATTCCCTGGTGACTCCCAACTCTTGCGAAGGTGGTTTGCGAAGATTTCTCTTATCTTTGCGACCATCTCCTCCCATCCTATGGATGCAGTTGGGGTGATGAAAAAGTAAAGCAGGCCACTCCCCCTCCCTATATCATATGGGAGTTATGGTAGGTTTTGGGGGAACCCTCCTTGAGAAGGTGGTGGAGCCCCTTGAACCTTCCAAGAGGTGGGTTGTGGGGAACTCCCCTACCCTTGACCACCCTGGTGACTTATACCCTTTCCCCACCTAAAATGATAGAGGCTATGAATAAGTATAATCGTAAGAAAAGTAGACGTATCAAGAAGAACATACCACAAGGAGAATAAAGCCGTTATACGCAGCCGGTTTTTCAAATGAAAAGAATAAATAAAAAATACAAGTAATTCTTTTTATTTTTCTGGGCCAGACCAAAAAACAAAAAAATCTAGTTTCAACATTTTGAGCAGTACTAAGTAGACAACTTCGGAACACTAGTAGTAGCTTTCTTTATTTTATTTTAAAAAAAATTTAGGGAACTAAATTACTTTTTTGTTTTTTAATTTAAATAAACTTCACAATAACTCCTCTTAGCCTTATCATTTCTTTGTACCATTTAAATATTCTTTCAAATAAATGCTCAGGGGGATAGAAAGAAAAAAGGAAAAGCGTAACACCCTGCTCCAAATAATATGATATAGTCCGCTTTGGGCCTCAGCCTGCAGAGTTTTGTTATTGGGTTATTCCAAAAGACCTCATACCATTTAAAGAGAGCATGTTTTATATAAACACATCTCATTTTTCATACTCAAGCAATATTAGACGCCACAAAAAACCATTTAAATATTCAGTTCAAATAAATGCCAGAGGAAATAATTTTTTTTTTTTTTTTTAAAAAAAAAAATTAAAAGTTTTTCTTCCATTTAAATAAAGACCCGTTGTTACTGCTCTTATGGTGAAAGATTGCCCTGCATTCAAAAATACAAGTGGATGAACATTTAATAAAACTGGTGTCAAGAGCCGTCTGGATCAGAATAATATTGTGCTTTAAAACAAAAGCTTTGTAAGGGTAAAACATAGAATGGCCCATGCAGGTCTCGAACCTGCGACCTTCGCGTTATTAGCACGACGCTCTAACCAACTGAGCTAATAGGCCAGATGCAAAGTTCGCTACAGTCTCATTATAAAACAAAATAAATATTAATGTAAGCTTTTGTTTTGTTTTGCTTCTTTTCTAGAAAACACCATTGGTGTTGCCGTGTTGGTGTTTCGGTCATTCACCAATTTCTTTTAATTAACAGTAGGATTTATTTATTTTTCTGTCTACATTTTTTATGATTTTTTTTTTTGGTATTTTTTATTTTTATTTTTTATGATGTTAGTTTCAATCGTATGGAATTTAAATCAATGCACTAATTATTGCCTTTAATTAATTTGTAAGAATTTCTTTTCTAAAGCAGTTACGGTTGCCGCTAGCTGTAACTGTCTAAAGCAGTTATTAATTCTAACTATTAACCATAAGTGCGTAATTTACTACAATTTTCTCACTAAATGTAAAAATAAAAAACAAAAAATCTCAAATACTATCAGCACTCCTCTTCCAAAAAGAATAAAGAAATTCTTAAAAATAAAATACTAAAAGTTGATAATTACAAAACATTACACATTACAAAAGCCTCCGAATTTCTTGGCTTGTCATGAAATTTCCTGAGAGTCAAAGTAGATGCCGTGTCAAATTTGTTTAGGATCTAAAACATGGCTTCTCATGAAATTTCCTTCTCATTTGAAATCAACAATTCGTTCAACGAAAATAGTCAGACCACCTTAATGTCTCCCATTTTCCCAGAAAATTTCCATTCGCACCGACCCACTTAATAGTCAGACCACCTTCACGTTTTTTTCTTTCCAAGCATAATTTTGACTAACTTGACTTAAATGCCGTAAAAAAACACGGTATAAATTTAATTTTGGGTAAAGTTCACTTAATTTTCTCAAATTACCATTTCAATGACAATTTACTTTTCGAACTATCAATTGTCCTTCAAACTACCAAAACAATGACGATGTACCCCTAATTTTTTTAAAACGACGAAATTACTTTTACTAAAATAAAAATAAAAATATTAAAATTTAATTTTTTTTCAAAAATTTAAGGTTATTTTTTGGGGGGGTATATTGTCATTGTTTTGGTAGTTTGTGAGGTAAATTGTTATAGTTGATAGTTTATGAGATAAATTGTCATTAGAGTAGTAGTTTAAAGAGGTTAACTAGACTTTTAACTTTTAATTTTTTTATAAAAAAAATTAAAATTAAAATTAATTTTAATAAAAAAAAAAAGGGTAAATTTTTTTTTTTAATTTTTTTTTGCTAATACTTACAAAATCCATTATTGACACCTTTACATAATGATGCATAGGAAGAAGGGAGCGGAATGGAGAAAGCAAGCGTGCAAAGAATGTTTTGTTCGAGAAATTGAATGGCAGTTTAAGATGGAAAATTACACGTGTGGCCTAAGCTGAGGTGTCAGATTGAATTAATGATGTTTACTTTTGATATGTCTACCCACGTGATGCCTTTGACTTGAGAGGTCCAACGTACTTTTCACTTCTTCAGATTCAATTGATTCAGACAGCGGAAAAGAAAAGAAGATAATAATAATAATAATATAATAATATAATATACGCATGATTTGAGTAATTTGCAACTTTTCATTCATTCACGGCTCTTTCCAAGCTCGGCTCGATCTACTCATAGCTTGCCCAAACTTTTTTTTTTTTTTTTTTTTCTACTTCATTTTATACTCTATAATTGACTGCAATTGAAAGTTCAGGGGTTCAAATTAAAAAATTTTGAAGTTTGAGGGCTTGTCAAATCGTATGGTAATTCAAAAGTGTAAAGTGAGTAAAGTGAAGTTATTCATTTTTTTTGTAAAAATAAAAAAAAAAAAACTTTTCAAGATTTCCGATTTCCTCAAGGTGTTAAAATCTTTGAGATTGCACTCGAGAACTCATATAAAGCCCAAATAGTTTTTTATTTTAATTTGTTCAATCAATGACGGTATACTTGTTCAAAATTCCCTTTTCATTTTTTATCTAATATTTCTATCCAATAAAATCCTTTTATCTTCTTCATACTTCAATCATATATTCAATGGAAAGGCCAGAAACTCTTAGCTGTTAAGCATAGCAGTGACCCAAACAGGGCGTATATACTTGCTGTAATTTGTCCACTTTTACTTAACTAACAACAAACCTGAAGGCCCACAGCTGGAGAGAAAATCAAGGTTGCTGAAAAAATACCCTGCCCAAAGATTCACCTGTAAATGTCTCTACTTTTCATTTGCTGACTTTATATATATATATATATATTCTTTGTTCATCAATAAATACATTATGGTAAAATAATCCAAGGTTGCTGAAATTTTCCAAGTGACTGGCGGTTTGTGGAGCCCTTATGTTGCTTCAAACTTCAAAGAACCAAAGTTGCATTTTATTAAAAAAAAAAGAAAAAAAAAAAAAAAAAACCCTCTATTTTTTTTTTTGTAGCTAAGAAATTCCAGGTATGGAATTTATGTTTTGTTTTAAATATTTGTTCTATGTGTTACAATTATATGACTGAGGTCTATCTTATACATTGAAGTAGAAGGGAAGATGATTTTGTTTGCTATTATTATTAATAATTTGGATGGGATTTTACTATTTTAGTCATCAAACTAGAATCTTGCCAAGAGGAAAAGTCAAAACACCAACAAAAATTGGTGTAAGCCTATTTGACCAAATATGAATAACTGTCATTTTTCATATCCTAATCATGCCTACACATTTCTTTAATATTGTTAAATACGAAATTAGTGAGATCTCGATGAGTTTGATCTGTTTAGTTAAATAGGTCGGATTAGAGTTGACCTATATTTCAACATGTCTCGAACCTTACCTAAAGACTGAGAATTTTTGACAATATCTATAATCTTGACACGAACCCAATACAAAAATACTTGGTCAATAACAATTGCGTTCCGCTCTACATAATTGACTTTTTGAGTGCTTTTAAGGACCAGTTGCAGATTTTAGAGATGAAGAAGCATTATAAGATGAAAAGATTGCAGATAAGATCATGACATGGAAGTTTGAGGAAGGTTTAATTAATTGGGTCAAATATCCTCTTTGTCCCACAGATAGACTATAAAGAGAAGATGTATGGAAACGAAGACGACTTAAACCAAATTTCTCAGAATTAAACACAACATCGACTCTACTTAAAAGCAGCCGACTCTATCTAAGTCATTCTTGATGGCTGCAAAACACCCAATTTTCCTACTTGATCACTCCACGCACGTAATGACCATCTCTTTCCTCTCGTTTTCCAGTCAATGGTAAGACTCAAATATATATATATATATATATCTACGAGAAAGTGGTAACTTTGATGTATGGAAACGAAGACGACTTGAACCAAATTTAATTAATTAAACACAACATTGACTCTACTTAAAAGCAGCCGACTCTATCTAATTAAGTCATTCTTGATGGCTGCAAAACACCCAATTTTCCTACTTGATCACACCACGTACGTAATGACCATCTCTTTTCTCTCGTTTTCCTGTCAATGGTAAGACTCAAATATATCTACGAGAAAGTGGTAACTTTATGGCTTATCTTTTGGTCCTTGTGCAAGTCTACCCTCCCTCAAATGTCTGCAGAAAATTGAAGGCCAGTACTTAATATATATTAGTGCTTATATAATTACCGCACCACAAAAAATCTCAGAGTTATGGACGTTTCTGAATGGGGTCGTTTTAACACAAAATGACTTCACCAGAAGTCATTTCAATAGTAAAATGACTCATCTCAGAAGGAAAAGTTGTTTGAACAGTGCTTTGAGGGGTCATTTAAACAGTAAAACACTGTTCAAATGAACCCTCATTCTGAGAGCTAGCCTCGTTTGAATAGTGAAAGACCGCACTTAGAGGGGTCGTTTTATTGACCAGTATGATCAAGACTCTTTTATCAGTTTAATTAATCGATTCTCCACTTGTATGTACATGCACCAATTAAATATAGCCAGTCTCTCTTCCAACTATCTATTTTTGCAAATTTAATAAAATTACCATTGAATTTGTTGGCTCACGTGGGTTTAAAAAAAATTTAATGATAAATTCACCCATTCACTATACGGAGATGATTAAAAGATGATCGAGAGAATGATTTTTTTCATTTCTTATAGGGAAAAATCCACTTTACCCCCTTGAAGTTTCAGTGATTTTTCAATTTGAACCCCAAAGTTTAAAAAGTGGCAATGTACCCTCCAATGTTTCAAAAATTTTCAATTTAAATCTTTCGTTAAATTGGACGGAAATCTCTAAAATTACATAATTACCCTCATGCTTTTTTTAAAAAAATTTCCGTCCAATTTAACGGAAATTGTAACGGAATGTTTAAATTGAAAATTTTTGAAACATTGGGAGGGTACATTGCCAATTTTTAAACTTTAGGGTTCAAATTAAAAAACCCCTAAAACTTCAGGGAGGTAAAGTTAATTTTCCCCTTTCTTATATAAATGTTATAAGAACATCATTAAAAGTGTACGCTTATTTTTTTCATTCTATTACATATTTAATACAATGCAATAGACAAAATTGCCCTTTTATTTATGAGTACAATTGGTGTACGTTTTTCGGTGCAAGGGTATCTTTGTTATTACCGTTGACAGAAAATCAATGGCGTGGAAAACCACAGGAAGAATATTGAATAATAGCATTAAAACTCCGGTCCGGTTCGGTGGTCGGAGATGGACGGTTGGGTTGTGACGCGTTTTCGCCTTTGGCACAAAATTAATTACAAGTAAGTGGCCGGGAGACCATTTCTTGAGTTGTAGTTTTCTGAATATATATAGTGCCATAAATTATAAGAGCTTGGCCGGGTCTTTTTCTTTATAATTTTAGCTTTTTTCAAATGAAAAGCTTCTTTGATTTAGATTGCATGTCTCACCTACGCTACTTTTCAATGTATCAACGCACAAATATTGGAGAAACGTCCTATCATATTTGCCTAATTTTTATAGGGCTACCCACTAAAAAGGCCTAGTGGGGTTCCGACAACCCATTAAGGTTGGAACCCTCTACCCATTTCAGATCAAAATCAAATCTTTTGGGGTATGAAAAATAATATATATTGTTTTTTTTTTTTTTTTTTTTTTGATACGTTACACTTTTATATCCTCGAACTCTGGAAAGAAACAAGAAATCTCAATGGATGGATCCCAGGAGAAGGAAATGAAAGAAAGAAAAATAAATAAATAAATAAATAAATAAAAGACGTACTATATCTATACATTTCAACTATTACAAATTCTATATTAATTATCCTACGGCCCTAAATGAGGCAAAACTATAAATGTTTCAAGGAGAAATGATGAAACCCGATCGACAATCTTGATGATCACAAAGAGATTAGTGGCCGACGCCGGGGCTGGGGACAGACCGGAGAGACCGATCAATGCTGACAAGGTGGCGGGCGACGAGCTTTTCATCCACCACCATCCCGTGGCCTTTCTTGCTTGGGGTGGAAGAGGGCACGTTGCCCTTCGGAAGGGCACTCAGAATCAAACTGTCCCTCAAAGAAGCCACCGATCGCTTCTTGCTCTCCTTCGCATCCAGCAGCTTTCTGCCTTCTAAACACGCAGCAAATGCAGCGAAAACAACCAAGAAAAACAGCAGCGAAGCAGTGCTAAGCCTAGCCATGAGAGATACAGAGAGAGAGAGATTGAGAGAGAGAGAGAGTTAATTTGTGGGTTTTTGTTGTGGGAAAAAAGGTCTTAGTGGGGAGAGAATTGAAGGGGTTGGGGCTTGTTAAATAGTGGTGGAGGGGGGGGGGAGAATTTTCTCAATTTCATGCACACCGTGTCAGTCCGCGGCGGCGAGAGAGAGAGAGAGAGAGAGAGAGAGAGGGGAAATCGTGGGGATCAAGTTAGGGGGTGGCTAAGTCAAGAGTAAGAGCTTTGAAATTTGAGCGAATTTGAAGAGTGGGCTCAGTTGGAAGCGTTGAGATTTCATACTATAAAACTATAAAAGAATGTGGGAGCGCCGCGTGGAGGAGTGTTAGGTGAAGATGAGCTAAGCCGCCGGCCACATTTTTCCTAGTAATTTCGTACTTCATGCACCGTCAAAGATCCACACCCGACATTTAGTGTAAGCCCTTCGGCTCGGCTTAATTAGCTGCAGCTTGCCACTACGGCTACTAATAGCCAATTTGAAATTGCTTCTTTTTTTAAAAAAAAAGAGAAAAGTTTTTGGCTTTTTAGATCAAGAAAGTATTTTTCTTAAGTTTGGGAAAACTTCCTAATAATTTCTACTTGTTTTGAGAAAATTTTTTCAAAGTTAAAAATTATTAATTTTATTTCCTCGAATTTTTAATTTGTTTCAATTTACCTTATTTTTTAGGGTGTGACGTTAAAATTGATGAAATTACATTTATACCCCTAAATTTTTTATAAAATTTTAAATTTGTCCTTAATTTGACATAAAAATTTAAAAAAAAAAAAAAAAAAAGTAGAGAATATTTTGGCATTTTTCATAGCATCCGTTATGATTTAACGCTAAATTCTAACGTAACGGGTAGATTGTATCAAATTAAAAGATGAAAAAATGAAATTGAAAATTTTTGAATTTTGAGAGGATTTTCTCAAACTAGTTTTTTCTTTATTTGAGATAGTTATTTATCTATTTAAAATATTTTTAAACTCCTTAACAAGTTTTTATCACTTGTTTACTTCAAAAAGAGATCACAATCGCATTATATGAAAATTTTAAAAATAAAACTATTTTATTTTAATTTTTATAAACAAAAGCTCTATTTTTCAACGCTTAATAAATAGGTTTTGAAGTGCTGGGTCCACTTTTTCTACAATATTATGTTGATGGGAAACAGAAATTAAGAAGTTTGATTGACTATGATAAGAAACATTAATTAGACAAGTGTGGTAATCACATTAGTTAGGCAAGTGTGGTAATCACATAAAGATCCGGATCCCCATGATAAACACGACCACTAATTAAATTAAGTGATGAGTAAATGCCAATTCCTTTTTGGTCCTACTTAGATTATTCGTATTTAAAGCTTATGAAACCTCCCAAAATCCTTGTCCTTCTAAGATAAGGGCAAGGCTTAGGTGCGGTAGTTCAAAACTACCGCACCATGCTGTAGTCCAAAACTGCACCGTTTGGTGCAGTTTTGGGCAATAAACAAATAGTTCTTTTAAAGAAAAAGAAAAAGAAAAATATTTAAAAACTAAAAGTATTAAAAAAATAGAAGAGAAAAAAAATATAAAAATGAAAGGGGTGGAGCCACCCCTTGGCCAAAATGAAAAATATTTTTAATTATTAGTTTTTTATATTTTTTAATTCTTAAATAATTGTTTGTTATATTTTAAAAAAAACCAATTTTTTTCCAGCCCAAAACTGTACCGTTTGGTTCAGTTTTGAATTTTTCCTTCTCAAAACTGCACCAAACGGTGCAGTTTTGGACTACAGCATGGTGCGGTAGTTTTGAACTACCGCACCTAAGCCTTGCCCCTAAGATAATAATAAAAATATACAGTTGATATAATATATCGCATGCATACTATATGTCTATATAAAAGGATACTATATTATAGATCGAATCGATTGGAGGCCACGTCTCATGATTTGAAGCAAAATCTTTACATAAAAATAAGACGTAGCCCTTCAAGCTAACTCCATTTGGCTAAGTGATTTTGTACATAAAAACTGCGTATTTAAATAAAATCGTGAAAACTGTCATGTTTTAAAATATATTTTGAAAAATGAGGGTTTTGAAATTGTTAGTTTTGAAATTGCACGTTTTGAAATCTCTAAACCAAACGGACTCTTATACCAGCAAAATTTTAAAAGTGACACTTATCTTTCTCCAATTACACCATTTGTTAGCGTCTAGCATTAAAATGGATAGAAAGTGCACACGTCTTTTATTATTATTATTATTTGAACTACACATATATATGGTTGATGAGTAGGCTTGCCACCTCCAAACCAGTAAGGAGGGGGTCAAACTCTTCGACTCTAACTTTTTAATTTTTTATTGAATTCGTGTCGGAATTGCAGGTCATGTCAAAAATTATCAGTGATCATTATGTTGTGTGTTGTGTTCAGGCCGTGTCGAAGTATGTATATAAGAGTATATAAGTTAACCCTAATTCGACCCATTTAATTAAACGGGTCAAGCTCATCAACCCTAACCCTTTAATTTCATCTTAAGTCTGTAAATCGTATAAAAAATTACCAACCATGACACTAACTAATTAATAACAAACAACCTCCAATCAATTGAAAGCTCACACACTTGCATATTGTTTGGTGAATGAAGTTTAATAATCAAATAATTCAGCCATTCTCCATTATAATTAAGAGCATGGGATTGAAAAACATTCATACTTTGGCTCATTAAATTCAGGTGTGCGAGTTGTACCCCTATATTTCTAGGCTATATACCCTAACTGGTAAAGCCTAATAGTCGGATCCTACTCACATACATACAAGATATCAATCTCAAAAGTCTCAGATAAAGAAAGGATTAAGGCCAAAGTGGGCCACTTAGCAACTACCCTGCTGCTCAAAATTGGCCAAGTGTGTGATCAATTCTCACCCCAGCTAGCTTTATTTGTTGAAGCCGAAGCTATAAAGAGCCTGTGGGCTGTGGGTTGGCAACTGGCATGAAAAAGTCAATACCGTAAAGTTGAAGTATCTCATCCAAAGCCAGAGGATCCCAATCAATTACCCCAAAACGGTAAAGAGCAGAATAATTGAGGTTAAATCTGAAGCACTTTTGGGAATCACCTTTTAAAATGATCTTTTTCACTCCCAACCACATTGCTCTGTTTTCAGCGCTATTGGCTATTGCATTCCAAAAAACACGCCCATCTCTCATGTTAGCCTCTTCTCATTTGTCTCCTCTGTCCCGGTTTTTATTCCTGGTTGGTGACTTTTTTTATTTTTATTTTTATTTTTTATTTTCAAGGATTGAATATATTCTTGTGATAAGGAAATTTTGTTTGTTTTGTTTTTATTTTATGACTCTTTACTCATTGGTAGGGGTGAAATGACTTTAGTAATTATTGGCTAAAACTGTTAACCGTAGTCAAATTCGCTAACTACTTCCGTTAATCGGCGGTTAGCGGTTAATAATCATAATAACCGATGACCAATTTTTAAAAGAAACAAATTTTCACAATTAAAAGAAAAAACCAAAACGAAGTTGTTTCTATAGTAATACGATAATACCCTACTGCATACGACATTGTTTCTAGATTTTTATACATTTTAAAATATATATTTAAACATAAAAATAACGTCATTTTAAATAACTGCTCGCATTTTCATCCCTACTCATTGGAGCAACATTTGGAGTTTAATTAAATCACTTTATTGAGTCAAATCAAATTCTTGAATGGATTCACCTAGCTCGGTTTTTCTATTAATTATGAAATTTGGGTAGCTTAAGAGAACAGATTACGGGGGGCTCATTTGTTCTGAGCAGTCCAAAGTGTTGAGACCACTTGCTCTGAGCAGGTGAATCCTACAATTCATGTCTTTTTAAGTGTTTTTTTTGGTTGGTATAATTGTCATTTCAGCCTAGACAGAGACTTGGAACAATCCAGAAATGAAAAAAAGCATCATTCATCTTCTAGTATCAAATACTATCAATCGTTTCCTATATTAAGAGCAAACAAGGGACATAAATTATTTTTTCTTATATTTTATTTGACCTTAAATTTGGTTTTAGCACCTTAACCATATTCCAAAGGACATTCAATAAAAAAACCCAACAAAGATATTGGTTGGATTGAAAATCTTGAGGCCCCCTCTTTCCTGCTGGTTGTTGGAATGTGGACATCCAAAGGCAGCCGTAACAATAAGAATAATTAAAATAATAATCACTCTCTAGGTGTTCTTAATTTTTAATTCCCTTATGACATCTAAATATTTGTAGATTGTGATAGAATAGATGCCATCGAGCCATTTATTATTTTAATGCAATTAAACATCACTTTTATTAATTAATTATTTTAAGCACAACGCTCAACAAAAACAAAGCACAACGCTCTGATACCATGTTAGAATAATGGAGAGATATAGAAGAGCGGAAGAATAATAGAGAGAGCGGAAGCGCACAATGGACTACATTGTATTGATATGAATTGATTACAGAGACCTCTATTTATAGATAGGTTATAAGTGATAGGTAAGTAACCTAATAGACTAACGAAAGATAACATAGTAGACTTAGAATACATAAGGAAGTAAATAACTCTAACATCATATTCTTAACATCAAGAATAACATGAAAGTACTTCCTTCTCAAGACCGTGACTGATTGTCTATTTCTTGTACACAGTTCAGTGTCAGTACCCCTCTAGAGATGCCATTAGGCCTTTTATTTATTTATTTTAATTTTTTATTCTTATATTTATATGGAGTTTACAACTTTTAACATGACTCGTAAATTTGATATGAAGTCATCTCGAAATTAGTAAATTAGGGTTTATGGGTTTAATTCCTTGTTAATTAAATGAGTCATATTATAGTTGAATTAGATATTCTTATATCTATGCTTCAATACGATTCAAACTCGATACGTGACATTTAGGGTTGACTATTTTTGATACAACGTGGGAATTCGAGATAAACCTAACATAAAATTTGCGATTAGAGTCGAAGAGTTAAACTGTTTAGTTAAATGAGTCGAGTTAAGGTCGACCTATATAATCATGTATCTACGGCTCGACACGACCAAAACTCGATATACGGATACGAATCCCTGCGCACAATGTCCATGTAACCACAAATTGTCTTACGTACCTTCTGTTTGGCTGACGCAGCAGAAGGCATGTAATCGTAAGTGGGATATCAAGTGAGATTGAGAATTCCCCTTCGATTGTCCCAACAACTCTGAAGAAATTAATTAATAAAACCCTAATGACATAGATGATAGATGACAGATGATAGATGCCGAGATTTGTTTATGACAAGTTTCCTTTGAACTTGAGATTTTATTATTATGCTAAAAAATTCATGGCCTTTCTTATCAGATAAGTGTAGCATATTTATATTATTTTTCCGACTGTAATGTCAGCCACATCAATATGACTTTAGCGTGACAAAATTGATATGATATGGGAAATCCATATTAAGATTCCTCCCTCAAACGTCTCGTTTCAAAGTGTGAATAGTAACACATAAATAATAATATTATTCAATCGTCACTAATTTATAAATAATGACATTTGAAGAGTAAAACGTCGCATTTTAGTGATATTAACTTAAATAGGACAAGTATCATAATTTTATTAATTCTAATGTTTTACGCTATCAGAATATGTTAAATAAGTGAACGGAATTTGACTGAATTGACTATTTTTTTTTTTTTTTGGGCATACCTTAAGGACATTTGAGTTTATTTTAATATTATAAGAAGTTAATTGCAAATCAAATAAACCGCATGGACAGATTTTGTATTTTTCCCTAAAACTTTTACCACTGCCAGTGATAGATCCTACTAGAATCCTCAGCAAGTCGTTGGACTTTCTGATAACTACACTAATGAAGGAACCATAATCACTTTTTTACTTCTATTAAACTTAATCATCATGAAAGAGACATTTTCCTCATTGATTTTTTTTTGTTTTTTGGTGTGTGAAAAGAGAGATTTTGTCTACCAAGCAAAAGGCTTTCACCTAGCTCAGAAAAAAAAAAAAAAAAAAAAGTGCTTAAACTTAAGCCTGCATTATTGCTTCCTAGAATGTTACTTTTAAACAGGATCTTTTGATTGACTATTGCCTCTTGGCTCTTACATCTCTTGGATTTTCTTAACTCTTGGAGTTAATCTTCTTATTAAGAGTTATAAAATGCAAATCTTGACTTTGAAGTTGGTAGAGTTACTAGTAGAAGTATTTCTTTAATTAATATAAATAATAGGTAAAAGATCTGTTTAGTCCTAGATTTTAGTGCCAAAAGGTCAATGAGAGCTGTGGAGAAGTGGGATTATATTTTAATTAACATTTAAAAAAAAAAAAATTCAAGTTAAGGTTTAAAATAAATGATCATTTACTCTGATTAAAATAAGTGGCCATGAATTCAAACCTATCTCCATGTTATACCTTCTATTTAAATTAATAATTTTATATACGATAAAAAGTGTTATAGTAATGATTAAATAATAAAATTTATTATTAAAAAAAAAATTAAATTCCCTAAGCTAAGTAGATCATGAAATTCATCACTGATTAGGGACTTGAAGAATATTAGCTTGACTCCTAGGCGACCCATCAATTCTCGGACGAAGATCCTCTTCAATCCAAAAAATGAACCGAAAATAATTCAATTCTTATGAAAGTAAGGGCAATTCAAATTGGATCGGAGAGGATCCAAATCCTCAAATCTCAATCTATTTTCTTTAATTACCCTCTTAATTATTACCGATAATTTTTTAAAAAATTAAATAATAATAATAATAATAATAATAATTCATCACAGCTTTATGGTCCCATTCTTAAAAAATACCATCCCATGCCTAACATTTATTAATGGTCACGAATTGCACAAATGGCCAATTTTTTAATTTGGGGATCAAAATATGGTTTGTTTGTTTGGGATGGAGAAAGTCATCAACCACTCCCAAAAGGATACCTCACAAGGGGACAAACCTTGATTTAAATATTATATCTTGGATTATATTTATTAGTAAAAGATTCTTGATGACAGGCCCATATGGGCCTCCTCTCCGTTTTTGGTATCCTACTCCCAATGATCCGTAGACCCAGCTTGTGACTTTTTCTATGGAGTTTGCTTTCTTTTTCAACGAGTCCCTAATCCTCATCACCTTGACTAATGCTTCTATGGGAGTCATCCAAAATAGAACTAATACAAGCATTTTAATATTGATGCAGGAAAAAATAATAATAATTAATGACAAAATTCCGTGTTAATTCAAAGTCTTACCGTATAGGATAGAAATTGCAGAAAAAAAAAAAGAACGTGGAAGAAGAACTGAAAAAGGAATTAAAGTTATTAAATTCAAAAGGAAGGGAAAATGGATTGAGTCACACAATTCAAAGAGAAAGAAAATACGGTAGAGTCTCAGCACCAAGAAAGAAGAGGAAAAATGCAATAAATACTCTTAAGTGTTCACTTTTTGATGTGGCAGTGAAAATCATCATTGGATAGTACATATAATTTCATTTGTTATTTCATCCAATAGTAATTTTTACAGCATCAGGGAATGAGCACTTAAGAGTATATGTAGTACTCTTGAAAAATAAGAGTCTCACCTCAAAAGAACAAGAATAATGCTATTCTTCACGTCCATTTATAACTGTTATTTCATACCGACTGACATGACGTGTTTTAAGTGACTTTTTATATAAGCAACTTAAACACATCATGTAACCGGTGTCAAATAAATATGACAAATGAGTGTGAACTTAATCAAAGAATAAAATATGTTTATTCATCAACCACGTTTGCATTTGAAAATAGGACTACTACTTCACTTAAATAGACCCATTCACCAAATCCTAACCCTAATCCTAATTTGACCGATCGACTTTGAGCTAAACCCATTATTAATTACAAAATAATAAACTCGTCTTATCCGCATCAAACATCAAGCCCTCTACCAAACAATTAAAAAAAAAAAAAAAAAAAAAAAGCAATCCTTACGACGTGCATCATGCATCCCTCGTGATTTGGATTATCAAAATCCAGGTAAAAAACATTTTTTTTAAAAAAAATTGGTGCGATGAGGACCACCCGCGACCATTTTTAACAAAGATCATGTCCTTCCTCGAACAACAACCATGGTCGCCATTGTTGACTTATAAGCTGATTAACCAAACACAGATATAAATTGCCCACACGGATGTTGAAAAATAAGGTAGCCCACATGCAACAGGAGTGCCAGTTTGTTGAATTGGGAAGGGTGTCGGCAAAACTGGATCTAATAAACAAGAAAATTTTGCTGGGCACAATGCTTACAAAATGCCCTTGAAATCATCGGCTTTTGTCAACGGTTGAGGTGGCTGCCTTAATTACAACAAGAATAATCTGTTGCATGCAGTGGATCGGCCGAAAGTGCTACCCTTGTCTGCAGCTGATTGATGAGACAAGACAATATATTTGACTAGAAAATATTCTAAGGGAACCAGTTTTCAGTTTTGTCTCTAGATTTTAGAACATGTTGAAAATGTGTTAGAACAATTTACCGTCACTTCTGCATACATACAAAATACAAGCCATTGCATGTGTCGCCGTGTCGGCTACTCAAATTTCATTTGATCAAACTACGTAAGCTATGATCATTTCTTGGGTTTGATAATTAATGGGGTTTTATTTTATTCTTCATTGGTCATTAATTGGCACATGCATTCCATACCCTTTGAGAAGCGCTGAGTCACTGAAAAGTAGTATTTGCCTAGTAGATTGTACATATAACTGTTATATAACTTAATGAACTGTCAGTAAAAATTAACTGTTAGATGAACAATATTTTTTACAAGTGTTAATCTAAGAGCTAATTAATTCGGTTGTATGATAATTAGATAAGAATCTATTACATTCGTTACTTTAACATGCCCATAAACGAGAGCGATGTCAAAGGGTTTTGGGCAGAGCTACTATATCAAGTAACGTGTGAAACTCTATTACCGCTCTACTAGTAAAAAACAAAAAGGGGGACAGAAAAATTGCCGTTTTGCTCATGGTAAAGGATGATTCATCAGCTCTATTCTTGCACACTACAATAATTTTTTTTTTTTAATTTTTATGAATAATATATATATTTTTTCTTTTTCGAAAAAACTTGGCCCACCTACGAAAAAAAAGACTTGAATTTCATAGTGGATCCTTGATTAACGTACAGCAACGCCACCAGTAAATAGGAGGCCCATAGGCCAGAGGACCGGAGCCCAAAAGGATTCATCATTATATTTCCTCAAAAGAAATATAAAAAATGATATATGTGATAAGATTCATAAGAATGGCCGGGGTTGGGCTTACATTATATTCATGCGTGGCAAGCCAAAGCCCAAGCCTCAACCAATCGTAGTAGCCTAATGATTTTATCATTTAATCATTTAATTAATGTTTTAACACTTATCCTTACATGGGAGAATGATCTTCTTCATTTCAAATGATATTGAGAGGATCAAGTTAGTGTAAAACAAGAGGTAATATTGTCTTAACATTAAAGTTGAAGGACAATATTTACAATAGTATCCCTCATTTTACACTAAATTGATACTCTACGTTTCAAATGAAATGGAGATGATCCTATTCCCTTTATGCGTGGACTTAAAATCTCTCTTAATAATTGTAGCTTAACACGTAAAATATTTAATTGAAGAAAAATGCTACATGTAATGTGTATATTTCACATCATTAGAGATTTTCACTCTTACATCAGAGGGTAAGCACTTAAAAGCACATGTAGGATTTTTTTTTTTTTTTTTGACAAGTCCGCACAAGGAAGGATGGAGATTCGAATTTGTGACTTCCAGTTCATGAGGTGTGATCCTCAATTGATTGAGCTATCCATTGGGGTCACATGTAGAATTTTGTTGAATTGAAATGGAAAGTGATCAATGATGTAGACAATGTTCAAATTAAGGATCTTTGTTATGATATTATGTTAAATTACTACTTATTCCAAAAATTTAGGGTAATAGAAAATAAATAATTTAATAATTTAATTAGTATTCTAACACACACACACACACACACACACACACACATATATATATATATATATATATATATATATATATAATATATATATAAGATTGAAGAGATGGAAAGTCTTTAGAAATGGAAAAGGAAACATATCTAATTTCAGACATAGAGATGTATCCTATATCCCCCTATCTATACGACTTGTAAATAGGTCCAACAATTGTAAAGAGTAAAAAACATCTTGATTCAGAATCTTTGGTTCCATTATTACTATTGACACAAACACACACACAAAAAAAAAAAAAAAAAACCCTTAAAACTGTTAAGATTCTCCCCATCTGGCCAAGAGTGACATAAAACAAGCCCCAAGTAGAAGTGCAAAATTAGCTCCAAGTTGGAGCCTAAAATTGCTTAGCATTTTAGGATTCATGAAGTCAGCAGCAAGAAGATCAACAAGTGCCATGTAAATCAGAATTCCAGCAGATGCTGCTAAGAGAGAGCCTTGAACAATGAGTGCTGTTGGGCTATTCTTGTTGTAAATGTTTGATATTCCTATGCCAACAGCTACCCCTGTTGGGGTGGTAAGGGAGAAGAACACTACCATAATTGTGACAGTTTTACACTCAAATTTCGCCTGCAAAATATAAAAATGCCTCCATTGATTTGAAATTTTGAATGCATGGTCAAGCAAAGTTCGATTTTGATTTCAATTTAGAAAGAATATGTGTTAGAATATAAATTAAATGATTAATTTATATTCCTACAAGTTTAAGCTTTTAAGATAAGTGGTGATTTAACAAGGTATCATAGTAGAACTCCTGAGATCAAACCTAACTCTATGGAGTCGGTGTGGGCAATTAATTGAAGATAGCAAAGTCATCCTGAATAGCCTACAAAGCTGGATAGTCGGGCATGTGGGGAGGGAGGCAAACGAAGTGGCCCATTGCGTAGTGAAACTCTAACCGTAACCGCCTTAGCGATTATTAAATTTCACTAACCGCAACTGTAACCGCCTAGCGGCCAACCGCCGGTTAGCGGTTAGTAAAACAAGTAATTGCCCGCTATAACCGCTTTTTCAAAATTGGGCTTTTTGAGCTTTTTTATTTTATTTATTTATTTATTTTTATCATTGTAGCATTTTTTATCCTCATTTGTTTTTTGCATTTTTAGTGTCTTATTGGGCCAAATTGCTATAAAGTGAGCCCATATTGAAAAATCAAAAATATTTTACCCCAAATTTACATTTACTTGTACTTTAAAAAAAAATTCCTTAAATATTAAATCATAACCTGTTAACTTTTTAAAAGAAAAACACAACATATAAAACAAACGTTCAACACAAAATATAAAAAAAAAGTTCAACACAACATATAAAAAAAGTTCAAATAAAACATTAAATGATACAAATAAAACATTAACTTCATCAATCCTTGTACATAACATACTCTCATTTGGTCCTCTAGCAAATCCTGTGGATAAACTCCTAAGTCCTAAATTCATAATGATCTAATGGTCATATACTCATACTTAAATTATATGATCATATTAACTCACAAATCACAAATCACAATTCATATTAATATAATAAAATTATCTTAGATCTAAGAATCTAAGATAGTGTCATATATGTTTTCTAAGTATAAAGTATCTAATAATGCTTTGATTCAATTGCGGCTATAAGTAACAGATTGTTTAATTTAATTGTGATTATCATTGTACATGAATAATATGAATCATATGATTAACTTGTAGACTTATGACTTATGAGTTATGTCATATATATATATATATATATTATTTTTTATTATATAATCATATGATTTAATGATCAATTCATCATGTGATATAATCATATCAATTATAGTGATAATATATAAATTACTAAAATTATAATAATAATACATTAATACTTCAATTGTAGTTATAAGTAACCCATTATTTAATTCAATGTCAATTACTTAATTTGATATTATACGAATCACATTATCATTGTACATTAATAATATGATTAACTTGAATAAAGTATTTGAATTTAATTGAATCATATGATTAAGTATTGATCGTATACGTTATATTATTCAATATGTGATGTACAAATTTAATTGTACTCGCAAGCGCACGAGTCGTGTGCAATATAGTGTGTGTGCAAGTGCGAGGTCGATCCACAGGGAATTGTGTTTGTGAAATTTAATTTCTATCTAAATCAATTATATCTTAACCTAGTTCCGAATGATTTTGATTTTGAAAATAAGCTAACATAAACTAAATAAAATAAAAATAATCAAAAGATAAACGACTAAGGTTTTAGAATTCACCTCACCAAATCAAAGCATACATTCTTATGTTTTCATTCATGCATCCGACAAACAATTAAACCCTATATATGTTCTATTGTTTTTTTATAAACCAATTGAATCATTCGATGAATCCATCTCTATTACAAATCACAACGAATATCCAATTGAGATCAAATCATCCATTGTATCCGTAAATCACAATGGATATAAGTCTCAATCAAATCATTCGATGTATCCGTTGGATGAAACACAACGAATATCCAACAGTTTTACGATTTATAAACAACAATCAATCACAATTTTGTCACACAATTGAACTGAAACGAACATACATTACATTAAACGACGGATTTGTACGAACGAAACATAAAAATATAAAACTAATCAATGGTGAGGCTTCATCTTCAACCTTAGTTGAAGAATTAGCCTCTCATGACAAAAGAAATCATAAAGAAACTAAATTACTTCATTAAAATTAAAAACTTACAAAAGAATTCGAGTTCCAAGCTACAAAAACCCAGAAAACACGGAAAGCGACCAAAAACGGCGCCTCCGGCGCGTCTTCGTCTGATCCCCCTGGTTGTGAGGCTTAGAGGTCTATTTATAGGGCTTAGAAGAGTCCTAGAAACCCTAGTAATCCTAGGAATTTCGGAGATTTAAGTCCAAGCCCAATTAGGTTAAAGAAAACCTAAGCCCAAATCGGAATAGGATTTGCCCAGAATTGCGGTCCTATCTTGCGGCGTGATTTTGGCCTTGCGGCGCTCCGAATTGGGAAAATTCTATTTCACAATGAATTGTATTAGTTTGAGTTAGCTTTCCAATGCCGCTTGAATCACCTCAATCGGATATCTGAGATGAAAGTTATGGTCAAAATACCGAGACGTATTCAGAATCCAATTTTGCATCCAATCCGATTTGACTTCAAATTGAGAAATTCCGAATTAATCCTTTCCTTTATTTGATTAAACTTTAACCATGATTGGTTAAGCTTAACCATATCCTCTAGGTCTTCCCAATTTGCCCCTTTAAGCTTGGAATTTTTCCAGAAATGCTTTCTTTTCTTCCAAAAGCCTATAAAACAAAGAAAATACAAAAATGCAGTAAAATGTCCTAATTAACCAAAACCAAAGGATTAAAACATGCAAGTTAAGGGCTGAAAATATAAATATTTTAGCACTTATCAATATGCATAATTGCATATATGTATAATGTATAATTATAATTTATAACAGATATGGACTTATAAGTTGATAACATACATTGAAACTAAGTCTCTAGATATTTAATTGTTCATTGTTGTATTAGTATGAACTTGCATACTTATGACTTATGAGTATGTATAATTTGTTTTTATATAATTAAATGATTTAATGATCAATTGATCTTGTGATATAATCATATAAATTATAGTGATAATATATTAATACTCAAATTGTGATTTAATTATCTAAAACAAAAATGTGATTTAATCATTAATGATCAATTAATTATGTTATATGTATAAATATTATTATAATTATAATTATAAAAATATATTATATAAAAAGCGGTTAGTAAACCAAATAATCGCTAACCACTAGGCGGTTATAGCGGTTAGTGGTTAAATAACTGCCTGCATTGACACCCCTAAATGTACTTGTTTGGTTTGATTTTATAAAGACTCATTTTTTTAAAAAAACTATTGAATTAGTTATTGTTAGGAAAAAAAAAAGAAAGATAAATCTTAATTGGAACTACCACATTAACATTTTAAATTAATTATTGAATAAAAATGTAATTTATACTATTTCTCTATTTTAAAAGTTTTTTGAAGAGTACCTGAGAAATGCATCCGCCAAGTCCCATGCCTTCAAAAAACTGATGAAAACTCAATGCTGTGATGAGAGGCTTGATTGTCTTTGGACTTCCAGAAGCACCAAGCGATACCCCAATAATCACAGAATGAACCAGAATACCCAACTCCAAAATCTGTACAATATATATATATATATAGAGAGAGAGAGAGAGAGAGAGAGAGGGGAGGAAATTAGAGATGGGGATATATATTGTGTTTTATGTGAGTTCGTATCTTGTTATAATTATGGGTGGTAATTTGTGTTTATGTGTTGGGTTTAAGAGTTATAAGACATATCGAAGCATATGTATAAGACTATCTAAGTTAACCATAATTCGATTAATTTAATTAAACGGGTCAGATCCTTTAACTCTAATCCGCTAATTTTGTGTTAGGCTTATGTCGGATTCACAGGTTGTTTAAAAAATTGTCAGCCCTTATATTGCATATCAGGTTTGAGTAATCTTATGGGTATAAGACTAAAGACTACATACATAGGTTAACCATAACTTGACCCATTTAATAAAATGGGTCAGACCCCAAACCTTAATCCTCTAATTTTATATTGAGTTTCTGTCAAATTTACAAATCGTGTTAAAAATTATTTACCAATATAAGAACTAGAAAGTGGTCTTGGCCCTCAGCCTAGTCATTATTTATTTATTTTCGGTTATTGCTGCCTATTATGAATGGTTGGGAATTAGAATATACTTCAGCCCTCGGCTTCATGATGAGACGTTGTGTCTAACCAATTATTGAGCTACTCTTTTAAGGATGATTATTCTGAGGGGTGCCATGAGAAATTTATTTGTTGAGAATTATAGTCCATTCAGCTAATTAAAACAGATATTCAATTAATTTATTTCTGATGGTCTTTAGAAAATTAGAGAGGCACCACTTGGTAAACAAGACAAGCCGGCTATATTATTTTATATACATAAAAAAAAAAAAAAAAAAAAAATTAAAAAAAAAAGTTTGCTTGTTTGGCTTGGTGGGACAGAGATGGAGAGGATAACTGGATAAGCTATCAGAAATGAAGAGTACTGGGGACTTGACATACCTGAGAAATTATGCGCTGCCGGATAAGTTGAGGTGAATCCAATCTCTCCAACACAAATTCAGCACCATGATGATCAGCATGTTCATGATCACTTCCCTCATTTGCATCCAACGGCTGAGCTTTCCTCAGCTCAGACCTCTTCTGGTACCCTGTAGCAAATGCCTCCATCATCAGAGTCCCAATAGCCGACAACATTGCAACAAAGCCGGCAAACGGAAACTTCCCCCACGGATTTTGACTAAGGCATGGGCTCCTTAAACTCTCATAGGCATCAGGAAGTACGTGGATGAATCCTGTTGCCAAGATTACCCCTGCTGCGAAGGCCTTGATGAGGAAGTAAACACCTTTCTCTGGGTGTAAAAATGGCATCTTCTTTATCAAAAATGGAAGGCAAACTCCTAGTGCACTTGCAAGGAGGATCGCAGCCATGCCGATTAGCTTATATTTGAGTGCATCGGATGTTTTTGGATCTTCTTCTTTGGATTCACATTTCCCCTTTGAAGAAACTGAAATGGGGCCAACGAGGAGAATGAGAGAAATGGTGGCTAAGAATTTGCTCGAGAGGCTTTGGAACTTGGTCATCTCTTCTGGATATTCCTAATAATTTAGCTGTTTCTTCAGAATATATTGATGCTCTTGTGTAGATTGTGTTTGTATGAGAGAGAGAGAGAGAGAGAGAGAGAGAGAGAGAAACCATGTCTATGATACACAACCTCATAGCAAGATTCCGTAAGTGTAGGGTTTGAAGGGAATTTGTGATAATGACTTTTGGTTTTGTTTTGGAAAAAATGTTTTGATGCAATATAAATAAAGATTGTTTTTGTGTTTTTAGAAGTATTTTGTATTTGGCTTGTTTGTTAATGTTTTTTATCTTTTAGAAGAGAAAACAAAAGACTGGTAACAAGAATTTTACAAACCCAGAAAAGACAAGGGCTGACAAAAAATGAGATTTTAAACTAAATTACACAAAATGTATCATATGGGGGAGTCTATTTTTTAAAAATTGTGATTTGAAAATGTAAAAAATTTATGTTTTTAAATCGCAGGCCAAAAGGTGTGTTTTTTAAAATACACAATTTTTTGAAAGCTAAACGATAATTTTACTAAATGTTTAACTACATTTTTAAAAATCGTGTTTTTAAATTGCACGTTTTGAAAATGAATGCCAAGCATTGGTAGACCAAGATGAAAGCATCATAGATGTAAAATTATGTTCAGTTAATGAGAGACAACAAGATTAGAAGAGTAGGTTAACGAGAAAGGCTGGGGTCAATATTTTTTCTATATTTGACTCATCTCATCTTACAAATCAACTATTAGATTTGTAGACTTATATAAATTCTACATAAATTAATGATGGACCCCACAAATCTAATGATTGATCTATTGAATTTGTAGACAAATATGTATAAAATATGAGAAACTTATTGACCCATAACATTTCTCATAACTTTATTATATATTTTATTATGTATGCTTGCCTGCCAATGTGCCACATTCAGATTGGCATGCACCCACTAGCAATCAGGAGCAACTTACAAGAGCTTGTGATAAGTGATAACGTGGGGACGTTTTCTCCTCCATTGAGTTTTTGCAAGGATGCATGGTTCAACAATTATATATATATATATATATATATATATATATATATATAACGAATAATCCACAATAATAAAAAAGAACATCTTGCGGTAATTATTTAATAAATTTATTTCACCGAATAATATCTTTTGAGGATTTGCTGTGTTTATCTTTTCGGTTAATTTCTTCGTGAAATTCTTACAGAAAGGGGGTAGTGTGGTTAAAATCTATGTATGTAAATTGTCTTTTTGCGCAGATGCATGAACCATCACATGAATTAAGCTCACAAGTTGGCTTGTCTAGCCTTGATGGTTTTGATTGTACAAGAAGATGCCAGAACAAAGAGGAGTTAAAAGATGACTTGGCAATTCAGTAGAGGTTACTCCGATACTTTAAGTCAATAGAAAATGTAGAAAAGTGACTGAGAAAACAAAAGCGTTTGGTTAAGATAAAATGATGATACTCTTCAACGATTGAACCCATATTTCTTTTATAGAGTATTTCTCACTCATAATTATTTAATTTGAGAGAAGGTTTGGGGCTTAACAGAATTCAATTGTATGGCCCTCGCTTCCTTAGCTCACGCCTCTGTCACTCTTTGGTTGTAACGAAATGACAATCGTCTAGGTGGCAGGGGATGAGATATTGTGGACGTACATGGTTATGGTGCATTTGTTATTGCGATTTTATAGACAAAAATTACAATTTTAAACTAAATTGCAAAAAATTGATAGTTCGGGATTTTGTTTTTAAAGAATTTGAGATTTGAAAACACACAATTTTAAAAGTTAAACTGCGATTTTAAAGGCTAAATTACTGATTTGTCAAAGGCTTAACTGTATTTTTAAACATCACATTTTCAAATTACACTTTAAAATTATAACCTCAAACAAACTCTTAATCCAGCCATCCTAACCGGTTAAGATTAGGTTGACTTAAATATTATAGGCTTGGCCAGCTAGACGTTAGTATTGCCACTAGGCTTGGCTCAAGGTAATGCCAAAAGTGGGTCGATTCAAAAACTATAAAAAGCCAGCTTAAGAAGATATTTATTATATGGTGCACCACTATCAATCCTTTTCTCCACTTTAAACGCATTAATTTTATAGTCATAATTTAAACCATCTCTCTCTCTCTCTATATATATTAGTCATCAACACATTTTGTCAATCTTTTCTTATTATTAGTTTTCTTTAGTTAGAGGGGGGCAAAAGACAAATGGAAGTCAGTACGTGCATGTGCTAATTAACATATTTTCACAAATTTGCAATTTGTTTACATAAAACAAGCTACATCAATTAATAGAATATGAATATAATAAATAAGTGTGACGAGCAGTGACATGTTTGAAATTTACCTATTTTTATTTTCTGAAAATGGCTTTTAATAAACTGTAAGAAAATCAAAACTTAAAAGCATAGCTGTTTCAACAATTTTGTTTTTCCTAAATTAAAATTTAAAAAAATTCAACTTGATGTTTTTTTTAAACATATTATTTTCTCGAATAATGTTTTAAAAGCAGTTTTTGAAAACATGTTTACACTTCGGTAGATCATTTTGGAACAGCTTTATATTTTTTGAATTAAAAAATAAAAGCTTAAAACGAAACATATTTCCACCTCACTAAATACGGAAATGGATCATCTCCATTTCAAGTGAAATGGTGAAATGGAGAGGATTCACTTGAAATGGAGAGGATCCATTTCGTGCAATTAGGAGGGCATACTTGTCCAAAACATTTTGTCCAATAAATAAATGAATATAAATTAAATAATTAAATACATTTTTTGTTATCACTTTTAAGGGATTTTTTTTTTTTTTTTTTGTATTTGTATTTGTATTTGTAATAGTAGAATAGACAACTCTTCAAAACCATAGGTACAAGCATAAATTTTAAGGACATAAATTATTAGTGGGTTGTAAGAATTCCTCCAACTCAATCTTTAAAAGTGTCATATGTATCTATTTTGTTATAATAATAATTATTATTTTTTCTAATAAAAAGAGGACAAAGATACGAGATCGATAGTGGAGATTTTAGATTTTAGATTTTACTTTTTTTTTTTTTTTGGTAAATATATTATAAGTTCTTGAGTTGATGCACCAAAAATTTTATCTCCCTAAGTTTTATTTTATTTGTTTTATTTTTATTTTTATTTTTTTTTTCCAAAAATTTACTCTTTAGGTCAATTAAAATGCCAGTAAAATTCTTACCTTCAAAATTTTCTAACCCAATCAAAACGTATCGTTTTACCACATCAACATATTAATTTTTTTTATTAATTTAATTTAAAAAATTAAATCTTAAAAAAAAAAAAAAATACCAAAGAGAGTGTTAACGGTGGGTAAGGTGTGAAAAATTTTGAGAGAGAGGACAAATTTGGATTTGGGGTCTTGGAAAAAAAATAAAAAAATTACCAAATATATGGTTGTTAGAAAGTTAGAAACCATTGATCTGTTCTTTTTCTTTTTTATTTTTATTTTTTTGATCTGTTCATTGATCTGTTCTTCTTCTTCTTTTTCTTTTTCACCTCCTACCACTTCACAACTGGAAATTTTTTTTCAGAGACCCCAAATCCAGATCTGGGATAACTAAAAAATAACAAGGTGAAAATTTTTTTCATCCAAACCACTGCTGACTTAAAAAAGACCGGTAAAACTTATAAATTCACCTATCTCCTGCTTCTTTGACCGATGTGGGACAAACCCTTTAGGCACCTAACATATTTCAATGGAGGCCATTGGGTCCCGTTTAGGCATTTTCCATTTGTCAACATATTGGGAACTACTTTTTAGTATTTTGATTACTGTGCAAAAGTCGCTGCACATGCATTTTCTTTTGTCATTGCTCTCTAGTTGCGAATTTGTCAAGGGATGAGGAGCTGAGTACCATAAAATGTGGGCTCAGACAAGAATTTGGATTTTGTTTTCTTCTGTTTGGTGCATCTACATGGGTGTGATTCTATCATTTCATTTCATGCACTACAGGGTGGTGATAAAAACTTATTGTTAGGGAGCAAATACTTTAGTCTTTTACCACTCCTATGTTCCTTATCAACCAGCAGGATGTGAGTTGGGAATAGCTTCCGCATGTTTTGTTCAGCAAGGAAAACCAAAAACAAAAAGAGAGAGAGAAAATACCTCCTACTAGACATATAAAAACAAGTAATAAGTAATAATTCGATTATGCTATGTCTTTAATTATTGTAAAAGTGTATTTGGTAATCATTTTAATCAATTATTTCAAAATATTTTGGACCAAGTAAGACTTTAATGGATTCTTTAACTCTTAGATTTGTTCACTTTAACTATAATTGAATGAAATATTTGTGGTTTTTTATTATCTTTTAGTTGAAATTGAACTATGTGTATTTATTATAATATCCATTTTGAGATAAATAAACTTTCAGTTCAATTTGGATAATGTTGTTGTAGACCAAAGTCGATAATTTTGAGTGGTTACGTACCCGCTAATTGTGAGACTAATCATGATAAATTATTAGGGTTTAGTGGTTCAATGTAGATAATGTTGTTGTACACCAAAAAACTATGATTTTAGGAAAAAATATAAAAAAGCCTCCAAAATTACCAGCCGTTTTCGATTTAGTCCCATAATGTTCCAAAAGTGATAAAGTAGCCCCCAAAACTATCAAACTATTGCATTTTGGCCACTCTGTTAGTCAAAACCGTCAGTTTGGACAGAAACTGCAAAACGACGTCGTTTGATTACGGGTAAGTTACTACAATGCCTTTGTATGATTTTTTTTTTTAAAAAAAAAAAACAAAGAAGCAAAACATTAGGGTTCCCTTACCCTAAGCAAAACGGCCCTGTTTTGCTTAGTGGTAAGGATTAATACTGAAAGGGAGTCCCTACTATGCGGCTATGCTGCAAAAGGGATATTTTGCAACATCAACTCTTGTGGCGACACATCACCGAGCTCATTTTGAATAAATAAAATCAAAGCAGCAAACCAAAAAACAAACCGGCGCTAGCAAACCCACCCCCACCGGCACCGGAGAGCACACAACCGGTCAGCATCACCGGCCAGCGAAAACCAGCTTTCCGCCCAAAAAAATCAGCATCGCCGACCAGCTTTCTTTTTCCCAAACCCTCTTTTTCTTGTTCACAATTACCTACCTAAATTAATAGGCAAATAATTGTGTGTTTTACCCGCAAGTGCACGAGGTCAACACAGTAGTACAATGTGCAAATACAGAATCATTCCCACGAGGATTGCTGAATCTTGCTTAAAATCAATTCCAAAAGTAAACTAAAACAAAGATTGAGTTGAGTTGATAATGATAAAAAGGTAGGGCTTTGATATCCACCGCTAATTATATTTAGTTAATATATCAATATGCCAATATTTTGATCATGTTATGAATATCTAATGTTTGTCAACCTAAGGGCATTGGTGTATACTCCTTAAGCTATTGATTTCCCTAAGCAACGAATTAGGCATGAGTGTCTACTCTAATTCTTTTCTTTCTTAAAGGATTTAGCATGGATGTATATTAAGTTGTTCTTTAGGAAAGCATAAAAACTATGGAAATCGACAAACACATGAAGCCTAGGGCATGGGTGTCTACTCCCGGTTCCCCATGTTGATTAACCCAAGAACCCGGTGTGGATTACTTTTGTTACTTACGTTAAACCCAGGACTCAGTCATCCAAATTAATTTAACTAACTAGTCCATACCACATGCTCATGTTGATTAGGCACACAAATATGAGGAATTCATGAAACTAGGTATTAATCAAGTTAGATATCATAACAAGATCATCACAGAGGCCCCAATATTGAAATATTAAATAAACATAACTAGGGCTTCAATCTAGCCCTACTAATGAATTAGCTACACATAAAATTAATGTTAAACATCTTCATAAAAGAAAAGAAAAGAAAAGAATAAACCCGAGACTTGAAATTCAAGAGCTCCTTTTCTTCTCCTTACAAGGCACCCCTATTCTAGAGGCTTAAGGGTCTATTTATAAGTTTTAGAAGTCCTTGACAAAGTAGTAAACCTAGGGATTTCGTAGGGTTTTGAGACCTATTACAATTGGGAGTTGGAAAACCCTAATATGGAAAGCAGGACATTCTGGCCGCCGCTTGGGCTTTGTTTGGTAATGGGGATAGGGTTGGCCCAAACACTGTTCATCACAATTTCCCAAAAAAATCAACATCAAAACATTCTAACTTTTTCACTTTTAATATCAAATCATTCACTTTTTATTATTATTCAAATAAAAAAATCACTACAAAACAAAACTTTTTCACTTTTCCATACCACTTTTTCATTTTTTTCATACCAAACATTCTTACTTTTTTTTCACATCAATCTACATCAACTACAGTGCTTAGGCCATCCCATTTACCAAACACCCCCTTGATGTGTCTCCTGTGCATGGGTGCGATCGATCGCAGCCCATGTGCGCTCGATCGCAGGTCTGCGATTGATCCTTCTTCTGTCATGCGCTCGATCGCTCCTGGCCTGATTTGTGCTGTGTCCTCTCGGGTACTGCTCTCGATCGCAGATACCTTGTGATCGATCGCAGTGTCAGGGAGCTCCAATTTTTCCCATCTTCTCTCTTTGTGCCCAAATCGTCTAGATTTACTTCATTTTCTTCCAAAAGCTTGCAAAAGTATGAAAAACACAAAAATGAATTAAAATGGCCTAATTAACTAAAATCAAAGGATTAAAACATGCAAGTTAAGGACTGAAAATATGAATATTTTAGCACTTATCACTTTTCTTTCTCCCAAACCCAGCATCGCCGTCCAGAAAAACCCTCTTTTCTTTCTCCCAAACTCTCTTCTCTTCATCCAGAAAAAAACCAGAAAAAGGGCCAGCAAAAAAACAAGAAAAAACAAAACAGAAAAAATCAACAAACCAGAAAAAACAAATCCCAAACTCCAAATCCCCTCTTCTTCCCAAACTCCAAACCCCAATCAGCCGAACCAAGAGAGACCCAACAAAATCAACAAAAACAAATTTCTACAATCAGCTACATCAACAACCCAATCAGATATATGGCGAGACCCAGTAAAATCCGGCGAAACCCAGCCTTAAAACTCAATTCTAATGCCTCAAAATCGTTTTTGGATTCAAAACTAAAACCTAGAAGGGAAGATTAACCCTTAGGGAATTTTATCACCCTAAAGGTATCCACCGGAGAGGGCTGCCGGCTGGAGAAAGGAGACCTGTGGGTCTGCCGGCATGACCCAGAGAAGAAAGAAGAAGAGAAAGTGGGAGAGAAAGAGAAGTGCTACAAATTTTCAGTGAAAACGAGAGAAGAAGAGAAGGTGGGAGAGAAGAATTAAGTGTATTAGCTTGTAGAGGTTTTTTTTGCATTTTATTTGCAAGTGGAGTACCCTACATCTTTTCCCACTTCATCACCAACCTACTTGCAATTCACTCTGTGGTTGTGTTCATCTGTGTGAAGTACCTTCCTGTCCACAAGGTCCCAAAAGAAGGAAGGTTCCTTGTAAAGCGGATCGGACCTAACCATAAAAGAGGTTTCTTATGTTTGAGGAAAACGATTGGCTGGATGGGGAAGATGGGACCGGCTGCGCAGAGAAGTAGGTATTTCAGTATTAATCCTTGCCACTAAGCAAAACGGTGCCATCTTCTTGTTTTTAAAAAAATAAATAAATAAAAAAAAAATTCATACATAGGCATTGTAGTAATTTACCAGTAACCAAACGACGTCGTTTTGCAGTTTCAGTACAAACTGACGGTTTTGACTAACGGAGTGGCCAAAATGTAATAGTTTGGTAGTTTGGGGGGCTACTTTATCACTTTTGGAACATTAGGGGGCTAAATCGAAAACAGCTGGTAGTTTGTAGGGCTTTTTTATATTTTTCCCATGATTTTATTGAGTGATTACATACTTGACCATTGTGAGACTAACCATGATAAATTAATATGTTATTTTGCTTTATTAAGAGAGTTTATTGTGTGTTGCGGGCTTTAGTGTGAATTTGAGATAAAAATTATGAGTAAGAGTGTATTCTATATTGTGGATTCTAGCGTGTAAAAGATGAACATCTTATTATTTAGGGGAATGATGAACTTATGAGAGCATATTTTTTTTGTTTTTTGTGTTTTTTTTTTTACATAGATAATAAATCTTGTTGTGATGTCCTCAACTTTGGACAATCATGGTCTATCTCTTTAATTATCTGCCATCGTAATCCTAACGGGGACTAATTATGAATACTAGTATGTATTTCTCAATATCACTTAGTGGTTATAAGTATAGATTTGGTTACGAAGGTTGACACCTATTATATCTGCTGATGAAAATCTAATGAGGAGAAATATCAATCTCTGAGCTCCTTTGGACCATATGGATATACTTTTTTCTTTTAGAATTGGAAATGTTTTTATATGATTTTGTTGCGGTTGGTGTAACGCCTCCAAAATTAGCTTTGGCTAACTTGACAGGATTACTGGCAATTACCATAGTTTAACTAACTTGTGGCCAAATGAGGAATCGCCCCTCTAAGCATTATCAGAGTTAATGCAAAGGAATGTGAAATAAAATATGAGAAAACTATTAAATCATCAAATGGATAAGTAAAATCCACAAATTTAAAGACATGGAGCAACTAATCCATAGTAAAAGGGCAGACCTGATAGCAGTATGAAGATTCTAAAGCAAGGTCCATAGTGGCAACCGTACCACTCTTGGGTTCTAGTGACAAACTTCCTAAAAGGGTAATAACAGCGTAAGTCTAGAGACTTAGTAAGTAAACCTCACAATTAGGTATGATTGAGCCCATTTAAGCAGAAATAAACGTGTAGTTTTGGTAAACATTTTAAAGGAGGTGTTGTCTTCGTTAATACACCTTGTGAGTATGGTTTGGTTAATAAAAAGAATGATGTACTGTCGGTAGCAATCACCTAAGTATTTTAAATGCAGAAAAACTAGTATTTTATAGGTCATAACTCTCATGTATGGTTTACCCGAGATATTATCCCTTCTCAGCAGTGTTGGCGCTGTCCTGATGTACCTGTAATATAACACCGGTGCCTCGGATATTGTACGCTACCATCCATCCCATTAGTGGCACGATCGAGTTCGACCTTGGGTGGCCCACACCACTAGTGATGTACGTCCTATAGTGACCAACCATTAGGGAATGGTTATGCCGGCCACGAAACCATTGGATCCAAAGTTCATATAACAACACACTCAATTGACCATAAAATGAAGTTTATATAGTAGGCCCATGGCCATTATACCGCATGTACCGGTGTACCATATCATACAATGCATCTTAATATTCAATTAATAAAGTAGTTACCAAGTAGTTACAAAATGTAGACATGCTCATATCATACTCATGGAGAGTTAACTGACATATCCCACGTTTTTAAGGAAAGAGTTCGTAAGGGTTTACTTACCATGTGCACTCGCTTGAGTCGTCCGACATTGCTAAATTCTGCTATAACGAAATGCGGCACGTTGTTCTGTGCAATTCTAAAGGACCCTAATGAGTGCCAAATATTATATATTTGGGCTGCTTGACATGTATTTGTTAAGCTTTTAGCTTTGTTATTTTCTGACTTTTGGTTAGTTTTGGTGTTTTGCATGTCATTGAGAGAAAACAGCGGTTTGAAGATGGAAATTTGCAAATAAGTTGAAAGCCCCTAGTAGTGCGATCGAGCGCATAGAGCCACGATCGAGCGCAGATGCGCTCGAGCCCATGCAAGGCACGCTCGAGTGCACATCCATGTCAGCCCTAGCACTCAGTGCTTAAGGCTGCGCTGCAGAACCCCTGAAGACCCAAGTGCGCTCGAGCGCACTCACGCTGACCTGGCAGCGCCTAAGCCCTAGTTTTTTTTTATTATTTATGGCACATTTTTCTTTTGTAAACCTACGTTGGGAGGCGCTGTTTAGAGCATTTTTTCGACCTGTTGTCGTTCTTACGCTCGTTCTACGTTTCTCTTCGTAAGTTCTAGGATTTTTATGATTTCAATTGAATTAATCATGTTGTTTCTAGTCATGAGAAGCTAAAACCTTCAACTAAGGTTGAAGATGAAGCTTTGTCATTGACGAACTCATATATTCTCGTTAGTTTTTCGTACAATTCTGACTTTGAATAAGAATGTTGTAGTTTTCCATTCAATTGGTTGACTTATCTCTTTTAATTGAATGTTATGAGCGATTATGTGGTTGAGTTGGATATTTGATGTGTTTCATCCTTCGGATACATCAAATCATTCGATTGAAATCGGATATCCGTTGATATTCGTTAATCAAACGGATACATATGATGATTTAATTTCAATCGGATATTTGTTGTGATTTGTTAAATGGGTGGATTCATTGAATGATTTAAACTATATTTTTGTAAAACATCGAACAACATTTTGAGCCTAACAGTTTGTCAGTTGTATGAGCAAATACGAGAATATAGAGTTAAGATTTGGCGACGTGAATTTTGAAACCTTAGTGTTTTAATTCATTTGATTTCATTATTTTTCTTTAGTTTACGTTTTGTTTGTACGTCAAAATCACGAAACGCGGAACTAGGTTAAAATAGGGTTAGTTTAAAATAGAAAATTGATTTTTGCTAGCACAACTCCTAGTGGATCGACCTCGCACTTGCACACACTTTACTGCACACAACTCGTGCACTTGCGAGTACAATTAAATTTGCACATCAAATTTTGGCACCATTGCTGGGGAGTTGTTGTTTTTGTTAAAAATTAATTTTTTTGTCGTTAGTTAGATTTTTGTTTTATTTGTATTTTGCAATTTTTAGTTTTTATTTTTATTTTTATTTTTGTTTGTTGTTTCTACCATTTTGATCTAAAAAAAAAGGTGTTTGTTGTTTCTATTTTTTCTGCAGTTTCAGAGAATTTCGGTCCCTGCCAGTGCAATCGATCGCACCCCAAGGACGATTGAGCGCACTCCCACATTGAGCAGCGAGCAAGCGCACCTGCACTCAACACTTTGTGCCTGCGCTCAAGTGCATGTACGCTCGATCGCACTCCAGTGTTGATCAAGCGCACTAACAGAGGGTACCACGCACACTTACTAACAGAGGGTACGACGCACATTTACTAACTGTTGGTACCACCCTAATTTTTCATGGACGCAGAATCAATCGGTGAATCAGGAAAGGGCCCCTCATCATGCTCACAATCAATACCCTCCCAGATTTTCACCAGCTACTACTCATGGTCGCTCGGCCCACTTGCTTACCAAGCTCCCACTCAAGCGCCAGCGTCGGTTCATAGTCATTAGAGGAGACTCTAAGGGACTTCATGAAGATGATTGGCCAATCCATTAGTGACGTGAGGAGTGCAACAAAGGTCAACACCCAAGCGATTGCCAAGCTGGAGAGTCAAATGGGGCAAATCGCAAGTCACTTTGGTGAAAGAGAGAAGGGAAAGTTCCCTGGTTAGCTTGTGCCTAACCTGAAGGGACAATATGCTGTTGGAAGTTCATCAGATCCTACGCATAGGAAAGAGCAGGTGCAATTGATTGTCACACTGAGGTCAGGGAGACAAGTGGACAATCAAGTGGTTCTGCCGGAAGAGAACCCTGCTGTGTCACAAGGGGAAGAGAGTGGCAACAAGGAGAAGAGAGATAATGAGCCATCTATAGCCACACCCACTGTTGAGGATCCTCCTAGGTCATTGGTACCTAAAGCGCCTTATCTTGAGAGATTACAAGCGCCAAGAAAGGAGGGAAGTTTGAGGACATTTTAGAGGTGTTCAAGTAGGTCCAAATCAATATCCCATTTTTGGACGCTATCCAACAAGTGCCTTCATATGCCAAGTTCTTGAAGGACTTGATCACAGTTAAGAGGAGAATGAATGTCCTGAAGAAGGCATTTCTAACCGAGCAAGTTATCTCCATCCTTCAGTGTAAGCTGTCCATTAAGTACAAGGACCCTTGGTGTCCTACCATCTCTTGCACGATAGGGGTCAGGCGAATCGAGAAGGCACTTTTAGATCTTGGGGCGAGTGTGGATCTCCTACCCTATTCAATTTACCTGTAATTGGGGTTAGGAGAATTGAAGCCCATATCCATGACGCTTCAATTGGCTGACAGGTCAATTAAGATACCACGGGGAATCATTGAGGATGCTTTGATCAAGGTGGATAAGTTTTACTTTCCCGTGGACTTCATTGTGCTAGACACAGAGCTGGTCTAGAATGTTGGGATTCAGATACCGGTGATTCTTGGGTGACTATTCTTAGCTACGGCAAATGCCTTGATCAATTGTAAGACATGGGTGATGAAGATTTCCTTTGGAAATATGACAGTGGAGCTGAATATCTTTGATATCAGCAAGCAACCACTTGGCTATGATCAAGTGAGACATGTATGCTTGATAGAGGAGATCATGGAGGAGACCGTGGATGAATCAAGCATTGAGGACCCCCTGGAGGCATGCTTTGCTCAGTTTGGAGAGGATTTAGACTTGGATAAGTTGCTTGAGCAAGCAGATGCAATTTTGGAGACTACTCCTCTGGTGAGCAGTGAGAATGAGGAGATAGCAGTACCTAATCCCTCAAGAAGGAACTTAAGCCTCTACTGGACAATCTTAAGTATAGGTTCCAAGGTCCAGCAGATTCTTTGCCTGTGATTATAACTTCGGACTTGGTTGATGCTCAAGAAGAGAAGTTGTTGGAGGTTTTAAAAGAGCACAAAGAAGGTATTGGCTGGACTATTAAGGATATAAAGGGGATCAGCCCCTTAGTGGTGATGCATAAAATACATCTAGAGGAAAATGCCAAACTATCGAGGGAGACACAGATGAGGCTCAACCCAGCTATGCAGGAAGTTGTGAGGACCGAAGTGATAAAGTTGTTGGATGCAGGGATTATCTATCCAATTTCCGATAACAAGTGGGTGAGCCCAATTCATGTAGTGCCTAAGTGGGTTGGATTGACGTTGATGGTAGTAAAGAACAAGGATGACGACTTGTTTCCAACTTGTATTCAGTCAGGATGGAGAGTTTGCATTGACTACCGCAAGCTAAATGCCGCCACCAGGAAGGATCATTTTTCACTCCCATTCATTGATCAGATGATGGAGCGCTTGGCTGGGCACGCATACTATTGCTTCTTGGATGGTTATTTTGGATATAACCCGGTTCCTGTGGACCCCGTAGACTAGGAGAAGACGATGTTTACCTACCCTTTTGAGACGTTTGCCTACCGTCGCATACCTTTTTTGGTTATGCAATGCACATGCTACTTTTCAGCGGTGCATGATCAGAATGGTGATGATGGCCGGGCGGAGGATCTGGGACCTGGGCGTAATGGACGAAGGATTTAATATTCCTGTTTTATAACCGTTATGATTGATGACAAACCGTTCTTGTTGCTGACATAATTTTGGGAATGGTATGTAACAGTTACCGTGATTAGTGCGATCCCGTGAATAGCGCATAACCATCGGTGGCATTTAAGTGTGGAATGTAACCGATCCGATATTCAAGTTGTATTCAAGTTGTTAATATAATCAGTGCATATCTTGTCCATAACTGTCATATCCATGTATATCGTTGGCTCAATAAATGATGCAAGTCGGGTGACCATGGTCTCCTGAGAATGCGAGCTTGGTGAAGCGACATCGTATCCATGCTTCCGAAACTGGATTTCTTCTTAGTAAGCCCATATGAATGTGCTGGGCTTTTACCCGGGTTATCGGGCTATGGGCTTGATTGTCAAATAATAGGCCCAATGACCCTAGCATAGATTTAGGTGTAACAGTTACCCCCCCGAATTCATTCTATCAAAATTTCGAGAGAAGAGAATTCTAAGATTTTCTTGATCTTCTCAATTTTTTCCTTTTTGATGATAGACCCTTGCCTCTCTTTGCTTGGTTCATGGTAGCCGTTAATTTTGGTGTCTTAACCATTTATGGGATTTGACATCTGTTTGCCCCGGATATCCAGCGGTTGGACGCAATCTTTGATTTTTCGAATTCTTTGTCCTTTTCCACATAAATGCACCATTGTTTGTCCACGTGTTTCTTCAGGAACGACCTATGTTTGGGCACAGGGACCTGTGAGATAGGTGTCAGTCGGTAGATGGCGCTTCCGATTGCGTCTTTTGATAGGAAAGACAATCCGAGTCTCCTCAGTTTAGGCGTGATTGCAGGCTCATGATGGTTTCACATTAAATGCCTTGTCACTTTGCCCATAGTTCTTTGTTTTATAAAGGTTTTTCTCTTCCTCTTCCTTCTTCATAACTTCAATTCTTTTGTACTTTTGCTTTCTGAAACTCCAAATGCACCCCATTCTCTGTCGTCATGTCTTCATCATCGTTATCAGCAATAGCAATCTCAGGACCAAGAGGCTCGGGGGGTAAGTTCACTTCCTATTGGAACCCATACATATTGACTTCTGGAGCATCTAGAATCCGATCTCTACCGGTATCAACCAACTCGTCAATAGCACTTGCCAGGATGGTCAAGAAGTCGGAATTCACCGTGGCCAAATCAATATTGAATCGCTCCTGATTGATAGTCAAGTATCGGCAGTTCTCGAATCCCCAATGAAAACCTTGTGCCCAGAGCAAATCTCAGAGCCAAGGAATAAGAGACAACTCCATGAAGTAACGAGCCGCCTTAGCCTTCCAATAAAGGTGTCCATGGCGAAACCGGCTGCACCTCTCTCGGGAAGCCTTCAGGTTTGCTTCGATCTTCTCATGAGCACCTTCCGAATGCAATAGATGAGCCTCAAGTGTCTCAGAAAGCTTCTAAAAACCTTCCTCGGAATCCCATGTTTGATGAAGTTCTTCCACGGTTTTGAAAGGCTTCGCGGTCGCCTAATGAACATTAGTATCCTCCTACTTCGCATGCTCCACAAGCTTTTGGTTCTTCCGAGTAGCAGCATTTAGAAGTTCTTGGAGCTGTGCATTAGCAATCTCCAACTCCTAGTGTCCCTGCTTACTCTCAAGGAGTTCTTGATCCTTCGCCACCAGCAAAAGATGGAGATTCTCTACTTTAGAATTAGGAGCCAAGCCTTGAATCATTTGGGAACATGAGGCCTCTTGCTGATTACTCAGCTTCCGAACTAACTCTCGGAGCTCAACTTTCTCGTCAGCATACTCTCGCATACCCTCCTGAAATTCTTTATACCAACTAGCAATAAGAATTGAGGACTGCATAAAAGGAGTTTTGTGTCAATCATGTGAAAAATATCTAGATAAACGAAACATGCATAACTTACCAAGTAGTGACAATGGACCAATTTGTCCACAAACATCTTCGGAGTAAGCCCACCCTCTCCTCGAGTATGGTCTGCCGGCAACATCTTGGTAATCGCGGTTAGAGGGTGTCCTTTCAAACCCTTGGCCAACGATCTAATCAAGGGTGAGTTCCTCTTGGAATGCCCTCTCAGCGGCTGCCCTTGATACATGGGTTCCTGGTTTAAGGGCCGACGGGAGGACTCGAAGGGTCAGTCTCGGGAGAAGGGATACCATGAGTTTCATTCCGAACAACAATTGGCTCCCTTAACTCCCGAGGTCTAACGCACAGAGGAGTGACCTACAAAGTTTCTGTCTCCTTCGAAGGGAACAAGTCGAGAACACAACCCTCAGGAGTGACTTCATCAGGGAAGCCATCAAACGAGCGGGGCTCCCCGAAGGACACCGCAGTAGAACCAGACCTGATTGATGACACCAAGCTCAAAAGCTCTAAGGACTTGCCGACTCTCGCCTTCTTTGAAGGCTCCCCCAATGGAGCCTTACCTTTGAAGGTTCCTCAGCATCTGGAACAGATGAGGTAATATCCCGAGATCTGGGATGCGCAGAAGATTTAGAAGCCGAACCAGAGTCTCTTGGGGTAGATGTCTTAACCCCACTCGACTTGTCTAAAGCTTGAACAACTTTCTGTGCTCGAGTCTTCTTAGCTTGAGGACGAGCCGAAGATTTTTGGACCGCCTAATTAGAAGGGAGAGTTGGTCTCTTGGGATTCCCTTGACGATCCCAAAGAACCTTATCAACGGGGATCTGATAGCCCAAATGCTTCCGGAGAGCGGAATCGGTAACGATGTTGTTGAAAGCCACCCAACCTCGTTGCTCCGAGTCCAATTTACGACACTCCCTTCCCTGTCGAAGGGAAAATGATAAAAACACGTGTTGAATGAAGAGAAGAAAAGAAGGGTCAAAAATACTCACAGCATTCTCGGGAAGCTCCTCACTCTCGCAAACTGTTGGTGCATTCTTTGGTCCAATAATCTCCGATTTATGAGATATGTGCGTTCTTCGTGTTCTTTGTGGCACCTATGATCTTCAATTTCGTTGGTCTTCGTGCTCCTTTAATTCCTGCAAAACATTAGCTCATCAATAGAACTCGCCGGTGGGGTGCCAGCAGGTCTCACTCTGATGCCTAAATTAGATCATTTCTTTCATTCCCATTCTCAAGAATTCGAATGTATTCCGTACCTTAGGTTTGATAATCGATACCTATTTATAGAGTTGATAATTCGGCACTGGAAATGGCAAATTGGCGGAGGATCCAGGATATAGGAGTAACTGACTGGTAAATTAATAACCCTGTCTCTCGACCGTTATGGTCAATGCGTAACTACCACTGCAATCAATGCGAATCTGAGGATGATTCGTAACCGCTCCCGTAATCAATGAGTATCCGAGGATATGTGTTCTCCGTCATTAATTTGGCGGTTACGAATAAGATATATGCTCCCGGTCATTAATGCGCCTTTGACCGTTATGAATAGGATATATGCTTGGATGTTAATCCTAGACTTTCTCTTGACATTTGATATTTAACTCGTATTTTAGAGGTATAACAGTTACCCCCCAAATTCCTTTATCCGAGGAACTTGGATAAGAGGAATTTTAGCTTGGCTTGGGGTTTCCACAGCATGTTCCACCCGAGGCCCGAGGGTAAAAACCAAGACTCGAGCTTCAATACCCGGGGGTTAAATCCGACCCTCTCTTCGAAGACTTGGTTGAATCCGAGGTGAAAACTGACCACCCATGGACAAGTTTCAAGGGTGAAAATCCGACCACCATTTTCAAGATCCGATGGTGAAGACCAGACCACCTTTTTGAATCCAGGGGTAAAAACCGAGGGTAGAGTCCAACCCCTCTTGTCGTTTTGAATCCAAGTGTGGGAACCGAGGGTAGTGTTCGACCCTATTGATGGTTTGGGTACAAAAACTGAGGGTGGTGTTTGACCACATTGATGGTTTGAATCCGGGGGTATTCTTTGTTTTTTATCAGGTTGTCTCCCGTTAACTGTTTTTAGCCCAAGGTTGTCTCGTTTTTTATGACTTTTCTTGTTTGTACCCACGGTTGTCTGCCCGTCTAACTGAGTCCAGGGTTTGTTCCCTTGTTTTTTTTGTCAAGGGTTTTCTCCCTGTCTCCTTTATTTTTTGTCAAGGGTTGTCTCTCTACCTTTCCGAGAATAGGATTTTCTTATTGCCTAGCTAAATATAGGGCTTGAATCTTGTTTTTTATTATTATTTTTTATTATTTTTTTATTTTTTTATTTTTATCAAGGGTTTTCTCACTGTCTCATTTTTTTTATCAAGGGTGTTCTCCCTGTCTCGTTTTTTTTTATCAAGGGTTTTCTACCTGTCTTTTTTATTTATTTATTTTTATTTTTATCGTTTTTATCAAGGATTTTCTCCTTGTCTCATTTTTTTTTTTTTCAAGGGATTTCTCCCTGTCTTGTTTTCAAAGCACTTTGGTTCCTCAAAGTCTTTATTCTCGGCATTTTGTGATTGTCTTGTCTGGAACCTTTTAGTCGGATGCTTCGATTATCATCTCATCCTCCAGCATTTTTGAATTTAAAGCTTGCATTCACATAGGTACTACAAGCGCATAGTATTATAACTATCAAAAAAATTACCTCTAACTCTATTGTTTTCTGAATTTGGAGTTTCAACTTTTGACTTTTCATGCTTGCTATTATGTTCAAGGGCTATTAGGTCCGAGTAGTACTTTTGGAACTTTTTGCTCTTAGTGCTATTAGTACTTGGGCATGCTGCTTAGAGTATCCTTCGCAGAGGTAGGATGGAGCATATTAGTTTCTTGGAATTTCGGAATGTCTTCCCAGGAGTTTGAGATGGTTCCCTGGGATGCTCAGAGTGAGATCTCTGCTTGGATATAAATCGAGTGCTCGGAATTTCAAGGTACCGCTCTTATGATCGGTAGGCAATCGTCTGCGAGAACGTATCGCAGTGGTGCCTCCTTGGGTCCACCGAGTCCATGTATAAAACAAGTGGCTTTGGTTGTTTAAGCAAAATCAGTGTAGCCATGAATCTTGGATTGTCATAGTTTCCGGTTAACTGCTTGAACTGGGTGTCACCGCTTATTCTCCTCTTTGGTTGTCATAGGTTTTGAGTAGAAATTTATTCCTCAACTCAAAGTCTCACCCAATTGCATGAGCCAAGCGTCGTCTAATCGTCTCATTGGAATGCGCCTCCCACATATCAGCGTTGGGAGAGAACCGATGATGAGAGTAAAAGGGGAATATGGCTCACAACGGCGATGATCTATCTTTCGGTGAACCTTAAAAGCTATTCTTTATTAGGCAAACTGTCACTGAGCATCTGCCAGGCTTGCCTCTCCGATACTGGTGATCCATCTTGCCTTTGACCAACTAGTTCTGACCATTCATACTTGGAGAGTGGTGAATCCGGATGACAAATCCCGTAATTTAATGCTTTACTATCATAAGAGAAAACAACAACGAAAATAAGTTAAGCCCATTTAATGGGCTGTGGGTTACAATTCCTTCTTGACATATAGTAAGTTGGTCGTTTTCTAGGGCCTTTTCGTAAAGTCAATGCTAAAAGCTGCATGCCATAATGTCTCCCACTATTCTTGAGCAATGGATTGACTTACAATGTCTGACCCTCTTGAATATTTAATCAGATAAGAGATTGCCTAATGCCATTTAGTAAACCAAACCGAAAATGTATGGAAAAACTTATCTTGTTTATATAATGATGGTGAGCGCTGATCTAATGATTGAATGTAGATCTATGATGCTTAGGTTAGGGTTTTTTTATGTAACACTCCGATGGGAGATGGTGCTGCTATCGATTGGCTTCGAGGGTCATCCCATCGTCAATGGACAAATGCCAATTTTAGTAAGTAAAAATGATATGTCACCCAGAATCAATCCAGTGAATTACGCGAAGATAAAGGGGAATTGATGTGTAAGAATATAAAATTTTCTATGATTTGCATTTTCTCCTAACATATGTTCTTCATTATAAATTAACTAGAAGAACAGGAAAACTTATCTCATTGTCAAAATGTAGGCTAACACCAATTTGGGGCTGTTGGATGCAGTTGAGATGCATGTATATACATCCACACAGATCGATTACAAATGAACTTGTATCTGTCTTGGGGCAAAGATTTTTGTGGAAGAAAAATCATTGGCCGATATGAACACATGATCATCACCATTACGGATTTTTAATTTCGTAAGAACGAATAGTCGTTCCCACAGATGGCGCCAAAGTGTTGGTACAATTTTTGGTATGGTGGACCCGAGGGATGAGATCGTAATTTCAGATGTCATACCCCCGTTAACATACAAGATCGAAATGGGGTTAAGAGAACACGCTGGGGATGCTCCAGTGAATCCTCCTCCGATGCTTAAGTTAGTCTCTTTCTGAGTTGGTTTTCTTGTATTTAGCAAGAGAATAAATCATGTACCTGTTTCTATTGTCTATGAGCCTTTTATAGATAGATCTCACAAGAATGGTGATGACGGCCGAGCGGAGGATCTGGGATCCAGGCGTAACGGACGGAGGAGTTAATATTCCTATTCTCTAATCGTTGTGGTTGATGAGAAACCGTTCTTGTTGCTGACATAATTCTGGGAATGGTACGTAACGGTTACCGTGACTGGCACGATCCTAAGAATAGCGCATAACTGTTGGTGGCATTTAAGTGTGGATCGTAACCCATCCGATAATCAAGTTGTATTCCAGCTGTTAGCATAATCGGTGCATATCATATCCATAACTGTCATATCCATGAATATCGTTGGCTCAACAAATGATGCACGTTGGAAGACCATGGTCTCCCAAGAATGCGAGCTAGGTGAAGCAACGTCATATCTATGCTTCCGAAACTGGATTTCTTCTTAGTAAGCCCATATGAATGTGCTAGGCTTTTACCCGGGTTATTGGGCTATGGGCTTGATTGCCAAATAATATGCCCAATGACCCTAGCGTAGATTTAGGTGTAGCAGGAAATATATTCTCTAACAGTATACCAGCTATAAAATCTACAATTATTTCTTAGCAATAGTTTGAAAAGATGGGCAGTTATTAACCGCTGCTAACCACTTTTGAAAGTGGTTAGGTTGTTCAACGGTTAGGTTGTTAGAATATACAGAAAATATATTATATTTTCCATATATTCGTTGATATAAAATATTCTCTGTTTATGGGTTGACTATAATCATATATTGGGGTTGAAATCAAATCAAGGGAATTTGATTACTATACTTGTATTTAGACATTACCCAATAAATAGGGACTTTTGTATTGTAGACAAAAAAAAGTTAATGAGCACAATGTAGCACTTAGGGGTATTCCGAGTGGTGGACGTAAGTGTCTAACATCGAACCACCCGTAAAATTTTTGTGTTTATTTTCTATATTGCTTCCGCTATTATTCCCGCTTTATCATTATTTCAACATGGTATCAAAGATATATATATTTAACATGTTATCAGATCCACTTTTCTATGGCCTCCAATAAACGTCTTTGACGTTTCCCCGCGCTCCCTCCGGCGACCTCCCTTTTTCGGTTGTCTACGCGCCGCCTAGCGGTCTTCCGCTCAAAATCTCTTTCACACCTTCATCGCAGCCTCATTTGGAAAATTTATACTAGATTCATGCTTGCGAGGCATAGTTCTACAGATCTATGGAAGATCCGCCGCCATTGGCCCTCCAACGCTCTCACATGCGTCACCAGAAGGTTCTATCCGTTGGAGAATGCACCTCCACGCGCCTCCAGGGGTTCCTTGCACAGGTAATTGCCTCGATGCACTGCCACAGCCTTGACAAAGCTACACGCTCCACTCCAGACGATAGGTCAGACGTGCCAGATGCTCCTTTTAATCTCCCTCTACCATGTACCCGATTCAACTAGTTAGAACCGAATCATCTTATTCGAGCTAGACCGATCCATTCAACGGTCCATGGGTTTCTGCCATTTTGGCCCAATTAAACCAACCCATTTGTCAACTTGGTTCCAAACGGCCTCAACCCGACCAGCGAGTCTCAAATCTGGTTCGGTCGATTGTGTTTTACAACCTGAACCGGATCCATCCAAGGCGCTCCAACCCGGTCCAAAACCGGTTTCTAACCGGGTCATCTCGGATCCATCCGAGGCATCCAACCCTATCCAAAACCATCGACCTGATCCAGTGGGTTAGACTCAGATCCACGGATCTGGCAATCTGATTCGTCAACTCGATTCGGCCAATATCCATTCGAGTTTCAACCCGATCCAAAACCGTCGACCCGGTCTAGTGGGTTAGACCCAAATCCATGGATCTAGCAATCTAATCCGTCAACTCAACCAAGCGGGTCTCATTCTGGTTCATATCATTTCGGGTCAGACCATATGAAATGGTCCATGGGTGTTGGCCAACTTTGGCCCATTCAAACCAGCCCAAATGGATTCAGGGCTACTCCAAGCTCTTGAGCCCAAAATGTTGGGTCCAATACATTCCAATGGATTCAAGTCTCAAGCCCAACTTTATGGGTCCCACTGCCACCATTTGCCGTTGCCTCCCACCGTCCACCGGCTCTAGCCGCCCAACTCCGGCTACCTCTCTAGCGACTTTTCCGGCCAAAAAAAAAAAAAATTAAATCATAATTTTCCTCTTTTTTTCTCAAACTCAAGCTTACACCTTGAGTTTGAGAGGGGGGATGTTAGAATATTTTATATATTATTATCTAGGGTTTATTGTCTTTCCTATTAGGCTTCATTCCCTACCTTAATTTAGTCTAGGGTTTCTTGTTTATCATTCATAGCCTCTCTCTATATAGTGGCTGTTGTAATATTAATATCAATCAGACTCAATACAATGTAGTCCATTGTTTTCTTCTGCTTTCTCTCTTATCTTTCTCTCTCTCTCTCTCTCTCTCTCTCTCTCTCATGCTTTTACTCCAATATATTTAACAATATATTTAACATGGTATCAGAGCCACTTTCTTGTGGACTCTAATTTTTTTTTTCTTTTTTATTGTTCAATTTATTTTCATATTTATTTTTCCTGTGAAAAAGGTGCTGCCAAATTGCCCACCATGCCTTGCTTGATATGCCAGGTCCTGTTTTTCTTCAAAATTTATGCACTTTTGATTCTTTTCAGAAGATATTTAATGGTGGAAGGCTATACAAAGAATTGTGGTCATCCTATCAAATATGTTCTTTGTCAAATCAAGCTTTGAAGCCAATTTCGTTGGAATCAGTCTGAACACCACTTCATGCCCTCAAGTTGCTCAAGCATGTTTCTGTCTGCCATTCCACATCCGAACTCGTGCAACAGCAGTGAAAAAGAAGAAGAAGAAGCGGTCTAAGAGTGACCACATCACACACGTCACGCGCCGATCAGGTTCGGTGTGCCAATCTGATAACCGCCTAAGTGGGCTCTTTTTATTTTTATTTTTGGCCTAAGTCGGCCTTGGCCCATAGTTAGCCCTTTTATTTTTGGCCCTAGTCGGCCCTTGAATTTTGGCTCATTCTCAGCCTTGGCCCGTTGTCGGCCCCTTTTGGATTTTGGCATGTCGTTGGCCCCTTTTGAAGTTCGGCTCATTGTCAGCCTTAGCCCGTTGTTGGCCCCTTTTGGATTTTTGGGCCGTCGTCAACCCTCTTGAATCTGCATTCACAGCCACCTGTTGCAGTCCGTGGCCGCCTGCCAGCCTCTATCTCCTATGGTAGTCTCCATCATCTACAGCTCGTTCCCGGCCTCCATCACCGCCGTCATCATTGTTTCTGATTTCAAACTCAATGTTTTAGAATATTCCACCTTAAGTTTGACAGGGGATATTAGAATATACGGAAAATATATTATATTTCGAGTATATTCGTTGATATCAAATATTCTCTATTTATGGGTTAACTGTAATCATATATTGGGATTGTAATTAAATCAAGGAGATTTGATTACTATACTTGTATTTAGACATTACCTATAAATAGGGACCTTTGTATTGTGGACAAAAAAAAGAAGTTAATGAGCACAATGTAGCCCTTAGGGGTATTCCGAGTGGTGGACATATGTGTCTAACACCGAACCACCTGTAAAATTCTTTGTGTTTATTTTCTATATTGCTTCCACTATTATTCTTGCTTCATCATTATTTCAACATGGTATCAAAGCTACATATTTAACATGGTATCACAGCCACTTTTCTATGGCCTCCAATAAACGCCTTTTACGTTTCCCCGCGCTCCCTCTGGCGGCCTCCCTTTTCTAGTCATCTGCATGCTGCCTAGCGGTCTTCCGCTCAAAATCTCTTCCACACCATCATCGCAGTCTCATGCTTGTGAGGCATAAATCTACAGATCTGTAGAAGATCAGCGGCCATCGGCCGTCCAACGCGCCTCTAGGGGTTCCTCGCACAGGCAATTGACTCCATGCACCGCCACAGCCGTGACAACTAAAACTGTAAATAACACGTATCTTATTGTAAATAACATGTATCTTTAAATAATGATATGACTTTTTAAAATTCAAAAACCGTTTGTGATAACTCAAAACCACGTACACCAAGTTTAGATTTATCCCTTGAAAATGTTGAAGGACTTATATATGACTCGTACATTACTGAAACATTGAGAGGGAGTCTAATTTTAATTAGTAATGCTAGAGTCTTTTTAGGGTCTTTTTTAAATGTGATGTACCTTTTAAAATTACTGTTAAATTTGAGATGTGATTTATTGAACGTTGATGTATTAGTAATTTTAAAAATCACATCATATTTGAGAGACTCTATGAAAACTCTAATAAGACTTGTAGCATTACTCACTTTTAATATATATTTGTAATTATGGCATTTGCGAATGGATAGAAGTAATATAAGGACTGAGAATATTAGGTAGTGGAAATTAATGAAAACTCCTCCAAACAAAATACGTCCATATTCATTGTATCTGAAATCGAGAATGCTTGAATTCAAACGGATCTGTGGTTAGATATCTTTTACGTTTTTCTATCCATAAATTTTCTTGGTAATTAAGAAGCCTCTTTTGTTTTTTGTTTTTTGTTTTTTTGTTTTTTTTGGTTGAAATTGTGCACAGATAACTTCCTTAGTAATCAAGAAAATTTGCCTCTCTTGAGTTAAATGCAAGCAACACCTACATAAATCTTATGATGACATATTCTTTCTTTCACCACTCTGATTACCAATCGGGTGATTTGGGGTGGTTGGCTGGCATGCAAGCAACCGGCCATGGTTTTGTTTTACCAAACTCTTCAAGTTTGAATTTTCATAAATATGTTAGATCACTATTTGTCTCAAAATCTTAAGTTAATAAATAGGAAGAAGTAAATTTAATTACTTAATCAACAGTTTAACACTACTCCTCATGTGTTGGCTCAAACTCCTTTTTAATAAGTGGGACCCAACACGTGAAATATTTAATTTAAATGAGGTGATTTGTGTTGTGCCAAATACTACCTAAATTAATAAATAATATTTAGTACGTTTTAATTCGAAAGTGCACAAGATCAAACAATAGTATAGTGCAGCAAGTACGAGGTTGATCCCATGAAAATTGTTGATTTTATTTATAATTAATTAAAAATATCAACTTGTCACTGAATTGATATTGTCAAAAAGGAAATAAAAAGATAAATGAAAAAGGTAAAGGCAGGGCTTTGATATCCACTACTAATTATATTTAGATAATATGTCAATATATCAATGTTTTGATCATGTTATGTATATCTAATGTTTGTCAACCTAAGGGCATGGGTGTATACTACTTAAGCTATTGAATTCCCTAAGCAACAAGTTAGGCATGGGTGTATATTCTAACTGTTTTCTTTCCTAAAGGATTTAGCATGAGTGTATACTAAGTTGTTCTTTAGGAAAGCATATATTTTATGGAAATCGACAAACACATGAGGCCTAGGGCATGGGTGTATACTCCCGGTTCCCCATGTTGATTAACCCAAGAACCCGGTGTGTATTACTTTTCTTACTTATGTTAAACCCCAGACTTGGTCATCCAAATTGATTTAACTAACTAGTCTGTACCACATGCATATAATGGCCAGTCACATACATATGAGAAATTTATGAAAACAGGAATTAATCAAGTTAAATATCACAACATGATCATCACAAATGTGCCAATATTGAAATATTAAATAAGCATAATTAGGGCTTCAATCTAGCCCTCCTAAAGAATTAGTTACACATAATTAAAATAAAAGACAAAAGAAAAGGGAAAGAAAGAACCGAAAGGTAGCCTCCAATTCCTCTCCCCAAAGTTGTGCCTCTTCCCAGCCTGATTATTCTTGAGGTTTAGAGGTCTATTTATAGGCTCTAGAAGTCCTTGACAAACTAGTAAATCTAGGAATTTCGTAGGGTTTTAATCCTATTACAATTGGGAGTTGAAAAACCCTACTATGGAAATATTAGCATTCTGGGCGCAGCTCTCATGTGTTTCCCGCACACGGGTGTGCTCGATCGCAACCCGTGTACGCTCAATCGCATGTCTACGATTGAGCCTCTTTTGTTGTGCATTCGATCGCTCGTGGCCGCTTCATGTTTTGTCTTCTTTGCTAGTGTGCTCGATCGCAGGGAACCTGTGATAGATCGCAATGGCAGGATCTCCAATTTTTCCCATTGTCTATCCTTGAGCCCAAATCTTCCAGATTTACTTCATTTTCTTTCAAAAGCCTAGAAAAACATGGAAAGCACAAAAAGGAACTAAAATGGCATGAATTAACTAAAACTAAAGGATTAAAACATGTAAGTTAAGGGCTAAAAATATGAATATTTTAGCACTTAACAATTTGAAGGAGGAGTAATGTTAGGTACTATCTTTTTATCCTCCTAAAATCCTTATAAAGCTGATGTGGCTTTCAAAATCATCATTTTATCAAAATTCAAGTATGATTCATATAAATTTGAATGGTAATTTTAAAAGCCACATCAGCTTTAGGAGGATTTTAGGAGGATAAAAAGATGGTACATAGCATTACTCTTTGACGGAGACAATGTTCGATACCAGGACTTTTAGCTCTGATACGATGTTAAATTAATGATGATATGAAAATAATAGCAGAAGCAATATAGAAAATAACCCAAAGAACTTTACGGGTGGTTCGGTGTTAGACAACTACATCCACCAGTCGGAATACCCCTAAGGGTTACATTATGCTCATTAACAAAATCAATGGGCCTCGATGTGTAAAGTATATGCTCTCAGCCTCAACAACTTTTTGTCCTTTTGCTTTTTCAGAATAGTTTCCATCGTTTGTTTAAAATTAAGAGTTTGTTTGGGTTTGCGATTTTAAAAAGTGCGATTTTTAAATATGCAATTTGAAAACGTAATTTTTAAAAACACAGTTAAGTGTTTGGCAAAATTGGTTTAACCTTTAAAATCGTAATTTCGCCTTTAAAATTGTGCGTTTAAAAAAAAAAAAAAAAAAGCATCTCCTTACCTGTAATTTGAAAGAGAATAACTTCAATTAGGTCGTGGTGTAAACAGAGTGTTTTGCACCCTTTAATAGGAAGCAAACACATCAGCTTGAAATATCAAAAAATAATATAACAATTCACAACAAATAATTTTCCTTTCCCTTGACAAAGTACCTCATAGACAAAATAGCCATCGATAAAATCACAGGAGCCACCATCTTGGTTGGTTTTGAAGACTTCGGTATTAAGGACTTGAAGGTGAGTGGGGGTTTCGGTGGTGGGTGGTGGCGTTGGGTTAGAATGAATGAAAAAGTTTAAAATATTGATTTTAATTTAAGATACAGTATTTTCATTTTCATTGTAATTGATATTTTTACTAATGTATCAAATTTCTATTAAAGGCTGTAAAAGGAGATTTTATACTACATCCCGATAGAAGTGACTCTCAATTTGACAATGCAAATTTTCTGTTTGTGATAACCCGAAACCACGTACACCAAGTTTAGATTTACCCCTTGAAAATGTTGAAGGACGTATGACTTGTACATTACTGCAACAAAGCTTGAGAGGGAGTCTAATTTTAATATATATTTGTAATTATGGCATAGACAAATGGAACGAAGTAACATAAAGACTTAGAATATATAGTAGGCAGTGGAAATTAATAAAAACTCCTTCTCCAAACAAAATACGTCCATATTCATTGTATCTGAAATCAAGAATGCCTGAATTCAAACGGATCTGTGGTTAGATATCTTTTACATTTTTCTATCCATAAATTTTCTTGGTAATTAAGAAGCCTCTTTTGTTTTTTGTTTTTTTTTTTTTTCTTTTTTGGTTGAAATTGCGCACAGATAACTTCCTTAGTAATCAAGAAAATTTGCCTCTCTTGAGGTTTTTTGTTTGTTTGTTTGTTTGTTTTAATTGAATATGGGAAAAAAAGGCTACAGAGAATCCTCTCTTGAGTTAAATGCAAGCAACACTTACATAAATCTTATGATGACGTATTCTTTCTTTTACCACTCTGATTACCAATTGGGTGATTTGAAGAAGTGATAGAGAACTAAACAAATGAATTTAAAAAAAATTTCAAATTAATATTGCAAGGGTTTTTAAATTAAAAAAAAATGTAATTTTCGTTTCCTTGTCTGCTACTTACGGTCTGCCACGTAAGTTTGGAAATTTTTTTAAATTCATTTGTTTGACTCTCTAGCACTTCTTAGGTGGATTTGGGTGGTTGGCTGGCATGCAAGCAACCGGCCATGGCTTTGTTTTACTAAACTCTTCAAGTTTGAATCTTCAGTAATCTCTATAAATCTGTTAAATTACCATTTGTCCCAAAATTTTAAGCTGATAAATAGAGAAAAAGGTAAATTTAATTATTTAATCAACACTTCAACACTCCCCTCACATGTGGGCAAGGGCGGATACACGTAGAGCTATGCAGGGGTGCCCACCCCTCCTAAATATTTGGAAAAAAAAATTTCAGAGATAAATTTTTTGTTTGTTTGACACTAGCCCCTGCTCTTGCTTCTCCCGCCCCTACTAGTTATCTTCCTGTTGACAGTTTCTTCTTCTTTCTTCTTTGGACTCTGGTGCTTTTCTTGTTGACAGACCCATTCCAAGATCAAATCCATTCCAAGAGTACCCAGAAACACAAACCCATTCCAAGATCAAGAATCAAAATCAAATAATGATTCGAAACTTACCCATTTATTGTTCGAAAAATCGTCCCTCTCTTCCGCTGTCGATGCTCTCCCACTTTCTTTCTCAATCTTGTCTTCTCTATTCTCTTTCTCTCTCAATCCCTTCGTCTCAATCTCCCTCTTGATTTTATCTCTCACGCCCATCCTCCCTCTCTGTTCTGCTTTTCTCCATTTCTAGCTAATTTCTTATTTCTCCAGCCCGTCACGAGATGAGAGATGGTCTAATCAAATTTTTATCCCAGCATTTTATGGTCTGATCTGAGGAGAACTTCCCATCTATGGTTTGCCGAGAGAAAGGGAGAGAGGAGAAAATCTAGGGTAAAAAATAATAAAAATAACAATAAAAAAAATAATTTTTTTAAAAAGTGAAGAGCTAGAATAGATGTTCATCATGTTCTAGTGGAGGAGGTAGTGAAACATTAAAATGAAAAACAGTTGATTTTGAGTGGCTAAAATAGTCATCAACTGCTGAAGATGCTCTTAGACAACAAATATTGGTTTGCTAACAAAATTTTAATAACACTTTTTTCTTAAAAAACTTTCAAAATTGCATTCTAGGAAAAGCTTGAAAATGTTGTATTTTCCAAAAAGTTCTTTAAGGCTTTTTCTATAAACAAAAATTTTATTTCTAAATGCAATCATAAATAGGCTCTTATTAGTGCACACTAAAGAGTGCTTTCACAAAACGCAATCACAATTTTAGACGCGTTGTATTTTATACTTTTGTACTAATGCTTTCATGTTAAATTATTGATATATCAATTATGACATATATTTATGAAGTATGATATATATACTTTTTGTCATACACATTGTATTATAATTTTTATTTTGAATTGTGTTTATCATATTTTTATATATTATAATAAAAATAATATATAAGAGAAAAAATTTATTATTATTTTATTTTATTAATTTGGTTCCGCCCCTGGTAAAACAAACTTATTGATCTGCCACTGCGTGTGGGCTCAAACTCCCCTTTAATAGATGGGACCCAACAAGTGAAATATTTAATTTAAATAAGGTGATTTGATGGAATCAAAGTTCTATCTCAGGACCTTTAGTTCTGATACTATGTTAAATTAATGAAGATGTATAAATAATAGAGGAAGCAATATAGAAAATAACACAAAGAACTTCATGGGTGGTTCGGTGTTAGAGGAAGCAATAATATAACGATTCACATCAAATAGTTTTGTTTTCCCTTGACAAAATACCTCATAGACAAAATAGCCATTGATAAAACCACATGAGCCACCGTTTTGGTTGATTTTGTATACTCCGGTGTTAAGGGCTTGGAGGTTTCCATTGTAGTTGGTGTTTTTACCTAATGTATTAAATTTCTATTGAAGGCGTACTACATCCTGATAGAAGTGACAATTAATTTGAAAATGCAAATTTTCTAATTTTTCAAATCGTAGTTGTTTAAAAACGTAATTGCAAAAATTTATTTTCTGTGATTTTGTTTAAAATAGCACTTTTGTCTATAAAATCACAATCCCAAACATACCGTAAATTTGGACTTGTCAAATTTTTAAGTGGAGGTGTTTAATTTGTAAACTAATTAATTAGATGTAAGCCTTCGTAGTGAGCTCCTCAAATAAAAGATAGATTTGAGGAAAAAAGTTTACTTTTTCAAATTTGAAGAGTCACTTTTAAAAGTAGCCAAATAGCAATTACTCTTTGATATATGTCTCTACTTTAGCTCAATATTTTTTTATTAGTTTTAGAATGTGTTGTAGTAAGATCTAGAGTTAAAAGTAAGAAGTGTGTTACATTAAAGTGGAGAGAGAGTGAGAGGAAATAACATTAAAAAAAATTTAAAAAGTAGGGAGTGAATTTTGGCTCTCCAAATGTGGGGAGAAGTTTCTAAGAGCACTATCAGCAGATGCCTTATATGGCATTCTCTTTCCTATGTTTAAAAAAAAAAAGAAAAAATCACAAAAACACACCCACATCAAAAGCATCATATTTAACCTATCCCATTGAGTTGCTACAGTGCACTGTAGCAAACCCAATACATTATTAAATTATAAAAATAATCACTCTCTCTTTTCTCTCTCCTTCACACGTCCTCATGGTTTCCTCTTCTTCGTTGAAGCATTTTCCCATGGTTAGGGGTGTCAATATGGTTACGGTTAGGGTTTAGGGTTTAGTAGATTTCACTAACCGCAACCGCTAACCACCTAGCAGTTAGTGAAATAGGGTAACCACCCGCTAACCGCTTTTTTGAATTTGAATTTTTTTTTTCTTTTTTATTACTTTAGTATTTTTTACCCTTTTTTTTTTTTTTTTTGTATTTTTAGTGTCTTCTTAGGCCCAATTTTTATAAAAAGAGTCCATATTGAAAAATCAAAAATATTTGACCCCAAATTTACATTTACTTGTACTTTAAAAAAAAAATTCCTTAAATATTAAATCATAACTGATTAACTTTTTTTAAAAAAAAAAAAAAAAAAATCAACACAATATATAAAAAAGAAGAAACTTCACTTTGGCCCCCTGAACTTCTACTCGATTTTACAAACCCCCCCTGAACTTCCAAATCTCTCATTTTGGACCCATAAACTTTCAATTACTCTTAATGTGGACCCCTCCGTCAGATTTTAAACATTACATGACGTTTATACCCCTGACTTTTGTATGAAATTTCAAATTCCAAATTTTTTTTTTTTTAATTTTTTTAAAAAAATGAAAATCAATGACATTTTTGTCTCTCTTTTTTTTTTCTTGTATTTTTAACGGCTCAAATTAACGGAAGGGTTCTAATTGAGAGTAATTGAAAGTTCAGGGGTCCAAAATGAGAGATTTTGAAGTTCAGAAGGGGTTTATAAAATCGGGTAGAAGTTCAAGGGGTCAAAGTGAAGTTTCCCCTATAAAAAAAGTTCAACACAACTGTCACAACATATAAAAAAAATATAAAAAAAGTTCAACACATATGATATATATGATTATATGTCATATTATATATGATTATATGTATTATTTGTTATCATATAATCATATGATTTAATAATCAATTCATCATGTGATATAATCATATCAATTATAGTGATAATATTACTAAAATTATAATGATAATACATTAATACTTCAATTGTGTTTATAAGTAACACATTGTTTAATCCAATGTCAATTACTTAATTTTATATTATACGAATCACATTATCATTGTACATTAATAATATGATTCACTTGAATAAAGTATTTGAATTGTCATTGAATCATATGATTAAGTATTGATATTATACATTTATATTATTCATATGCATATCTGTATAATTATAATTTATAACATATATAGACTTATAAGTTTATAACATACATTGAAACTAAGTCTCTAGGTACTTAATTGATGTATTAGTATAAATTGGTATACTTATGACTTATGTCATATTATATATGTATAATTTGTTATTATATAATCATATAAATTAGAATGATAATACATTAATACTTCAATTGTGGTTATAAGTAACATATTATTGAATCTAATGCCACTTACTTCATTTGATATTATACGATTCACATTATCATTGTACATTAATAATATGATTAACTTAAATAAAATATTTGAATTGTCATTTAATCATATGATTAAGTATTGATCTTATACATTTACATTATTCATATGCATATATGTATAATTATAATTTATAACATATATACACTTATAAGTTTATAACGTACATTGGAACTAAGTCTCTAGATACTTAATTGTTGTATTAGTATAAATTGGTATACTTATGAGTTATGTCATATTATATATGTATAATTTATTATTATATAATCAAATGATTTAATGATCAATTGATCATGTGATATAATCATATAAATTATAGTGATAATATATTAATACTCAAATTGTGATTTAATTATCTAAAAAAAATTGTGATTTAATGATTAAGTGATTATGTTATATGTATAAATATTATTATAATTATAATTATAAAAATATATTATATAAAAATGCGGTTAGCAGTTGATATGGTTAAGCGGTTACGCTGTTAGCGGCTAGCGGGCAGTTTCTAACCGCCCCCATTGACACTACCCATGGTTTCCTTAAAAGGCTCTCTCTCACTGAACTCAAGCCATTGTTCAAGACCTTGTCTTCTTTTTCTTTTTACATCTTTGTATACTCCTCTGCTATTCCTCCTTAGCGCTTCCAAGTTAAAATTCCAAGATCTTGATAGCTCATAACAAAGCTCTTAGATGGGAGGATAAAAAAAGGGGATTTAAGGATAAGAAAAAAGAAAAATTCCCCACCCCTGTTGGACTAATCTCTGGAAAATTACTATACTAATTAGTCTTATTATGTTCTTATTGGTAAGATCTTAGCTCTCGATCTGGAAAGATTACACAGAGGACAAAAAGGGCGACACAAAATGAGGGAGCTGAGAGTGAGATACAGTGGAAGGAAAAAAGAAATAAACAAAATAAAGAAGTAAAAAAATTAATATTTTAATGCTATTGGGAAAGATTAAGGGAAGTTGTTGTGGAGTATATTTATATAAGAAAGCAAAAAGTAGTTTTATTCCTTAAATTTAAGGAAAATTGTTAGATATCTCCTGCTAGTACTCTTAACAAAACTAAATATAAGGAGGGGAGTAGGGAGTTTGTTGGAGCATTTTTTTTTTTTTTTTTTTTGTAAATTAGACCAAACTTGACGAAAAGTAGTATTTAGCTAGCCCATTATGAATGCTTTAATTAGATGTAATCTAGATCCCTAATATTATCCATGAGAAAGAAGAAAGAAAAAAAAAATGAAATAGAGAAACTGTAAAAAAAAAAAAAAATAAATAAAAAAAGAATGTTTTTATCTTTGAAGTGAAATCCCATTCATTCAAAAAGCGTCAAAGATACAACTTTCAACACGTACAATTTCATGAATAAAATCAAGTTATTCTTCCATCCAAATTTCATACGATGATATTTTGAACGCCCCTTTTGCCAACAGATATGCCGTCGTATTTGCTTCCCTTTTTGTATGTATTATGACCCAAGATTGGAAACTGTGCAAAACAATGTTTGCATCTTCAACCAACGTACAATATATTTTCCACAATTGGTATTCCGAATAAAAATCATGAACAATATTCAAAGCATTACCTTCCAAAATAACATTTCATAGGCTCAAATCTCTGCCAAAAAATAAAATACTAAGGTTGAAAAGCTAATCGCTAACCTCAGTAACCTTCACTGCTAATCGCTTTTAAAAGATGTTAAGAATAACTGGTAACCGCCTATATATATATATATAATATAATGTATATTATATTATATATAAAAAAAGTATATGAAACGACGTCGTTTTTTTTTTTTTTTTTTTTATAATAATTTTAACCCTTTTTTTTAAAAAAAAAAAAAATATATATATATATATATATATATATATATATATATATATATATATATATATATATATATTAATAAGTGATTAGTGGTTATTAGGGTTGTTAACCGCTAACCGTTGGTTAACTGCATAGGTGGTTATAGGATTTTACTAACCGCCTTTTTGCCCCTAAAAAATACTGTCTTCTAAGCCGCATAAGCCTTTGCCATTGTGTTAGAGATGATAATGATATGGTCCTTATATCATTTGTCTATTTGGGATGTTATATATATATATACATATACATATAGAGAGAGAGTGAGAGAGAGAGAGAGATATATGCACGCTCAACAAACGTCAATATTATTTTATATTTCAACTCCACTTCGACAGTGTTACATAAACAAACTTTTATTTTAATATTATTATAATGGAACGAGGCAAATTATTATAATTGTTTTAGAAGTTTCTCAAAATGTTGTACAATTAGAACTTTTTCTGAAGATCTTCAATAACATTCTTGTCAAGTTGGAAGGCCTTGGCGAGAACATCAGGATTGATGGGAGGATTGGATCCGAAAACAGTATTTGCTATTGTTATGGTACCTGCATTTTGGCTGCTCAAACCAGCAAAGGCTATAGCATTAGTCTTTCCCACATTGAACTGGAAGTGAATGAGACCAATTGGGAACACGAAGACATCTCCCTTATTTAGAACTTTGGTGAAAAGGCGGTTCTCGGGGTTAGATGTGACAAAACCAACTAAAAGAGTACCTTCTATGACTATCAGAATCTCAGTACCACGAGGGTGAATGTGGGGAGGATTTTGGCCATATGGTGCGTAGTCAATACGAACCAAAGATATGCCTAGAGTGTTAAGGCCTTTTATTTGATCCACATTTACTGTAGTGACATTTGACCCAACTTTATTATCTGTATTTCTAGGATTTTGGAGCCCAGAGAAGAAGAAATCATTGGTCTCGGCATACTTCAAATCCTTGCAGAATTTTCCATTCACGAACACTGCAAGAAACAATAGATTGCAAGATACCATGCATACAAGATCGATCAGTAAGTAAACAATAACAATAGCAATGCTTCTAAGCAAAAGGTAACGAACATAATAATATATATACCAGCAGACTTGGGGTCATCAACTGCAACACAGATATCCTGAAGAGGGCTGGGATCGAAGGCAGAGACAAGGGAGGATGCAAGTGACAAGAGAGCCACAATTGCAAGGAAATGGACTCCTTTGATCATATCTAAGTAAGCACTGTATTCTCTAATACTTTGGTTTAAGGTGATGGGTGAGATATCTTGTATGGGAAACATGCCTATTTATAGAGAACCAAATGGAAATGGTCATTGTTTCTGCTACACCAAGTCTTTAGACATCAATGGTTATCGAATTAATGTGATAGGACGAAGTTCTTCAACAATTATTGTAGACTTTTCACCTCCCATTCCCATTCCCATTCTAAGAAGAAGTAGAATAAAATAAGAGAAGAAGAAACGAAAACTTTTCCCATTCCCATTTTAATTTGATTGCTGGGAAAAGCATTCACGTAGGTGAAAAGCTGTTTCGCACTTGATCACACTTAGAAAAAGTCAATTCGCAATTAACATTTTGGGAAAAATATAAAAAAGCCTCCCAAACTACCAGCCGTTTTCGATTTAGCCCCCTAATGTTCCAAAAGTGATAAAGTAGCCCCCTAAACTACCAAACTATTGCATTTTGGCCACTCCGTTAGTCAAAACCGTCAGTTTGGATGGAAACAGCAAAACGACGTCGTTTGTTACGAGTAAGTTACTACAATGCCCTTTTGAGAAAAATATAAAAAAGCCCCCCAAACTACCAGCCGTTTTCATTTTAGCCCCCTAATATTCAGAAAGTGATAAAGTAGCCCCCAAACAACCAAACAATTGCAATTTGGCCACTCCGTTATTCATTACCATCAAATATGATGAGAAATTTAAAACTACGTCGTTTTGGCATTGGTAAGTTACTAAAATGCCCTTTTTGAAAAAAAAAATCATATTAAAACAAGCAAGCAAAACGGCGCTGTTTTGCTTGAAATTAGGGTTTCCTTACACTTACCAAAATGACGCCACTTTGGCAAGTGTTAGGAATTAAAAGAAAAAACCCTAGACCCCACGCAGGTGACCCACAAAAAAACCCCCAACCCTAGTTTATCTCTCTCCCCAAAACCGCCGGCCACCACGTCGTCTATCTCTAGCAGCCTGTAAATCTTACCCATAACTCAATCTTTTTATTGTATTTCATGGTATAGCTGTCGGATCGGTGTTGTTTATCTACGAACGTGGTTTTTTTGTTTGATTTCTACAATGGGTAAGAATTTTTCGGTGGCGCTTCGTAGCTAGTGGATGGTGTGGCCGGCGGTGATGGATGGTGGTGGCAGGGGCAGTCGGTTTTGAGAGAAAGAGAGAGAGAGAGGGGTGTTGCTTTTTTTTCACTTGAGGGAGAAGGTTGCCGGAGATAGAACGACGTGGTGGCCGGCGGTTTGGGGGAGAGAGATAAACTGGGGTTGGGGGTTTTTTCTGCATGGGGTCTAAGGTTTTTTCTTTTATTCCTAACACTTATCAAAACGGCGACGTTTTAGTAAGTGTAAGGAAACCCAAATTTCAAGAAAAACGGTGCCGTTTAGCGTGCTTGTTTTAATATGATTTTTTTTCCTAAAAGGACATTTTAGTAACTTACCCTGGTTAAAACGACGTAGTTTTGAATTTTTCATCATATTTGACAATAATGACTAACGGAGTAGCCAAATTGCAACTGTTTGGTAGTTAGGGGGCTACTTTATCACTTTCTGAATATTAGGGGGCTAAAATGAAAACGGCTGGTAGTTTGGGGGGCTTTTTTATATTTTTCTCAAAAGGGCATTGTAGTAACTTACCCGTAACAAACGACGTCGTTTTGCAATTTCCGTCCAAACTGACGGTTTTGACTAACGGAGTGGCCAAAATGCAATAATTTGGTAGTTTGGGGGGTTACTTTATCACTTTTGGAACATTAGGGAGCTAAATCGAAAACGGCTAGTAGTTTGGGGGGCTTTTTTATATTTTTCCCTAACATTTTTCTTTTCTTTCTTTTCTCGTTTTTTGACGTATATATAGTTTTCGCAATTAACAATTCGCATCTGGTGGAGCATAATCATATATAGCTAGTGAACAACAGAAGATATATAAATCAAAGTTAGTTTCGTTTAATAGATTATTTATTGTATTAAGATGGAATTTTGAGCTTTTTCGTCTAATATAAATGGTGGGGTACTAGATGGTTGAGCTAGTTAGCCAAACTTTCCTTTTCTACAATTTATTTCCTTGGCTGTCATTGCCGTTTCTTCATGAGTATCATCTACTCCGGCAACCATCTACTCCGCCATTTATTGCATTGGCTGTCATTACCGCTGCTGCATGATTCAAGGTAGAGATACCTTGGTTAACAAGCTCGACCATAAGATTTTTTGACGTCAAATATAGTGGTTGAATTTTATTTTATTTTTTTTATTGAATGCGGGAGACAAGAGTTGTTCATGGGTGGTAGTAGGTGAAGTCTAGACGTGATTTATTTTTGCAAGGAGATTTATTTAATCTTAATTAATTATTAGCTCAACCAAACCAAAGGCCAAGTAGTATCCCACCAACGACTGATAAGTGGGGAACAAACCATAGATAAGAAGGAATTACCCGATGGATGTTGGGCTAATCCTCAAAGTTTGGAGGAAATTTGTTATGCTTGCTTCCAATTAAAAATTAGGATAGAGTTCACATATCTTCTCAAACTACTACTCAATTGATAATGTCACCCCCCCAAATTACCAAAACATTGTCAATGTCTCCCCCAAAGCTAACAAAAAGATAAAAATACCCTTATTATTTCTCAATAAGACAAAAATACCACTATAAATTCAAACAAAATAAAAATATAATTTTTTTTTAAACGAAAAATTTTAATTTAAAAATAACTATTTTTAACCAAAAATTTTTAATTCTTTTCTTTTAAAAATGAATGTTTTTTTAAATGAATATATATATTTTTAAGGCGGAATTTTTTTTATTATTATTATTTTGTTTTAGAAAACGAAAATTTTTATTTTCTTAAACGAAAATTGTTAATTTTTTAAAACAGAAATTTTTATTTAAAAAAGTTATTAAAAAAACACAAAAATTTTCAATTTTTATAACCAAAAAAAAAAATTGTTTTTTTTTTTAATTTAAAATTTGCCACCCTTTGATTTTTTTCTTTTTTTCTTTTTTTCTTTTAGGGTTTTTTTAGAAGTTTTAATATTTGTTTTTTTTTTTACTTTACAAATGGTAGTTTCATCATTGGGATAAACATTGACAATTTTTTATAGTTCGGAGGAGACATTGTTAATTGGGTGATAGTTTGAGGAGGGTATGTGGACTTTCCCCTATAAATTACCGGTCAAACTTGGTACAGAGAAATGCTTGCTTGGCATCCTCATCCCAGCGAGCAATCTAATGACTAGTTGTGCAGACTTGGTAAACTGCAATAATTATGTAAGTCTACAACTTAGTAAGTAAACCTTACGGTTGAACTAGAAATGAGGTTGTGAGTTACAATATGCATTCGAATAGTAAACGTGAGTTTTCACAAATGTAATATGTTTTGCCCCTCTTACCAAACCTTAAAAATGTAGTTTTAATTTTTTGAGAGATATGGGCATAATCCTAGTGACAATCACCAATATTTCTAATGCAAGAAGATATGCTTTATAGAAGTCATAGTTGTCTTGTCTGGTCTACCCGAAATATTACTCTTTCTTAGTAAAGTTGACATTATCTCAAGGGACTTGTAATACAATACCTGTGCCTCGGATAAATGTACACTGCTGTCCATAAAACTAGCACCCCGAGCGAGTTCGACATCTAGTGGCTACGTTATTAATGATGTACGTTCTGTATTGACCCGCCAATCAAACATGATTGCGTCGGTCACGAACAACTATTGGATTCAAGGCTCATATAAACACACCCCAAGCCCATGGCCATTAAATCGCACGTACCGGTTTACCATGTCATACGATGCATCTCATTAATCAATTAGTTAATCATTTATCCAGTTATTTAAGAAATAGAAGGCTCATAACATATCACACTTTTTTAGTGAAAAAAATTGTAAGTATTTACTTACCTTATCTGCTCATCCTTAGATTTTGACATCTCCTGGCTATTGCGAAGTATAGTCTAATGTCATTTATCATACATCGATAACTTACGTCATGCATGCAATGCTAAACTTCGATAAAACTCTAATTAGACAATTTTGGATATTATCGAACGTGCGGTCTCGACATCGATTGTTCGGTCTATGATGATTGAACGTTCGGTTACCAAGGGTCAAACATTTGGTGAGCACCAAAATGCATGTAAAACTCTAAACTCTTAACTAACCAATGTTCTAATCTAATCAATGCTACTAATAGATCAACTAATCATGTCAAACCATATAATCTGTGAAACCTTAGAAAACACGAGTGTGTGCATGACTTCTTTGAAAACTATTTACTTCAAAATAAGGGGACCTTCATTAAACTATTAAAGCATGTTGAAAACTTTCATAAAACATGTCAAATCATGTGGGTAGAATATAAATAACATGAAAATGAAATGAGGTTCAAAGCTTACCTTGAAGAGGGTGGTTTTTAAACCAAGATTGTAAAGGACAAATACTCTCACAAGATAATCTCCAGTCTTATCTCAACAAACTCAAGATAACAAGTTGCAACTGAAACACTTTAGATTAGGATAATTACATATTTGAAACTCTATAGATAGATTACATTATCTCAAGATTATTTTGTACTTTTGAATTGTAGCTCTTCATATTATAAATATCATCAGCCTATGTTAGATTATAGCAAGGTGGCAAATATTCAACTTTGTTGTGCCAAATACCCACCTAAATTAATAGGCAAATACTTGGTACGTTTTACTCGCAAGTGCACAAGATCAAACGATAGTATAGCAGGCAAATACGAGATCATTCCCACGAGGATTGGTAAATTATGTTTAGAAGTAATTTCCTATTTAATTAAACAAATAAAATTCATTTGTCACGATTGAATTTAATATAAAGAAATAAAATAAAAGATAAACTAAAACTAAAAAGGATTAGGGTTTTGATATCCACCACTAATCAGACTAATTAAGATAATAATATGCAAATGCGTCAATTATATCGGTATATCTAATATTTGCCAACCTAAAGGCATGGGTGTCTACTCCTTAAGCTATTGATTTCCCTAAGCAACAAATTAGGCATGTGTGTCTACTCTAATTCTTTTCTTTCTTAAAGGATTTAGCATGGGTATCTACTGAGTTGTTCTTTAAGAAAGCATAAATCTGTAGAATCGGCAAACACAAGAGCCCTAGGGCATGCGTGTTTACTCTCGGTTCCCCATGTTGATTAACCCAAGAATCCGGTGTGGATATCTTTTGTTACTTTTATTAAACCTAGGACTTAGTCATCCAAATTTATTTAACTAACTAGTTCATACCACATGCATATGTTGGCCAGACAAACACATATGAGGAATACAAAATAACAGGTATTAATCAAGTTAAATACACCAAAATATAATTGTAGCAAAAGCACCAATATTGCAATTATAAATAGACATGATTAGGGCTTCAATCTAGCCCTAAATAAAATATAAACTACATAATAAAGATAAAAGGTGGAAAAAAAGAAGAACCCAAACTCCTCTTGATTTAGCATTCAATTCCTTTTCAGAGCTTGTGCCTCTTTTCTCTACACCTATTCCTAGAGGCTAAGAGGTCTATTTATAGGCTTTACAAGTCCTTGTTACACTAGTAAACCTAGGAAATTCGTAGGGTTTTACTCCTATTACAAGTGGGAGTTGGAAAACCCAAATATGGAAATAGTTACAGTCTGGCCGCACTCTTGATGTGTCACCTGCACACGGGTACGATCGATCGCAACCCGTGTGCGCTCATCGCACATGGCCGCTTCATGCTTTGTCTTCTTTGGTAGTGTGCTCAATCTCAGGGAACTTGCGATCGATTGCACCGTCAGAAGCTCCAACTTTTTCAATTTCTCTCTTTAAGCCCAAATCTTCCAGATTTAATTCATTTTCTTCCTAAAGCCTACAAAAGCATGGAAAACACATAAAGGAACTAAAATAGCACAAATTAACATACCTAAGGAATTAACACATATAAGTTTAAGGGCTAAAATATGAATATTTTGGCACTTAACAAACTTCTTTGACTTTACATGGTATCAGAGCTACCAGAACACTAACGTCAAAATTTCTCTCCTTCTGCAATTTTTTTTTTTCCTACATAATTTTTTTTTTTCTCCTCATGCCATATCTGCTACTATTCATCAATGGCAGCCGAACCCACCCTTCCCCAACTTGTTACCTTCTCCAACTTCAACCTCACCAAACTCACTCAAGAAAATTACCCTACATGGTTACCCCAAGTCATTCCACATCTTAAAGGGGGTAATATTTTTGGATATTTTGACGGCTCTCTTCCATGTCCACCGCCCTCCATCACCACCGTAAAGGAGCACATCTCTGCCACTACGACAAATCTAGCTTGTCTCCACTGGGAGATGCAAGATCAAATCATCCTTGGCTTCCTCATCTCCACCATATCAGAGAAAATGATTTCTCATGTCACAAGATGCATAACGTCTAAACAAGCCTGGACTAAACTAGAGACCCTCTTTGCGTCTCAATCCAAAGCACATATTTTAAACATGCACTTTCAATTGGCCACTTTGAAGAAAGGCAATCTATCCGTCGTGGATTACTTCCATAAGTTTCAAACTCTCATCGACGCCCTTGCAGCCATCAATCAACCTCTCAGTGACTTGGAGAAACAATCGTTCCTACATGAGGGACTTGGTTCAAAATACCAACCTTTTGTCACCTCTGTTACAACAAGAGCTGACATACTTTCCCTTGAAGAAATTTATGGTCACCTATTGACCCATGAGCTGCGTCTTGAACACACTCAATCAGACATGGACGTCTCAGATGCAACTAAGCATCTTGCCTCCCGAAATCCACCTCACCGAGTGTTAACTTTTGTGACTTTTCAACTCTTCAATTAAAGAATGTGGGCCCACTCTTTACTTCACCTACTTGGCTTTGGTTTTTTACTTCTACGTGGATTGGGTTTTCTTCTCCAAGAAGGAGAAGGTTTTCCCTTAGCACCGACTTAGAGGGTCTATAAAAGGGCATGTATTCAGCCCTTGTTTTGCAAGCTGTATAGCCTCATAAGTGTGCTAAATTGAGAGCACCTTGGGTGGAGAAAAATGGGAGAAAATCCAAGAGAATGAGGTACAAGGGCTGCCACGGTGTTTTCTTCTTGGTGCTTTTGGAGGAGCCAAAAATAAGTGATTAAAAGAGAAGGTGTTGTAGAGTAAGAGAAGAAAATAGAGATCAGCAGCCATCTGTTCCAGCAAAAGAAGAGTTTGTATATTTGTCTTTTGTATTCTATTTTGGGAATAATCTCTCTTATGTGATAGTAGAATTGGGTGTATTGGGGCTTTGGAATCTGAGTGACTTTCACTCTATTATTTTTGTACTCCATCTTTTGATAGTGGATTTTCTCCAGGTCATCTCCGCCAGTGGATATAGGCTTGTTAAACCGAACCACTTAAATATTTGTGCCGTGTGTAATTGCATAATCTTTGTTATTTCGCATTCTTCTTACTTTTCGCATCTCACGGCTCTTGGGTAATATGATTAATTTCCTAACAATTGGTATCAGAGCTTTTGGTTTGAGTGGGAGCGATGGCAGTTAAAGAAGAAAAGATAGGAATCGAAAAATTCAACGGCATAGATTTTGGGTACTAGAAGGTGCAGATTTAAGATATCCTTTATGGGAAGGACCTCTATCAACCTCTTTTAGGAGAGCAACCCGACGACATGTATCATAATGAGTGGGCTCTTCTTGATCGTAAAGCCCTGGTAGTTATCAAGTTATCATTGTCAAAATCAATTGCACACAACGTTGTAATAGAGAAGACAACAGCAGGTCTAATGGCGGCTTTATTAAGTATGTATGAAAAACCGTCGGCTAACAATAAGGTGCATCTGATGAAGAAATTGTTCAACCTAAAGATGGTGGAAGGGGCTTTGGTGGCACATCATCACAAGGAGTTCAACACCATCACAAATCAATTGTCCTCGGTTTGATTTTGATGATGAGATTCGCACGTTGATCATCTTGGTGTCTTTATCAAATAGCTGGGAAGCCGTGAGGATGGCTGTGAGTAACTCTACAAGGAAGAGTAAATTGAGCTATGAAGACGTCAGAGATTTGATTCTCAGTGAAAAGGTTCGTACAAGAGATGTGGGTGAAGCCTCTTGTTCTGGTGCTGCTTTAGTCGAGACTTGAGGTAGAGGACAAGACAGAAACTCTGGTCAAGGCACATCAAATTTCAGAAAAGGGAGAAGCAAGTCCAGATTCAGATAACAACCCAAATGTTGGAACTGTGGCAAGACTGGCCATTACAAGAAGAATTGCAGAGAACTGCGGAAGGATACTGAGAACAATTATGCGAATGCAATGACAGAAGAAGTATATGATGCCTTACCTCTTTATGTTGACAGTCTCTTTGATTCATGGGTTTTAGACTCAGGAGTATCTTTTCATAGAACATCGATCCGTAAAATTCTCAAGAACTATGTTGGTGGAGATTTTGGGAAGGTGTATTTGCCTAATGGATCAGCATTGGATATTGTGGGCATGGTTGATGTTCACATTAGAGTTCGCAATGACTCGGTATGGAAGTTACAGAAGGTTAGGCATGCTCTGAAGCTGAAGATGAACCTAATTTGAGTAGGACAGTTTGATGAGGAAGGGCATTCAATTCATTTCCACGGTGGAGAGTGGAAGGTCAGCAAGGGAGCCAAGATTTTGGTTCGTGGTCATAAGACGGGTACTCTTTATATGACCACGAACAGCAAGGATACAGTTACTGTTGCAGATGCAGGTGCTGACTCAAAACTTTGGCACCTAAGGCTTGGGCACTTGAGCGAGAAAAGGATGAAGGTACTTATGTCAAAGGGAAAACTACTGGAGTTGAAGTCAGATGAGTCTGATTTATGTGAAGGCTGCATCTTAGGGAAGCAGAAGAAGGTGAGTTTCATGAAAGTTAACAAAGCACCTACGCTTGGAATGCTGGAGCTAGTACACACGAATTTGTGGGGTCTTGCACCAGTGGCATCTCTTGGAGGCTCACGGTATTACATCACATTTATTGATGACTCAAGCAAGAAGGTATGGGTTTATTTCTTGAAAAATAAATCTGATATATTCGATACTTTTAAGAAATGGAAGGCCATGGTTGAGACTGAAATGGGCTTGAAGCTCAAGTGTTTGAGATCAAACAACGGAGGAGAATACGAAGATAGGGGGTTTAAACAGTTTTGCGCAGTGAATGAGATTAGAATGGAGAAAACTATCCTAGGAAGACCATGGCAGAATGGCATGGCTAAGCACATGAACATGACCCTCAATGAACGTGCTAGGAGTATGATGTTGCATGCTGGGTTACCAAAGACTTTCTAGGCTGATGTAGTGAGCACTGCTGCACACCTGATAAATAGGGGGTCTTCTATTCCCCTAAGCCATAGACTACCGAAAAAAGTCTAGAGTGGAAAAGAGGTAAATCTTTCACATTTGAAAGTTTTTGGTTGTACTTCGTATGTCTACGATGAGTCTAATGCTTGGAGTAAACTAGATGTTAAATCTAGAAAGTGTTTCTTTGTAGGATATGGAGATGAGGCCTTCGATTATCGATTTTGGGATGATCAAAACTGGAAAATTATTAGAAGTTGACATGTGACTTTTAATGAGTTTGTTATGTGCAAAGATGGGTCAAATGTAGAACCTGATGTTACAGAGCAGGAATCGAAGAAGTCTGAGTTTCTTTACTCAGATGAGCTTTCTAAAAGTACAATGCAAAAAGAGCAACAATTCATGGTGGTGGAGCTTGATGAACAGTGTTCACTCACGGATGAATGTGAAGACAGCGAATCTTCAAGAGACTTACAGCACCGTGAAGAGTCTTATTCTTTAGCAAGATGCAAAGAGAAACGTGATCGAAAAGCAACAAAAAGGTATGGCTTTGAGTATGTAGTTTATTTTTCTTTGACAGCTTGTAGTGGAGATCCATCGTCTGTTCAGAATGGTACGCCGAAAGAGGTGAAGTCACTACAGAGAGGTAAGGCTTGGGAATCAGCAGAATTATGTTAAGTGCTAAAATATTCATATTTTTAGACCTTAACTTACATGTGTTAATCCTTTAGTTTTGGTTAATTTATGCCATTTTAATTCTTTTATGTGTTTTCCTTGTTTTTGTAGGTCCTTGAAAGAAAAAGAAGCAATCTTAGAAGTTTTGGACTCAAAAGAGCTATTTTAGGAAAATTGGAGGCTCTGGTAGTGCGATCAATCGTAGGGGAGCTGCGATCGAGCACACTACAGGCAAAGACCACGAAGCTCAAGGCACCTGCGATCGAGCACCCAGCACAACAGGATCGATCGCAGTCCTGCGATCGATCGCACATGAGCAACGATCAAGCACACTCGTTCGTGATGAGCAAGTCAGCCGCCAGCCTAGATATGGAAAGTGTAATTTCTAGGGTTTTGTAACTTTGTGTGAACTAGGGCTCAAACCCTACAATTTTTAGGGTTTCTAAAGTATTCCTAAGGCTTATAAATAGACCCTTAAACCTCTAGAATAGGCACAATTTTCATGGAGAAGAATTGGAGCTCTTCAAATTCAAGTTTCGAGTTTATTCTTTTCCTTTCTTTTTATTTTATGAAGATGTTTAACATCAAACTTATATGTAACTAATTTACTTAGTAGGGCTAGATTGAAGCTCTAGTTATGTTTAGTTAATATTCAATATTGGCGCCTTTGTGATGATCATGTTGTGATATTTAACTTGATTAATTCCTGCTTTCATGAATTCCTCATATGTGTGTGCCTAATCAACATATGCATGTGGTATGGACTAGTTAGTTAAATCAATTTGGATGACCGAGTCCTGGGTTTAGTAAAAGTAACAAAGAAATCCACACCGGGTTCTTGGGTTAATCAACATGGGGAACCGGGAGTAGACACTCATGCTTTAGGCCTCATGTGTTTGTCAATTTCCATGAATTCATGCTTTCTTAAAGAACAACTTAGTAAACACTCATGCTAAATCCTTTAAGAAAGAAAAGAATTAGAGTAGACACCCATGCCTAATTTGTTGCTTAGGAAAATCAATAGTTTAAGGAGTAGACACTCATACCCTTAAGTTGACAAACATTAAATATGCATGACATGATCAAAGCATTTGCATATTGTTATATTATCCAAATATAATTAGTGGTGGATATCAAAGCCCTACCTTTTATTATTATTAAGTCATAATCAATCTTTGTTTTGTTTTACTTTTAGAATTTATTTTAAGGAAAATTTAGCAATTCTCGTTGGAATGACCCCGTACTTGCATCATATATTGCTATGTTGACCTCGTGCACTTGCAGGTAAAACATACAATTATTTGCCTATTAATTTAGGATGATAAATGTAACAACAAATTACCCAAGGGAAAGAAGGCTAAAGGGTGCAGATGGGTCTAAAGGAAGAAAGCGTCATAAGAGAAAGCTGTATGGTCTACGAGACTAGTAGGAAAGCATGGTGTTATGTCTAAACCAGGCTTTATGCTCAAGTTCAAGAGGCGCATGGACTTGAGGGACACTTGTGGTGTGTGATTTCCCTTAGGGGTTGAAGCGGAGACATCCAGAGGAGATATGTTTTGTTAAACTTGATGAGTTTCAAGTCAAGGTGGAGATTGTTAACGTTTGTGACCTTTCAACTCTTCAATTAAAGCATGTGGGCCCACTCTTTACTTCACCTACTTGGCTTTGGTTTTTTACTTCTACGTGGATTGGGTTTTCTTCTCCAAGAAGGAGAAGGTTTTCCCTTAGCTCCGACTTAGAGTGTCTATAAAAGGACATGTATTTAGCTCTTGTTTTGCAAGTTGTATAGCCTCATAAGTGTGCAAAATTGAGAGCACCTTAGGGGGAGAAAAGTGGGACAAAATCTGAGAGAAGGAGGTACAAGGACTGCCACGGTGTTTTCTTCTTTGTTTTTTTGGAAGAGCCAAAAACAAGTGATTAGAAGAGAAGGTGCTGCAGAGTAAGAGAAGAAAATAAAGATTAACCGTCATTTGTTCCAGCAAAAGAAGAGTTTGTATATCTGCCTTTTGTATTCTATTTTGGGAATAATCTCTCTTGTGTGATAGTGAGATTTGGGTGTGTTGGGGCTTTGGGATCTGAGTGATTTTCTCTCTATTATTTTTGTACTCCATCTTTTAATAGTGCATTTTCTTCGGGTCATCTCTACAAGTGGATGTAGACTTGTTAAGCTGAAACACTTAAATATTTGTGTCGTGTGTGATTGGCTAATCTTTGTTATTTCGCATTCTTCTTAATTTTCGCATCTCACGGGTCTTGGGTAATAGGATTAATTTCCTAACACCGTGGTGGTCGTAGCAACCATGGAAACTACTACCACAACTCCGGTCGGGGCTCCTCTTTCAACCGTGGAGTCTACTGTGGCCGTGGCCATGGCTCCTTCCCAACCGGTCGTGGCTCATACAACTGTGGATCTTCTTCCACACGTCCTCTTTGCTCGATCTGTAATCATCTGGGTCATGTTGCAATTGATTGCTACCAATGCTATGAAGAGCATACCATTAGCCGAGAGCCTCATCCCCTCGTGCTAGCCAACATCTCCACTTTATCCGGCAGCCTAGACCAAAACTGGTACCCCGATTCCGGTGCTACTCATCACCTCACATCCGATTTCAATAATCTCAACCACCGATCCATCTACTACATTGGATCTGACCTAGTCCATATGGCTAATGGAATGGGTTTAACCATTTAAAACACGGGTGACACTCTTCTATTCTCTCCTAATGCATCTTTTATGTTGCACATTGTTTTACACATTCCATCCATCACAAAAAATTTACTATCTATTCATAAATTCACTCTTGAAACCAATACTTTCATTGAGTTTCATCATTGATATTTTCTTGTGAAGGAATAGGGGTTGGGAAAAATTCTTCTTCAAGGCCTGAATGATCGTGGGCTATACAAGCTCCCAGTCAAGGTCTCTCCTAGTCGTCCACCTCCATATGTCTCTTCATCTGCAATCAAGACTCATTTATCCTATGTGTGGCCCAACACTGCATTTGCTTATGTTGGGGAACGCACGTCTCCTTAAAATTGGCATGCACGGCTTGGGCATCTTGCTTTTCGCTTTTTTTTTTCTTTTTCTTTTTTTTTAATGTTTTGTCCAGATTTAATTTACCAGTTTCTTCAAATAATCAGTTTTTGACATGCTCTGCTTATCACATGTCAAAAAGCAAACATCTTCCTTTTTCTTTGTCTATATATTTGATCTGATCTTACACAAGCACATTAGCACATAATTTGTGGGGTATGACATGAAATCTAATGTGTGTGTTTCTATATCTTGGGTGAAACTGGATGATTTATTAGATGGATACTTTGGCATATATATATATAGATATGTGATAAAAATAAATAAATAAATAAACAAATCATTGATAAGCTTTTCACTAAGTAACTGGACCTCTTGCCTCAAAGCATTGAGTGTTCACGTCAAAAGGTGAAGAATTTTGATTTGATTAATGTCATAGTTAGTTTGGTTTCGTAGCCTTTTTTACTCGAATTAGTAAGTCCTTAGGGGTGTTTTACACCTAATGTCCTGAAACCATCTGGTTTGAGAGTCATTGACTTAACACTCGTTACATGAGTCAATTAGAAAGCTTAAGGGAACCAAACACAACCAAACAAAAGAAAGAATAAAAAATAAATAAATAAATAAAAATAAAAAAGGAGAAAAATATGCTATTGTTGTTTATTCTAATAGGGATTTCTATGAATTTTGAGATATTGAGACATTGCATATTGGAAATAATTGGAAGCTTCATATTTATGTGCTAGTTCACCTTACACTGTTTCGAACTTGTGATGTCTTAGCATCTCTTTTGTAAGTGAATAAATTTTAAAATTCCAATTTATTTTGAAGATGAAGTTTATCTTTTTAAGCTTGCTAATGAATGAGAATCATGGTTTTGAGTAATACCTTAATTTTTGAATAACATGAACTCTTACATGATGTTTATGGGTAACATTTCTGAAAAACCCTCACGAGACTTCACTCATCCTTTAGGGAATTCTTAGAGGTTTAAAAGGGCTTGTTGCATATGCTAAATGCAATCGTACATCTCACGAAAGATTGATTTATCTTTTTGTTTTCAGCTTTTTTCATTTAGCTTTTAGTTTTGTATTGCTAAGGGACTAGCAATATGTAAGTTTGGGGGTGTGTTAAGTGCCAAAATATTCCTATTTTAGCCCTTAACTTACATGTGTTAATCCTTTAGTTTTGGTTAATTTATGTCATTTTAGTTCTTTTATGTGTTTTCTTTATTTTTGTAGGTCCTTGGAAGAAAAGGAAGCAATCTTAGAAGTTTCGGACTTAAAGAGCGATTTTGAAGAATATTGGATGCTCTGCAATCATGAAGCACAAGGCACCTGCGATCGAGCGCCCAGCACAAGAGGATCAATTGTAGTCCTGCGATCGATCGCACATGGGCTGTGATCGAGCGCACCTGTGCGTGATGAGCAAGTCAGCTGCCAGCCTTGATATGGAAAGTGTAATTTCTATGGTTTTGTAATTTTGTGCGAACTATGGCTCAAACCCTACTATTTTTAGGGTTTTTAGAGTATTCCTAAGGCATATAAATAGACCATTAAACCTCTAGAATAGAGACACAATTTCAAGGAGACAACTTTAGGGAGAGGAATTGGAGGCTACTTCAATGAGTCACTTTTGGTCCTTTCTTTCCCTTTTATTTTTAGTTTTATTTTAATTATGTGTAACTAACTCTTAAGGAGGGCTAGACTAAAGCCCTAATTATGTTTATTTAATATTTCAATATTGGCACCTTTGTGATAATCATATTGTGTTGCTTAACTTGATTAATTCATGTTTTCTTGAATTCTTCATATGTGTGTGATTGGCCATTATATGCATGTGATATGATTAGTTAATTAAATCAATTTGGATGACCGAGTCCTGGGTTTAATAAGAGTAGCAAAAGAAATCCACACCGGATTCTTGGGTTAATCAACATGGAAAACCAAGAGTATACACCCATGCCCTAGGCTCCATGTGTTTGTCGATTTCCATAGATTTATATTTTCTTAAAGAACAACTTAGTATACACCTCTGCTAAATCCTTTGAGAAAGAAAAGAGTTAGAGTATACACATATGCCTAGCTCGTTGCTTAGGAAAATCAATAGCTTAAGGAATATAGACACATGCCCTTAAGTTGGCAAACATTAGGTATTCATAATATAATTGGATTATTGGCATATTATTATATTATTTGAAAATAATTAGTGGTGGATATCAAAGCCCTACATTTACCTTTTATTTATCTTTATTTCTTTCCATATTATCAATATCAATCTAGTGACAATTTTGATATTTTAATTAATTCTAAAACAAAATCAACAATCCTTGTGGGATCGATCTCGTACTTGTTGCACTATACTATCGTTTGATCTTGTGCACTTGTGAGTAAAACGTACTAAATATTATCTATTAATTTAGGTAGTGTTTGGCACAACAGAGATTTCTTCTCTTCCTACACCAGTGGCAATTTTGGTTGGGTCAGGATGGAAAATGAAGCAAAGTGTAAAGTTGTGGACATGGGAGATATACAGCTAGAAACCAGCATTGGGTGCAAATTGATTCTTAAGGATGTCAAACATGTTCCCGAAATGCGCTTCAACTTGATTTCCATTAGGAAACTTGATGATGAAGGCTTCCACAATTATCTTAGAGGTGGACAGTGAAAACTGAGCAAGGGTTCTCTTATCTTAGCTAGGGGAAAGAAGACCAACACTCTTTACAAGACAGCTACAAGACTAGTCAAGGGAGATGCAATTGTTGTTGAGAATGAAAACTCCACTAAGCTATGGAACAAGAGGCTTGGTCACATGAGTGAGAAGGGACTTTAGATTCTTGGCAAGGAACAGCTCCTACCTAATAATAAAGGTACATCACTAACACCCTGTACTCATTGTCTAGTTGAAAAACAAAGAAAAGTTTCATTTCAAAAATCATCTTCGTCAAGAAAGTCTATTATTCTTGATTTAGTTTACACTGATGTTTGTACTATGAACACTAAAACTCTAGGTGGTGCACTTTATTATGTGACTTTTATTGATGGCCACTCTAGAGAGGTATGGGTGTTTGCTTTGAAAACCAAAGATCAGGTATTGGGTGTGTTCAAAGTTTTTCATATGAAAGTTAAAAGAGAAACTAGAAGGCAGCTAAAATGCATCCATGTAAACAATGGTGGTGAATACAGAGGACCGTTTGAAGAGTATTGCGAAAGTCATGGCATTAGGCTTGAGAAAACTGTGCCCAAGACTCCGCAGCATAATGGCGTAGCAGAGAGAATGAACAGAACCATCTGTGAGAGAATCAGGTGTATGCTATCTCATGCAAAATTGCCTAAACATTTTTGGGGTGAGGCAATGAGGACAGCAGTTGACTTGATAAATCTTTCTCCTTCAGTTCCTTTGGATGATGACATTCCTCAAAGAGTTTGGACAAGGAAAGATGTTTCTTTTGATCACTTGAAAGTGTTTGGCTGCAAGGCATTCATCCATATTCCTAGAGATGAGAGTTCAAAGCTTGATAGCAAAGTCAAGCAATGTATCTTCATGGGTTATGGGCACGAGGAGTTTGATTACAAATTGTGGGATCTAGTTAATAAGAAAATCATACGAAGCAGAGATATCGTATTCTTTAAAGATCAAACCATTGAAGATTTGGATTAGAAAAAGGTAGAGTCTCTCATTCAATACCATGTTGATTTGGATCCAGTTATTCCTCCTTGTGTGATGCATGATGCACGTTGTTGTTAGCCAACGACTTCTCATACATACTTGATAAAGTCGTTATTAGACCTACTGTGGTCTTCTCCTTTACAATGTTGTATGTGACTGATTTTGACAGTGACAACCTAATAACTGCCAGGGCTTTACAATCAAGAAGAGCCCACTCGCTATCATAGATGTCTTCAGGTTGTTCTCCCAAAAGAGGTTGATAGAGGTCCTTCTCATAAAGAATATCTTCAATCTGCACCTTCCACTACCCAAAATTTGCACTGTTGAATTTTTTGATTCCTATCTTTCCTTCATGGTGACTTGGAGGAAGAAATTTATATGGAGCAACCAGAGGGGTTCACAGCTAAAGGCAAAGAACATCTAGTGTATCGGTTGAAAAAGAGCTTGTACGGACTCAAGCAGGCATCGAGACAATGGTATAAGAAGTTTGATTCCTTTATAGTTGATTATGGGTATGACAGAACTACAGCAGATCATTGTGTATTTGTGAAGAAATTTTCTAATTGAGAATTTATTATTCTCTTGCTATATGTGGACGACATGTTGATTGTTTGTTGTGGCACTAGTAAAATTAACAGACTGAAGAAAGAGTTGAGTAAGTCCTTCAATATGAAGGACTTTCGACCCGCAAAGCAGATCCTTGGTATAAAGATCTCTCGTGATCAGAAGAAAGGAAAATTGTGGCTATCGCAAGAGAGTTATATCGAGAAGGTATTGGACAGGTTCAACATGAGCAAAGCAAAACAGGTGAGCTCTACACTTGCAGGTCATTTGAAGTTAAGTTCAAAGCAAAGTCCTACACGTGAGAAAGAAAAAGATGAAATGAAGAAAGTGCCTTACGCATCAGACGTGGGTAGCTTACTATACGCCATGGTGTGTACGAGGCTTGATATCGCTCATGCTGTTGGAGTTGTCAGTTGGTTCCTTTCTAATCCTGACAAAGAACATTGGGCAGCTGTGAAATGGATTCTCAGGTATCTCAAAGGTACTTCGAGAGTATGTTTGTGCTTCGGCAGTGGTCAACAGGTGCTTGATGAGTTTACAGACATGGATATGGCTGGGGATATTGATTCTAGAAAATCTACTTCAGGGTACCTGATTACTTATTTAGGGGGAGCAGTGTCATGGCAGTCCAGATTGCAGAAGTGTGTTGCTTTGTCTACCATAGAGGCAGAGTACATTGCTATCACTGAAGCGGCCAAAGAATTGTTATGGATGAAAAAGTTCTTACAAGAACTGGGTCAACAGCAACAGAGGTATGTGCTTTACTGTGACAGTCAGAGTGACATCCATCTCAGTAAGAATTCAACTTTTCATTCAAGATCGAAACATATCAATGTTAAGTGTCATTGGATTCATGATGCACTAAAGGATAAACTATTACAGATTGAGAAAATCCATACTGATGATAATGGGTCAGATATAATGACTAAATCGTTGCCTATACAAAAGCTTGAAATTTGCAGAAGCGCAGCAGGCTTGATGGAGCCCCCCACGTAGTCGGGAGGGGGAGATTTGTTAAGGTGGTTCCTCTTATGTGGGGACCAACCCACGTGGACAAACAAAGGGTAAAAACCCTTTTGTTTTGAGTATAAGAAGAACACATCGTGCGTGTGTGTTTAGACATGAGACAAAAAGAGAAAAAGAAAAGAATAAGAAGAACAAAAAAAAAAAAAAAATGAAAGAGTGCGGCTTCGTAAGGGAGAGAGAGAAAAGAAAAAGGTTTTTCTTTAACTGCATTAGATTGAAGGTTCGTTTGTGGTCCGATTTTGATGAAACTTTAGTATGTTGCTCCTGATGATGATTGCTACGTATTGATTGGTGTCGATCGTTGGAATTCCTCTCCAGTCACTTGGTTGCTAATACCTACTCGGTGAGATCTTTCTTTATTCTTGTTGGAATCTACTTTAGGGTGATGAATTTATATTTAATTCAAGAATGCGTGTATTCTTAATGCGGTGATAACATCTAGATATTTCTTTAGGGAAGACAATTGTAAACTCATTATTGTTGATAGTGGAAGATTTAACTGGACTAGGCCCTATGATTTTTACCTTCGCATTGGAGGATTTTCCACGTAAAAATCTTAGTGTCTTGCTTGTAGGTTTGCTTGATTATTATTTTGCTACAATGTGACTATTTAATTTGCATAAAGAGGGGTAGATTAATTCCGCTGAGCATCTAAAATTGATGTTCACCTTTAACATTTATATATATAAAAATACATGAAACGATGTCATTTTTGTGTTTAAAATTTTAAAGATATATAAAAATGTATAAAAAAACTAGAAACGATGTCGTATGTAGTATGATATTATTGTATTACCATCAAAACAATATCGTTTTGATTTTTTTAAAAAAATAAAATAAAATAAAAATTTTAAATTTTAAATTTTTTTCTTTTAAAAAGTGGTTAGCGGTTATTAGAGTTACTAACCACTAACAGCTAGTTAACCGCCTACGTGGTTAACGAAGGCGGTTAGTAAATTTTACTAATCGCCTAGGTTGTTACAGTTAAAGATTTTAGCTAATAAACATTAATTGTAACCGCTTTTTCACCCTTATGTGCGACTAATAACCTCTAGCCTATCTCCTCTAAATTAGATTGGAGGAACTTCCTCCAATTCCTTTTATTAAAATAACATGTATCTATAAAAATTCGTCTATAAAAATTTCGTGTATAAAAATTCTTGGCTTCTTCGATGCCTTTTTCTCGAATACGTCGTCATCTCCCAAAAAAGAATGACCATTAGTCTATTGACTCTATTCTCATAGCAGTGAAAAGTGGAAATATCACCAGTATTTTTCTTTTACTTTGGACCTCCTATCTTTTCTTAACTACACAACTGCCTCTACATTTTATTTATTTTCTCACTTAAATCCCTTTATATTTCTTTTATCTAAAAATACTAGAACCTATAAATTGGTTTCCATTAATCAACACTTATTTTATTAATTAACTATCGCACTAACTTATTTCTAATCTCTTGACCAATTAAAAACCTTTATTACTTAAATACCTCATCGTTAAAGCTCTGTTTTGGTTGCATTACCAAAAACAAGGAATAGGATCCTCTCCAGTCCAAAATTGACTGGAGAATATCTAGTTTATGGTTAGGATTTCTTTTCAAAAATCTTATAGCTACAAATGGAACATATGTTCCATTAACAAAAAATAATGATAAAATATTATTTAAAATTAAAAAAAATAAAGGGTGGTTGACCACCCTATCTTGACTATAGGGGGTGAGCGGACCACCCCATTTTAGCTGGGGGTGGCTCCAATGGCTGGCCAAGGGTGGCCAGACCACCCCCAGGCCCAATAATGATGATCCAACTACCCCCAAGGGCCCAAAAAAAAAAAAAAAAATCACTTAGCCCTTGGGGGTGGCCGAACCACCCCGAAGGGCCATGGGGTGGTCCAGCCACCCTTGGCCGACCATTAGGGGTGGCTTGATGCTAAAATGGGGTGGTACGGCCACCCCTTATTTTAGGGATCTGGTTCCTCTCCAATGCTGTTGGACTGAAGAGGACTCCAGTTAATGGTCAAGATGGCCTTAGGAAAAATCCTAGGGCCATAATGCTGCCACGTGTCCCACCCATTAAAAAATAATAAAATATTATTTACTGTTTTTAAAATAAATAAAAATTAATATAATATAATAATATTATTTTTTTTGGTTTTTTGACATGGCCCTTGGGAGTGGTTGGGGTGGTTGGGGGTGGCCAGACCACCCCCAAAGGCCACCCCAGGCCTGGTGTGGCCGGAACCACCCCGCCATGGGGTGACTTTGGCCACCCCAAGGGGAAAAAAGAAAAAAGAAAAAAATATAGGTTTGGCCCTTAGGAGTGGCTGAAGCTACCCCATGTCCCAATATGTGGTGGCCGGCCACCCCTTGTGACCAAGATGGGGTGGCCAGCCACCCTTACTTTTTTTTAATATTTATTTTAAATTGTTTATTTATTTTTAAAAGTAAAATAATAAATTATTATTATTACTTTTAATGTGCCACATGTTTGATTGATGGCCTTAGGATCTCTCTAGAGAGATCCTAGCCATCGACTGGTTCATCTCCAGTCCAAAATGAACTGGAGATGATCCTCTTCTCTATTTTAACTGTGGGGTGGCTTGATGAAGTGGTGCGCCCTTATTTTTTTATTTATTTATTTTTTTTTTTAATTTTAAATAATATTTTATTATTATTTTTTGTTAGTGGAACACGTGTCCTATTTATGACTTTAGAATTTCTAAGAAAAAATCGTAATCATGAACTGAATATTCTTTAGACTGGAGAAGATCTTATTCTCAATAACGAAGTAGTTTACGAGTAATTCATTCATAATTATAAGAAGCTCTTTACAATAAGTGCAGAAAACTAAAGAGAATACAAAAGGAAAGTTTACGAGTAGGCTAACAAGTAGAAGACAACAAATTAAAAAATAAAAAATAAAATAAAAAATAAAAAATCTTATTACTGATGTAACCTTGAAGAATTTTATACAGTATACTATAGTTTCTTATTCTGAATACAATATATGAATTATTATTATTATTATTATTATTATTAATATTTTTGTTAACATGTCCTACAAAGGGAGATAAAGTAAAAAATGAAAAAATAAAATAAAAAACATGACTGCAGAAACCCCAACCCGAAAAATAAAGGGGAAATGAAAAGTAAAAGCAAATTCTTTCTATCTCAAGCTATAAAATGGATAGAGCCCAAAAAAAAAAAAGGGTTAAAAACTAAGGCCTTGTTTGGATGGCACTTTTTTCAAATTTCTTTAGCGATGTTCACATTATAATAATATCTGATTTATAGGAAAATTGGGGTAGATGATAATAATACAAATATGAAGATAGTATCATATTTGAATACATTCAAATCTAATAACTTAAAAAGTATGAGATGTTTTTTTGAAGAAAAAGCTGATCTCATTCAAAAGATTAACAAAGCCGGAGCTCTACATAACAAGAGCTAAGCGCTAAATTGACTAAATCAAAAATACAATTAGGCATTTCTTCAAGCCAAACTTGGTCAGAAAAACTTAAAAAAGTATGAGATTACAATCAAATCTAAATCAATTATAATTATATTTAAATACAATCAAATATCTAAAATCAAATCTCGTAATGTATGGTAATCATCGAGATTAGAAGCCTGTTTGTTATTGGCCTAGTCCAACCTCTCGAATGAGACATCAATCATTTTCCTTATCTGAAATTTTACATCAACATTTCTTGCAGCCCATGGAATCTCCAGATCAAGTAAACTGAAATTTTTCCAAGTCCTCCACCTAGGGACCGAACAATGTATAGACCAAGGGCCCCTTAATTTGGTTTTAAAATTCTTTTATTAAGTTAAACATATATGTATTTTTAAATTAAAATTTAATAAAAATCAAATTACAAATTAAATAGTGATTTTATCATAGATGTAAAAAAAATAAGAGTGCATATAGCATTTCTCACGAGGACAAGTCAAAGTACAATATTAGAAATTAGAATGTACCTTTATTTGGGGTTCCAATTTAATTTGAGAAGAAAAAAAAACAAATTATTTTGGATGAAATGGATATTTCGTGCGGTAATGCTACTTTGACATTGATTCACAGAGCAAAACATTTGCATGTATTTTTTGCTGATGTCAAAAAACATTAAAAATACATACAATAAAATTGACGTCATTTAAAAGAAACGACGTTACCTACTTATTTCGAGTCCTTTTTAATAAACGATGTCAAGTGCATTTGGTAAACCTTTTTGTTTTGAGTTTTTTGTTTGAATAATAAAAAAAAGTGATTGATGTGATATAACTGTGAAATAAGATGTTGACTTCTGTGAGAAAAAAGTAGTATTGAAAAGATGTTGATTTTTTTGGGAGAGTTGAAATTAAGGGGAGAGGAATGGGATAGGGGGCGAGGGGTGTTCGCCAACTGCTCTCGGCACCAAGTACAAATGATGATGCGATGTATAAGTAATAGAGCTTATGCTCTCTGCATCAGCCTAGTGACGGGGTTAACCAAAGTATGTAGAGGGCACTTGGGGTTGGGTTAAAAATGGGTTTGGGTTGGAAGGATTTTTTTCACACAGTAGAGAAAATGTTTGGCTTAAGCCAAACGGTTTCTCACTCTAAACTCACACTGAACATGTCTACTAACTGCTTTCAGTCCTATCTACTACAGTATCAAGAACCTATTTGAAAAATTGGTCCATTGGCAAACACTGTCATAGGGATAAGAAAGAGAGAATACTCAAGCCATCAAGTATCATGAGTGTTTTGATTTTGGACATACAGGGACTATTTTCCCAAATCATTTGACGTCCAAAAGAAAAGTGATGTACGCTTATTTGAAGCAGGGCAAGGACCTCGCCCATGAATGATGCCTCAAGTTGAGTGAAAGGTCACTTAAAATATTACACACTATAACATGTCTCTTTAATTAATTTCTCATTAATTAACCAGAAAAAGAGAAGAAAAAAAACATCGAACAAGCACTTGTTCCTTGCATATAAACCAAAAAATTCATAACAATATGAATCGAAGTGAAGTAGAGAGGCACTTAGGAAGAATAACATATAATAACAACTACTGAAATTTATTTATTTATTTTTTAAAAAAATATTCAAAATGGTCAGATTCATCTACGATGACTGCTCTGCTGTACATTAATGTCAACAAATGTTCAAATTTACATGTGGGTCTCTAGAAATGCCAAGATTGCCAAACCAGCAGCCCAAACATCATCGTCCAATACATGCTCTGCAGGGGAATGGCTTATGCCTCCACGACAGCGGACAAACAGCATTCCTACCTGTTCATATTTTTTGCAGATTATTACATATCTAACAGTGGTTATTACATCATAACAAACACTGGATGAAGCAAAGAGAACAACAAACCTTTGTTAAATGAGACATGGGCATTGCATCATGTCCTGCACCACTCATTAAGGCAGGAATTTCATCTTGAATCTCACCTGCCATTTTCTTGAGTGCAGAGTAAGCTGCAGCCTTTAGCTGAGACCTCAATTCAGAATCACAAATCACTGCATTCGCATCATGCTGAAATGATCCAGAACAAGCTATGTTATTGGTCATGCTGGTGATGAAGGAAATGCACAATGAGATGCAAGTCACACCTTACGATCGACGACGCAAGAAACCGAACGCCTCTCACATATTTGATACATCTGATTAGATAATTCATAAATAACGGATTCGCGTCCCATGTCATCCATTGCACGTAAATCCACAGTGAATGTCACCTGCATCCAAGGAGTTCATTTTCACTTCAGACGTTAACACTTTGGCTAAGTGAAAAAGTATCCCAATTTGGGCTTGTCATCAAGAACAGCATATATAGTGATAGATAAAGTTCTTACCTGGCCTGGAATGACATTACTTGCACTTGGCCATGTTGATATCTCTCCAACGGTGCAGACAAGAGAATTGGAGAGTGATTCCACTGATATATCATTGCAATGACCATCAAAAGATAGAAAATCTTTAGGATGTTTACAGAGTCTTTCCAACAGGACAATTAATTCTGCAGCAGCAGCCATAGGATCCTGACGCATAGACATGGGAACAGTTCCTGCATGCCCCTGTGACCCTCTCACCGTAACCTGCAATTCTACAAGTGGACTGCTCAGTCCAAAAAAAAAAGTGGAGTTGAAAGTATCATGCAACAACATTTACTTCACCCTTTCTTCAAACAGCAGGAAAATAGTCTACCAGATGTGATCGGTTAAGGCTCTAATATGAGACACTATGTTGCCTCTTCATTGTTTTATGCATATCTCAGTTTTGTAGATGACAAACTACAACCACAGATACATGTATTTTAGATAGACTTTACAGTGACCAGGTTCTGGTATAAACTAGCTGCTATAGAAAGTTTCCATAATAGCAATTTAATCCTCATGATCTGGGAAAAATTCATGCTCAAAGTCAGGCAAATTAAAACCCATCGATATTATCCAACTCGTCCTCTGACTTAAAACGATGTAATACAAAGAACAACATAGGCAATAATTAAGCAGGAGAACCACAAACATAATAGATGGTAATATCATGCAAAATAGATTAGTAAATCCCCACCTATAACCAATTTAGATTAATCATATCACTAGGACTTGCAAAGTTAACAATTCCCCAATCACGTTTTCCAGATGATCAGTATAGGCAAGCAAAATGAAAATAAGGTAATAGGTCACCCTCAAAGACCAATACTACTTTACACTCCAAAAGAGGATAAATCAGGGTTAACCTATTTAGTTTTATTTCAAAGCATATGTCTTGAGAGAGAGAGAGAGAGAGAGAGAGAGAGAAGTTCAAAAAAGCGGGTTAAAATTGACCAAGGTAGACAAGGTCCCTAAGGGAATTAAAATGGACCAGACATATTATAAATCTAAATGGCCGTGAAATTTCTCCAGCCAGACGGTTAGCATAGAGAGAAAGAGGGAGGGTGGGTGGGGTGCTTAGTGGACATCAATGTTCTCAAACGTAACCCAGCAAAGTGTGCAGCTGAGCCTCCCATATAACATGACTGACAAACTGAACAGAAAAATTCAACTATCTTATAAATAGCTATTAGCCAAATCAGCCCAACATAACAAAGTTAATAGCTCACATACTTATGGGAACTCAAATCCTTTCTTTAAATTTTGAAAAACACATTTTTGGAAGCACTTTATATACCTTGAGTCGTGTCTGTCCAGCAATGCCTCTAACCACACCAAGAGGAAAACCAAGTCGTTCTAATACAGGTCCTTGTTCAATGTGAACCTGCAGAAACGAACCCAGAGAGGAGCAGAAAATGCACTCAGAATGTGGAAACTAAATACCTTAGCTCATTGCTGAACTCAAAGAAAACATTCTGTATAGCTTGTTCTCAAGATAATTGGTGAAGACTGTCATACCTCAACATAACCCCAGACAGACCCTGGATCATACTTGAGCTGTAACAGGGTTTCCTCTGAAATTTCTATGGAGTTCTCCTTAAGAACATCTTGCACTGTCACACCACTGAACAAGGATTACACATGAATATAATTATAACGAACAACGTCATGAATAGATATAAGCTTGAAGTTACTCAAGAACCTCTTATCAGATATCTGCAAAGCTGTAGCTGGTAAAATACCAGCTACAGCAGCACTGCCCAAGAAAGTAGACTGAAATCTCACTCCCTCCTCATCACAAAATGCAATCACCTGCAAAAGCAGGAAATTCAGGACATCTATAACCAGAATTATTGTCTAAATTTATAGTTAAAACAGATTCTATTGCTGCAAAAGCATTTCAGGACAAAAATAGGTCTGCATCCATTAAAGTTCTAGCTGAAGAAGATAATAGTCAAAAATAAGAACTGATCTATTAACACATGTCAGAGATTAGCTCTCACACATATGTTTTTCAGCATCCAATATTTTGTTTCCTTTATAATTAATCCATGTACATCTATATACCAGAATTTTGAATTTATCACCAGGTTATAGCATGCTTCACTTTCACATGAATGAAACTACACCATAACTAAATACACTGGAACCCATCAGATAGAAAGCATTCCCATCTAAATATTTTGCCCACAAATCAAAAGGCAGAGACAAAAAGATTTTTCTAAGGTAACTGAAGGAACAAAGATAAATCTTCTTCCATTAAATATCTGTCAAGACAAAAGGGGGGGTGTCGTTTCTGGGTTATCTTGCCAAATGTAATCATATAGCATCAAGAATTCCATTAAAATCCTCTCACATGTATGTCAAGATAAGACAGTAATATATTTCAGAAAAAAAACTCAAGTATGGTACCAAGAAAGAAAGGAAAGAAAACTAGCAAGTAATGCAACAGCGACAATTCAAGCGATATTTCAGTAATGAAGAGTAATAATGTTTCAAAGCTAATATTTCACTGACCTCGATTGGCCGCCTTAGTTTTCCTAACGTCCCATTGGTTTTCAAAACCTTTAGTGCAGATAATGCAGAGATTATGCCTAACGATCCATCAAATATCCCAGCATCCACAACAGTATCCTATTACAAAGGAGGAATGTCCACTATCAACATTGATGAACTATGTCTTCCTTGTCAGCATGTTCTCTAGGGGTGTATGTCTTTGTACGCAGGATAAAAATTAAAGCAGAAATTTTAAAAAAATGGGAAAAAAAAATTAAGCATCACCAAATGAGAACCAATCAATAGAGCCGCAGCATTTGCATTCATTCCCTCAACCCGACCATGCACATTGCCCATCTGGTCTACCCATCTGGAAATCAACATAAGCATCAGTCAAGTTTCCAACAACACTACTGTTTACAACAGCAAAAAGGTAGAAAGCTAACGTTCTCAAACCAGCATCCTCCATCCAACCACGAATAAGGTTTCCAACCCGCACAGAAGCTGGACTCATGAACGTCCTCTCAAGGTAGCCATCAGCATCACTTACCTGTTTATCCAGGCAACAAACACCATTAACATTCAAAAATAAGACGCCCAAATGACTGTAAAGTCAGAGAAAAATCCAGCGGCGCAACTTCAAATTCAATTTGACAAGAGCTACTTTTTTTTTGTAAATTGTTCCAGTGTCCAGACTCTAGAAGGGATTAACCATTTTCACTTGTGATTAGGGTTCTAAAGATGTTAACAATTCGAGTAATGCTATAAAGAAGGCCCTTGTCCCTCTAGAGGTGTTGTGATTTTTAAAATTACCATTCGATCCAAAATTAAATAATGATTTATTCCAAATCTAATGATAATTTTAAAAATCACGTCACCTTTGAAGGGACATGAGGGAGACAAAAGTCTTTCTTCTAGAATTACTCAATACTGTCCTATGGATAGACAAAGCTCCAGCATCATCCGATTCTTATGCAGTAGTTATAAGAGATTATGCAGAGGGTAAAGCAGAGAGAATGCAGAAATTCAAACGTCTACAGGGAACTAAAGATAGAGCCGTGTCTCATGACGATGTAGTTACAAAGCTTGTAACTACTTAGGATTCTGTCATTTATTCAGACATTTGTTGTGATAGAGATAATAGTTTTTTTATTTTTTTTCAATGCTTGTATTTACACCTGTATATGTCTATCGTGTAATTCAAATTCCATGTAAATATAAAAACTCAATCAACGCATTCGCCATTCAGGATGTTATTGAAAACACCAGAATTTTCTCAAATTCGTTGTTTACTAAAGAAACATCGACAGTTATTCATCAAAATAAAAATAAAAAAATAAAAAATAAAATAAAGATACATCGACAGTGACAACTTTGTTTTGATTGATTTATACAAAATCAGATGATTTATATAAGCAGCATACAATTGTAAATCATTTTTCACAGTAAATGTCAAAAGCTGAAGTTGTGGCTTGAGTTTCTATTACCTTTCCAAGCTCATTAAGCCTTGCCACTGCCTCATCCCTCAGGATTTCGCCAAACAAATCGCTCCTACTGCTTATTCCCGTATCTTCACCAAACAAATTATTTCCATCATCAAAACACACACTAAACTATTTACTGAAAATTAAATTTACATTACTTTTTTTTTTTCTCCTTTCTCTGTTCGATGAATAAGTAAAAGGGAATAATGAGAGAAGTGCGAGCAAATTAATACCGGAGAACATAGAACCGGCGGAAGCAGCAGTAGATAACAGAGAGAGCGCCAAATAATCGAACAATATCGTCATGACGCTCCGCCTTGTAAACGGAGAAACTGCCATGGCTGCCAGAGTGGGTCGCTTGCAAACTGTGTAGCCGCCTAAACTTTTGTTTGTGGTGGAGGGGGTGCCACGCGGCATGATATTAGAGGACGTGCCAGCTTTCCTTGGGAGCCATGCAAGTGGTGACGGATTCGGACGCCCGAGCGTGTGGGCCCTTACGTGGCGCGAAGCCATGCAGTTGATGGGTAAAAAGTCTATCTGGAATCATGCGCAACAATAACACCGTGTTCCTTAAATCTTTCCTTTATACACGTAACTATAAATTCTCAAATTTACTGTTAATATATACGAATACATTTTTCAGAAAAATAAATCATATATATGAAATATGGATTTTTTTTTTTTTTTTAATAACCATGTTTATTCTCTATTTATTTCATAGAAATAAACATATTGTTCTAACAAAACAATATCATAAAAATTTCTTCCATCCAAATTTAATCTATATTTTGTTTAACTCTTTGAATGTCACCGTTCTAATCAATTTTTAGATCTGTATCATATTTCATCTCCGCTACAAGTGCATTCATTCCCAAACACAATTCTTTTCGCTGTCTTTACCATCAATGACAATTCTTTCATATGCCATCGGTCAATGATTTACTCTTAGAAAAGAATTAGAGAGAAAATGTAAGACAAACCGAAGATCTAAGATCCTCACTTTTAAGGTTTCGTGTAAACAAACTCTTATAAAACGACTAAAAGAAATCAAAAAAAAAAAAAAAAAATGTACCCCATAGATCGATGTCGAAAGCAAATATAGACATATGACAAACAAAAACTATTGAATGGTTTTCTTGCAGCTATAAAATATAGTTGTTAAGAACATAAAAATTAGAAGTGATATTCACTTTAGTCTGCCCATAGATCTGCCCCTTAAATGACGTGTGCACATGAATTGAATCGAACGAGGTAGATTCATTTTTTATTGTTAGATTTTCAGTGTATTTACGATGTTGTACTTTTCATAACTTTGACTATGTTTGTTTGTAAGAGTTTTATACTCTTAATCTCTTATTATGGAATGAAGATAAAATAATTTCTTAGAAAGAAAAAAAAACATATATTAAAACTTACAATTAAATTTAAATATAAAAAATATAACAATGATTGAATTGATAAAAATGAAATATTTTTAACACCATAAAATCCTCCCGTGACTTTGAATCTTTTTGGAATACGCCCGTGGACATGTATCTTTTTGGAATGGTTTGGGGATGTTGGGAATTGAACAATTTGAACTGGCCTCCACCACATGGTCATGGTGGGGTTCCGTGACATTTAAGTGCTCATCTTAGTCACGCACGGCATATGATTATTTTTATGCCTAAATAATAAAGTTGTTACATTATTATAATACTAACTATATTCTGTCACATTATGGTCCACCTATATGTCACGTAGACAATAAAGAGACCATACTATGTCACAGTCGACAGCATAGTTCTGCAGCTTTTTGTGCATCAACGTAAGATTCCACTAAAAAAAATAAAAAATCAACGTAAGATTCTCATCCTTACCCATCTTGGCAATAGTCTGTTTGTGACGATAGTAGGCCTCCGCCAAAGTCATCACAGATTCACAAGCTCTTGTATCTTCTTTTTGGTTTTATATTCTCGACCAAGAAAGCGTCGCTATTTTCCTTCTGGCCACTTCGGTGTAAAATATCAGTCATTTATTATGATATATATATATGAAAATTTTTTAGGGTAAAGTGGGTCCAAAGGATCTGTTTTCGTCATTAAAAACAAAACAAAAACAAAAAAAAAAGAAAAAAGGAGAGAGAAGAAGTGTCACTATTTTGTTTTTTTATAATCCTTTTTTTTTTTTTTTCTATCAATTTGGTATCATAAGAGTAAATGGTTTTAAAATTATTACTTCAACAGAAGAGAAATAAATATTTTTTTATCAACTTTAAACTTTTGAAATATATAGGGATCTAACACCAAAGAAATAAAAATAATAAATAAATAAATAAAACGTAGGTAATGGCTTGGCTTCCAAGTACTCTTCACTACTTTCATGGGTATGTCTAGCTTAGGGAAAAAAAAATTATAGGAAAGTTTTTTTAAAAAATATTTTTTGAGAGGAAACTTCATGTTTTCAGTAAATCAAATGAAATATCATCTTCCTTGGTAAGTACAATAGTTTAAATAAAAATGAGACTATTCTCTGTTTCCTCTCGATCTAAAAATTGGTAAATAGTTGCTTTCGTTAAACAATGAGCTACTTCATTTGCTTTCGTTTATATATATATATATATATATATATATATATATATATATATATATAATTTTTTTTAAAAAAATGACTATTTCTACTTCAAATGAACTGGAGAGTATTCGGTCATTTATATTACACTGACAAAATTGTCGACAAATATATGAAATAATAATTTTGCCCTTGTGATATAAAGGACCAGATACTCAGGGCCTGTTTAGAATTGCATTTGAAGGGCCTAAAAATACTTTTAACACTCAAAAAGTTTGTTTGAAGAAGTATTCGTTTGGTAAAAAGAAATTAAAAGTGTTTTTAAGGGTCAAAAAGCATAAAAATGGACAAAACACACTTTTAGTAAAAGCTTCATTTTAAGCTTTTGCCCCCAAAATTTTTTTTTAACTTAAAAGCTCTATTTCTCAAACACAATCACAAACATGCTCTAAATGAATTAAAGAGGAACCTGATCCTTTTATATGGAGTCATTCTACAAGTCACTCTTGTGTCCCTTTTGTATCACTCTAAGAACGAGGTGACTTTTAAAATCAAATTTTGATCTAAATTCAATAATAATCAATTACAAGATTAATGATAATTTTACAAACCACATAATTCTTGGAATAATAAAAAAAGATACAATAATAACTTCTAACATTACTTTTTATATAGCTTACAAACCATGATTGAAGACCATTTAACATAGGTCGTTTATCATCAATCAATCGGCCCTAACAACTCTCACAAGAGCTTTATTGTCCCAAGGTGTGGACAATTTTCCGCATGTTATCTTCTACGATTACTCTTAGAGCCCCAAATCTTTACAAAATTATAAAAAGTTTAGTCCTCCAATGAAACTTTATTAATTTAATATTGATAGTCCATTCTATAGTAACGAGCAATAGCGTATGTGACGTGATAGTGGGAAATATGGGTCCCATGTTTTTGTTTTGTTTTGGCCATTGAATATTAAAGTATCTTAAGAATGTAGTTATGCATATTTTGTAGACAATGAAATAAAATAAAGGGTTAATAACTTTTTTTAGTACATGGGTTTTGAGGGTTTTTAATTTTCTCTCTTAAGTTTTTAAACATGACAAAATTAGTACCCCAAATTTTAGAAAAAACCAAACCACCACCTCCACTTTAAAAAATTCTATGCTACCTCCAGTTTGACCTGCCGATCTGGTGGTGGCTAAAGGGCCATGGGGTGGTTTCGGCCACCCCCTTTTTGGCCCTTAGGAGTGGCCGAACCTAGGGCGACCTTGGGAGTGGCTCAGGAGATGGTTCGGCCACCCCCATAAAATTTTTCAAACTGGAAGTGGTGTTTCGGTCTTTTCCAAAATTTAAGGTACTATTTTTGTCATGTTTTAAAACCTAGGGAGAAAAATTAAAAAACCTCAAAACCTAAGTACCAAAAAAATTATTAACCCTAAAATAAAACGATAAATGTAAAATCAGTTATTGTAGTTGGCATAAACTACAAATCACTCATTGTAGTATGAAAAATAATCAAGAGGTCCTCGGAATAGGCTAAAATAACAATTTAATCCTGTAATCAAATTCCGTTAAAACATTTGAAGGATTCTGCTAATGTGATACGTCAGCACTAATAAAATAATAACACGTGTCATTCTTAATTATTTGTCATATCGCTAGGAGTGATTTGTAATTTATATTAATCGCAAAGACTTCTTTTACATTTATGATTTTATCCCTAAAATAAATAAAGTTTGTACTTTGTAATTTTTTATGTGAACCTTGACGCAGGAAGAATGAAAGAAAAATTAAATTAAAAAATAAACTTAAGTAACAATTAATGAATATAATATGATATACACTGCCTTAAAAGTTGAAATTGTTGCTGTGATATGAGTGGAGACAGCTAACAAAAATAATTATTATATAAAGGAATATTAAAAAGCATATGTGCGTGATGATGAGGATTCCGCAGTAGTATCAAATTAGCAACGTCGTTCTCTAAAGATTCTACTGGACCTTCAAATTCTTATGTTATATTTTCACGTAATTATTATAATTTTGTTAGTAGACAACAGAAAAGGCAATATAATGTTTTGGGTTAAACTTACAAAATATATATATATATGCCACGTGTACTAAAAAATTAATTAAAAAACTAAAACCTAAAAAAATAATAAATAAAAAAACATTATTTAGGGTGTCCCGACCACCCTATTTTAACCATTGAGCCACACTAAGGCCGGTTTGGGGGTGGCCATTTTTTTTGCCAACTATTTTTTCTTTTGCCAATTTGTGGTTCAATGGCCCACTAAGCATAAGGCCATATGCCTTGGGCCCATTTTCAAAGAAACACAACCCAGGAATGAGAACCGAGATTTTCTTTTGACTTTGGCGCCATTCCCACACTCGAAGTTGTATCCTGGCCGCTTCGCTTTCTAGTTTGCCTCTCCATTGGGTAATTGAAGTTTGAAAGTAGGTTTAAATATTGGTCTCAACGATACCAGTGTTGTTTCATTAAATGAATATAAATATGCTTTACAGAGATTGTATCCTAACAAACTATATATTTGAATGAGATTATATCCTAGCAAACTATACATTTGAATTACAAAGAATGACTAATCTAAGAGATAACATTTACAAGATAATGTGATCACACTTCCTTATCTTCAACAATTAAAACACTGCAAGGATTCTTATCTGGTGATGTGGCAATATTGTTAACATGCCCCCTCAAGTTAATGGGTATAGAGAAAAACCATTAACTTGTCACGAAGTAAAAGGAACTGAGCCTTGGTCATGCTTTTTGTGAAGATGTTTGAAGGCTGTTGTTGTGTGGAAATGTAGTGTGCCAAGATATCTTTGTTAAAAATCTTTTCTTGAATAAAATGGTAGTCCACCTCTATGTGTTTCGTACGTGCATGATACATGGGGTTAGAGGATAAAGAGAGAGCCACCAGATTATCCACCCACAAACATGGTGAAAGTGGAAGTGGAATTTGTAATTCCTTGAATAACATACGAAGCCAATACATTTCTGAAATAGTGAGAGCCATTGACCTGCATTCAGCCGCAGTGCTGGATTTGGCCATTACAAGCTGTTTCTTAGCTGCCCAAGAGATGAGACACGGCCCAAGATAAATTTCATAGCCTGTGGTAGACCATCTATCATCAAGACTACCAGCCCAATCTAAATCACAATAACCATTGATTTGCAAGGAACCTTGAGTATAGTGTAATCCAAAATCAAGAGTACCTTTAAGATAATGTAGAACACGCTTGGCTGCTATAAGGTGAACACTTGTTGGAGAACGAAGGAATTGACATAGTTGATTGACACTGTAAGAGATGTCAGGTCGTGTGAGTGTACAATACTGCAAGGCACCCACTATATGACGAAACTCAGTTGGATCAAGTAGATGATCCCCAATGAATCGTGAGAGTTTTCCACCTGAGGCACACGGTGTTGAAGTTGGTTTTGCCCTATCCATCTTGGTACTTCGAAGTAAATCAGCCATGTATTTAGTTTGAGTTAAGAATAACTCATGACTAGTCCGTGTAGCTTGAATCCCTAAAAAGTAAGATAAGGCTCCCAAATCTTTGACCTCAAATTCACCCTTGAGTTTAGAGATTAATTGTGTAATTGTAGAAGAGGAATTGCTGGTTACAAGAATATCATCTACATACACAAGAACAAACATATGAACTGAATTATGATGCAACATAAAGAGAGGTATCAACAGCTGATCCAACAAACCCAAAATTCAATAATGCTTGAGAAAGTCGCATAAACCAAGCCCTTGGAGCTTGTTTCATGACGTAAAGAGACTTGTGAAGTTTGTAAACGTGATCAGGAAAAGTAGAGTCTTCAAAACCCTGAGGTTGTTCCATAAATACCTCATCCTCAAGAAAACCATGTAAAAAGGCATTAAATATGTCCAATTGATGAATAAACCAATTGAAATGTACAACCAATGCTAAGATCAAGCGAATGGTGGATAGTTTAATAACAGGGCTAAAAGTTTCATTAAAATCAATCCTTTCTTCTTGATCAAATCCCTTGACAACTAACCTAGCCTTATACCGATCAATGGTACCATCCGATTTTTGTTTGATTTTGAATACCCATTTGTTGCAAACCACCTTTTTATATAAGGGTCTAGGACACAAAGACCATGTCTTATTATTTAGTAAGGCAGTGAATTCAGCTTGCATAGCATCCAACCAGCAAGGGTGTGTCATGGCCTGCTTATAAGTTTTGGGTTCAGTGGCAGGAACAATTGATGATAGGGCCTGTAGAGGATATTTCGTTGAGGAGCATAGGTGGTAGTTGGGAAAAATCTTAGGAGTCAGGGAGTTGGTTTGAGAATGAGTGACCATTTGTGGTTGAGGATGTGGTAGTGTTTCGGTTGGAGCAGGGGAATTATTAGGCACAGTGATATCAAGAGGTGTTTCGGTTATGGCAGGAGAGTCATTGCACACGTCATTTTCAAAATATGGAGGGTTGGCTGAAACATGTGGGACGTTGATAAGAAGAGCTGGAGGGTTAGTGACCAACACAAGAGATGAGCAAGGGGTATCTAATGATGTGGCTTGCGGTGAAACACTCTTATCTGGTGATGTGGATTGCGATGAGATAGGTGATAAGGATGAGTCATGGTTGGTGGCCGAAACGGGAGATAAGCACAAAGTTGTTGAGTTGTCATTGGAGGTGAGTTCGGTTGCAACAATATCTAATGGAGATAAAGGGTTATTGAAATTTAAAAGGAAAAGAGATGTACCTGAGGAAGTTTCTGCTGCAGGTTGGGTGGAAGCAGGTCTCTTGCTATCTAGAAATTGGCCTTCATCAAATACCACATGTTTGGAGATATAGACTCAATTTTCGTCAAGATCTAGACATTGATACCCCTTTTGACCACTACTATAGTCAATAAAGATGCATCTCTTACTCCGATAGTCCAATTTATGAGAGAAATATGGCCTAAGTAAGGGGTAGCAGTAACAACCAAAAATTTTAAGAAGAGAATAATCAGGATGTTTCTTGAAGAGCTTGAAATAAGGAGAGGAATGATCTAACACAGGGGTAAGCATTCTATTGATTAAATAAACCGCAGTTAAGAAAGCATCAACCCAATAAGATTTAGAGAGATGAGATTGTGCTAGAAGAGATAAACCTGTTTCGGTAATATGTCTATGTTTTCGTTCAGAGGTGCCATTTTGTTCCGAGGTGTATGGACACGTCAATCGATGTAAGATTCCATGTGTGTTGGTAAAAGTTTTAAAAGTAGTCGAAACATACTCTCCACCATTATCAGCTTGGATTTGCTTTATTTTGCAGGAAAATAAATTCTCAACTAAGCTTTTAAATTTAATAAAGCATGAAAGAACTTCAGATTTTTGATGTAAAGGAAACATCCAACAGAAACAAGAATGATCATCTATAAAAATAACATAGAATTTACAGCCACCAAGTGATACAATGGGGGAAGTCCAACATCCGAGTGAATTAATTCAAGAGGATGTTTGGAGATTCTTTGTGAATCAGAAAAATATAATTTTTTTGCTCTTGGCAATGTGACAAGGATGACACAGTTGCTTAAATTTAACAGATCCCGAAATGGGCAACAAAGATTGTTGAAGTAGTTTATTGATGACCAAATTTGCTGGGTGTCCAAGACGAGAGTGCCAAACATCAAATGGTGCTGTGACTCCTAGGAAAGCAGAAAAACGAGATAGAAAGCTGCCGAGGAGAGGAATGCAGCTTTGGATGTGACTTTAGTGGAATGTAATTGCTTGAGATAGATAGGATAAAGACCTGCTTCACTCGGCCCCTCCAGGAGAATTTCCTTGGTCTGCATATCCTTGATGATAAAATAGGATGCGGTTAGAATAAAATAGCAATTATTATCTCTACAAAATTTTTGTATACATAATAAATTAGAAGAGGCATTTGGGTAGTGAAGCATATTGTTTAAGTAAATGTTTTTGTGTGAAGTGGAGAAGAGAGAAAAATCAGTGTTTGCTATTTGTAGACCTCCTCCATTGCCTACAGTCACTTTATCAATTTCGTGGTATGGTTATTGTCCTCGCAGATTTTGAAGATCTGAAGTCACATGATGATTAGCACCACTGTCAAGATACCATGGTTGCTCAATTTCAGGAATACCATGCGTATGTGCAGCCAGCAATGCCAACTAGGAAGGAGGATGGTGTCCTTGATAAGAGAAATCCATCCTATGGTAGCAGTCTAAAGCTTGATGGCTTATCCTCCCACAAATCTGGCAAGGAACATGATTAGTAGGGGAAAAAGGAGTAGTAGATAGTGGTTTACCATTTGGGACAGCAACACCAGGAAACTATGATCCTTGTGGAAAGGAGACATGCTGCTAAGAAGCTCCTATGGATGGTTGGTAGGGCTGTGGAGGATGAGCCATCTACTGCTGAGATGGGAATAAACGTGGTTGTTGTCTAACAGAGGGATTGCCGAATTGGTTGAACCTTTGCTTCTTGTATTGTTGTTTGGATTTTTGAGTGAAGAAAGCAATTTTCCCTCCTTCAGGTTGAGCAGTACGTTGATGGGCATCCAGCATGTGATCAAAGTTCAGCAACTCCATCTGAAATTCCTCAAATGGAATTGGATTCTCCCTGGTGACAAAATTAAAAATGGTGATGAAGGATTGGTAAGGGGAATTAAGTCCTCCAATCACATATGAGATTAATCTTCATCATCAACACTTTTCCCAACTACAACAAGTTGATCAGCATAACTTTTGGCGGTGGCAAGGTACTCGGAGCAAGTCTGATTTCCTTGGGCGATGGTTTGGAGCTGACGCTTGAGGGTTGTAACCCGAGAGTGTGAGTTTGGAGCAAACTGTTTGGATAGGTGTAGCCAAACTTGTCTGGCTATATTCATGCAGTAAACAGTAGTTAACACCCTCTTAGTGAGAGTGGCGTTAATCCAGGCGAATATGAACTGGTCCTTTTTCTGCCATAGCAAATATGCTTGACTGTGGACAGTTGTTGGGTTGCCCTCTGCATCAACAACAAAGGCTGAGGGACAAATCTCTATACCGTCCACAATGCCTATGAGGTCATGGTGGCATAAGACAGGAAGGAACTGAGTGGTCCAACTCAAGTAGTTCATAGGACCATCAAGTTTCATAGACACAAATTGCGTGACATTAGGAAAAGCATATGAAGTAGAATCAGGGTTAATAAGTGCCATTGATGGATCAAAGAAGTGGGGTTAGCCAAAAATTGGCTCTGATAGCAAGTTTGAAAGTAGGTTTGAATGCTGGTTTCAACGATACTAGTGTTGTTTCATTAAATGAATATAAATAGGCTTTATAGAGATTGTATCCTAACAAACTATACATTTGAATGAGATTATATCCTAACAAACTATATATTTGAATTACAAAGAATGACTGATAAACGCCGAATGTTGCACATTCAAGCCCCTTAATTTGCATATGTTAATTCCTTAGCATTGTTGTTTGTTTGATTTTGTTTTATTTTTGTGTTTTCAGGTCTTTAATAAAGATACAAGAAAATCATTGATTTTTGGCTCAAAATGCATTTCAATTACTATAGCAAGTACAGTAGCGGGGTTACCGTAGCAAAGTTACTGTGGCTACAGTGCGCTCGAGTGCACACGCGCGGCAAAGGCAAAAAGGAGTCCGAAATTGATAAGGAAAGTTTTTCTAAGTCTCCCAATCCAACTGGGAGACTAAATTACAATTTTTCTGAAATTCTTAGGGCTTCTAGGGTTCTCCTAATCCCTATAAATAGGCCTCTAAGCATTGAGAAAAAAAAGACACACCGCTTCCTAGAGCTAGAAATCATAAATTTGTCTTTGGAGCTTAGAAGATCATGAGCGGCTAAACCCCTTCGTGGGGTGTTGATGTAACCCTATCCAAGCACAATGGTTTGATTGTATTTAATTTCTAGATTTTCAATTTATGCATGTTGATTGTATAATTATGAGAATTGCTACCTTTTGATTCTTTTCTTAATTATTAAATGCAATTGTTCTTAAATTCCAAAATCAATATTAGTGAAATTCTTCTATTGTCTTAGAAAGTATTTTACTTTTATTGATCTCAAATCATTCTTGGTTTCTATGATTATGAGGATGATGGTTATACAATGAGTTTAATTGACATATGATCAATAGGATTTGATAGGCCATACCTAGGGAAGACGAATTGTACTACACCCTAGTTTAGTGTAATTTAGGTAGACAGTCCGTGCCAACCGAAGATGGGTTACACTTATTCATTGATTGTATGTATCATGGTAAAGAATTTGATAATTTATACCTAAGGAAGATGAGTCGTACCGCATCTTAGTGGTTAGGTAGACGATCCGTGCCAACCGAAAATAGATTATGCTTATTCTTTAATAATTTAGTTTATTGTTTATTTATAACATGCATAGAATGAATTTTTTGGATTAATTATGATTAGCCATTGTTGTGCGGATAGAGGTGAAGTCAATACCCTACACTCTCTCTCTTATTTTAAATCTCTTTTATTTTCATGCACTTTAGTTTTAAAGAAAATCAAATCAATTCTCTTTCTAATTAAGTTAGTTTTGATCTTTCGAATTTAATAACAAAACCCCTGAAGTCCTTGAGGTTCGACACCCTCTCTATAGCTGTATCCTACAAAGATTCGTCCTATTGAGAGTGATTATTTTTATAATTGATATTTTTGGTCACAAAAATACCACAATCAATTTTTGGCGCCGTTGCCGAGGACTGCTTAATGGTTTCATTATCTAAATTTAAGGATTGATTTTAGCTTAATAATTTATTTTTCTGCTTTAAGTTGCTAACTTTAATTCTGTTTTTTGTTTTGTTTTTATTTTATTTTGGAATTTACAAACAGGTCCGTAGCTACCTTCTCTGTGACTGCAATCGAGCGCACGGACGCACTCCAACAGGAACCAAGCCAGCAGCGCTCGAGCCTTCCCCTCCTACGCTCGCACCCATCTGCGGCAGTACGCTCGAGCACACCCTGCCCTGCGATCGAGCGCACTTGCAGCAACCTGCATCCAAAACCCTAAGTGCATCTAAGGGCCGTTTGTGAGCTTTACTTTCCTGTTTTAGCTTAGTTTTTCTTTTCTTTTTTCTTTTTGTTTTTTTATGCAAGGTCGCCGTTCTTTGTCTTTTCCATTAATTCCTTGCGACCTTGAAATTGAACGTACTCTTAGACAAATTAGATCCCAAAAGACTCCTAATTTGCTAGAAGAGAGTCCCACTGAGACCATGGGAGACGCTAACCACGTGGCTTTGCAAGATCATTATCTCCCTACCACTTACACTACTCCCACATGTCTCCGGTTGTCGGAGGTTACGGCAGCCTATTATGAAATTAAGCCCAGCACTATACAAAGTTTACCTTCTTTCCTAGGGCTTAGCACTGAAAACCCTTATGACTTCCTCAGTGATTTCGAAGCAATTTGTTCTACCATTAAAATGAATGGATTCACTGAGGATGCCCTAAGGATGCGTCTTTTTCCTTTCTCCCTCAAGGAAAAAGCCAAACATTGATTCCAGTCATTAACACCCAACTCTATCACTTCTTGGGCTCCATTGCAGCAAGAATTTCTTAAGAAGTATTTTCCCATAGGAATGACCAATGACATTAGGAGAGCTATCACTAGCTTCTCCCAATATGAGGGAGAAGATTTCCATGAGACTTGGGATAGGCTGCAAGGCTTACTTAGATCATGTCCACACCACGCTGTCTCGAAATGGCAGCTAGTGCAGTGTTTCTATGATGGCCTGACCGAGTCCAATAGAAAAATGATAGATGCATCTTGTGGGGGAACATTCATGTTAAAAAGCGAAGATGAAGCATGGTCTATGTTTGAAAATTTGAGTACAAATTCTCTTCAGCAGGTTTCCACCAGACGAAGGGCACCAGCACCTAAAGCACTCAAGACAAAGAGTTTGTATGAAGCAGGCAATTCCCCAAACATGGCCACCCAAGTGGTTGACGTTATTACCAAGAAGCTAGATCAAGTTTTGATGACTGCTGGTTTTGCTCCTAATACTGCCCACATGCACACACCACATGAATCTTGCTCATTTTGTTCTAGTCCTATGCATCATGTAAATAACTGCTTTCTGGTTGGAAATTATACTAATGTTGTTAATGAGCAGGTTAATGCAGCTTTCTCCAGACCGGGTAATGATCCGTATTCCAATACCTACAACCCCAGGTAGAGAAATCATCCAAATTTCTCATGGAAGAACTCCTATTCGGGCAGCCCAGCCCCAGGGCCACACAATCAAGCTTAATCCAACAGGCAGCCCTACCAACCTCATTCCACTTACCGACCTCCACAGCAGCAATAACAGGCTGCACCACCTCACTCAGATTCTAATTTTGAGGATCGGAGGTTGAAAATGATGAGTGAGCTGACCGGCCAGGTGGGCGAGATAAATTAGACGGTAAAATCTCAACAAGAGATAGTGAACTCCAATTCCCAGTCCATTGCCAAGCTAAAAGCTCAAGTCGGACAACTTGCCAATGCCCTCAACATAAGGGATGAAGGAAAGTTTTCAAGTCAGCCAGTGGCCAACCCTAGGGGACTATACATGGTAGAAGGAAGCACATCTTATCTAGAGCAAGTTCAAGCCATCACCACATTGCGAAACAGAAGACTGGTTGACAATCATGTGGAAGAAAAGAAGGATGAGCAAATTGAGGCCCTACAGAATCTGCATCAGGACAAGGGTAAACAAGTAAGCATCGAGGCAACTTCATCATCTGCCCCCACTCCTGAGGTACCATATGAGCCTAATGTCCCATTCCTAGAGTGGCTTAAGGCACCCTCCCACTTTGGGAAACAAGGAGAGAAGATACAAGACATGATGGAAACCTTCAAGCAGGTTCAAATCAACGTCCCACTCCTTGATGCCATCAATCAAATTCCAGCATATGCAAAATTTCTTAAGGACTTGTGCACTCAAAAGAGGAAGAATCGGAAACACATTCCCAAGAAGGTTATTCTCACCGAGCAAGTAAGCTCTTTGATTCAGCATAACACTCCTCCAAAGTTCAAAGACCCTAGAGCGCCTACAATTTCGTGCGTCATCGGAAACACTGAGATTGAAAGAGCTCTCCTCGACTTAGGAACTGGTGTTAATTTGCTTCCATACTCGGTATATCAGAAACTGGGCTTAGGGGAATTGAAATCGACAAGTACTGTCTTGCAATTGGCTGACTGCTCGATCAAGAAACCCCGTGGGATTGTGGAAGATGTCATTATCAAGGTGGACAAGTTCTACTATCCAGTTGACTTTATAGTTCTAGACACAGAACCGGTCTTAAATCCAGAGAAGCAGATTCCTGTCATCCTTGGGGGTCCTTTCCTCGCCACAGCCAATGCATGCATCAATTGCCAAACCGAAGTAATGAAGATCTCTTTTGGGAATATGAAGATCAGATTGAACATCTTCAATGCCTTCTAGAATGCGCATGATCAGAATGCATGTTTCTTCTTGGATGACATTGGAGAAACTGTTGAAGACCCACCTCCTGATCCTCTATCTGGAGCCCTATCATGGAGAAACCCACCGGAGCCTATGCCTCTCACTTGGAATGTGGACTTCATCTCGTCCTCTAGGGAACTCCTAGGGATTTAAAAGGCTTGTTGCATACGCTAAATGCAACCGTACATCCCACGAAAGATGGATTTATCTTTTTATTTTTCGGTTTATTTTCTGTTTTGTATTGCTAAGGGATTAGCAATATGTAAGTTGGAGGGTGTGATAAGCGCCGAATGTTGCACATTCAAACCCCTTAATTTGCATATGTTAATTCCTTAGCATTGTTATTTGTTTGATTTTGTTTTGTTTTTGTGTTTTCACATCTTTAAAAAAGATACAAGAAAATCATTGATTTTTGGCTCAAATGCATTTCAGTTACTATAGCAAGTACTGTAGCACATTACTGTAGTTACAGTGCGCTCGAGCACACACGCGCGGCAAAGGCAAAAAGGAGTCCGGAATTGATAAGGAAAGTTTTTATAGGTCTCCCAATCCGGCTGGGGGACTGAATTACGATTTTTCTGGAATTCTTAGGGCTTCTAGGGTTCTCCTAATCCCTATAAATAGGCCTATAAGCATTGAGAAAAAAGACACACCGCTTCCTAGATCTAGAAATCATAAATTTGTCTTTGGAGCTTAGAAGATCATGAGCGACTAAACCCCTTTGTGGGGTGTTGATATAACCCTATCCAAGCACAATGGTTTGATTGTATTAATTTCTAGATTTTCAATTTATGCATATTGATTGTATAACTATGAGAATTGCTACCTTTTGATTCTGTTCTTAATTATTAAATACAATTGTTCTTAAATTCCAAAATTAATATTAGTGAAATTCTTCTATTGTCTTAGAAAGTATTTTACTTTTATTGATCTCAAATCATTCTTGTTTTTTGTGATTATGTGAATGATGGTTATACAATGGGTTTAATTGACATAGGATCAATAGGATTTGATAGGCCATGCCTAGGGAAGACGGATTGTACTACACCCTAGTTTAGTGTAATTTAGGTAGACAGTTCATGCCAATCGAAGATGGATTACACTTATTCATTGATTGTATGTATCCTGTTAAAGAATTTGATAGTTTATACCTAGGGAAGACGGGTCGTACCGCATCTTAGGGGTTAGGTGGACGATCCGTGCCAACCGAAGATAGATTATGCTTATTCTTTAATAAGGTAGTTTCTTGTTTATTTATAACATACATAAAATGAATTTCTGGGATTAATTATGATTAACCATTGTTGTGCGGATAAAGGTGAAGTCAATACCCTACACTCTCTCTCTTATTTTAAATCTCTTTTATTTTAATGCAATTTAGTTTTAAAAGAAAATCAAATCAATTCTCTTTTTAATTAAGTTAATTAAGTTAATTTTGATATTTCGAATTTGATAACAAAACCCCCGTAGTCCTTGAGGTTCGACACCCTCTCTATAGCCGTATCTTACAAAGATTCGTCCTATTGCGAGTGGTTATTTTATAATTGATATTTTTGGTCACAAAAATACCACAATCAATGACTAATCTAAGAGATAACATTTACAAGATAATGTGATCACACTTCCTTATCTTCAACAATTGAAACACTACAAGGATTCTTATTTGGTGATGTTGCTATATTGTTAACAATTGATTCTATGAGCACTAGCAGCATATATTCAACCATTTTCTTTAAATTTAAGGAATAAAATTACTTTTTAGTTCTCTATCTAAATATATCCCACAATAAATTTCTTAAATACTCTCTATATCATTAAAATAATATTTTTTTACTTTTACTTTTTTTTTTCTTCTAGAAAAATCAGTCCCTTTTCTCCCCGTCTCTCTCTTCTCTGTCTGCGTTCTCTCTCTCTCTCTCTCTTCTCTGTCTCTCAATCTCTCTCTCTAGTCTCCATTGATTTCTAGGTTTTGATATTTTTTTTGTTTGTTGATTTACCTTTCTTTTCAAGCTCTAAAATTCTGTGGTCGTTCAACATGATTTCCACCTTCTCCGGTTCCTCCTCCATAACTAATTTCGAGTGGTGGAATATTCAATGTTTTTGGGTTGATGATTCTGTGGATTTGTTCTTTCTGAGGAATTTATGGGTTTCATCATTTTGAAAATTTTGGTCTTCAGTTTTTTTTGTTCAGTTCAGTTCTTGCCTAAAAATGGGGGAGGAGAGAACATGAGCGATAAAGATCCGGTTCCATTTGAGATAGAGAGAGAGGCAAAGAGGAAGATGGAAGTGCTATGAAGAAGAAGAGAGGAGGAAGAAAAGATCAGGAAACGTGAGAGGAGGGAGGAGAGATGAGAGAGACTTGTGGTATATTATCATTAAAATAAAGCATTGGGTAGCTACAGTATTTCCCATTGCATTAAGTAGCTACAGTGTTTCCCATTGCATTGGGAAACACTGTAGCTACCCCTTGAGGTAAGTTAAATTTAGGGCTTTTGATGTGGGTGTGTTTTGGGGCTTTTTCTCTTTTTTTCCCTAAGCATAAGGAAGGAAATGTCATATAGGGCATCTGTTGCTAGTGCTCTAAGAACACACTCCAAGTATGTAACGACCCAGGAAAAAGCGCTAGCACCCCAAAAGGACTAGGCAATTTGAAGTTTCCTTATAATTCATTATAAAGCTCAGTTTTACCTAGTAATTAGGTAATGTGGGATTTAATATTAATGATTATGTGGGCTTTTTCTCATCTTCCCAATATGGAATTGGGGTATTACAAATTCCCCCTCTTAAATTCCTGATGTCCTTGTTAGGGCCATGTCATGCAGTGCTCCAGTATCATATGACCTGGCATTACTAGATGGCTCTGATACCACTTTGTAACAACCCAAGGAAAAATGCTAACCACATCTGCGCTATTATCCTAAAATGGCTAGTCAATTTGAAGTTTTCTTAAAATTCATTATAAAGCTCAGTTTCATCTAGTAACTAGGCAATGTAAGACTTAACACTCATGACTGTCTTTATAAACCATCTATTTTATGTGGGCTTTTTCTCATCTTCCCAATATGGGATTAGAGTATTACAAAGTAGGGTTGGGAATAGTGGCAGAGCCAGAATCTTGGCTCACATGGGCCAAAATTAAAAATTAAAACTAAACAAAAAATTGATTAAAAAATATTAATAAATAAATAATTCAAGGAATATTCATCATATGATTGCTGAGAGTGGCCGTGCGCCATCCCAGATGGGCAGGGTGGCGGTGAGTCGCCCCCACCTTTCTCTGGGGTGGCTTCTCCTCCTTGGGGTTGTCTTTTTAATTTTGTTTTAAAAATAAAAAAATTAATTAATTTTTCTTAATTTAGATTTGATATATAATTCAGTGTGGTTGTGTTTGTTTTTAGGTTTTGATACTGGCATATCTTGGACCCTTAGATGCAAATGTTGGCTAGGATTAAAAAAAAATAGAATTTCATTTTCCTAATAATGGGAGGGGATCTGGATCCCATGGCAGGCTGGCAGCATAAGGCTAAAGCCTAAAGGTACGTTTACTAGAAGGAAGAAAAAAAACTAAAAAAAAAACTCTAAACAAAGCTTTTAAATCACGCCAGCGCAAAAATTAAAATGCAGCAGCTCCCAAAACACCAAGACAATCCGACATGTTCTGTTAAAAACTTTAATAAAATGGAACGTTTTGTAAAAAGATTTAAACGCAGTGTTTCGTTGGTCTTCGTCCTTAGAAAAGTGAAAATGCTAACCTAGAACTTCTGAAACTTAAAAATTTGATATGGTGAAAGCATCAAAGACCAAATCTCAGTCCTTTTAATCTTGGAAAGGCTTTGCCCGTGTAATGTAGATGCCTGTAACAAGTGATTGAGGGTGGGCAACAAAGCTATTTGGAAAAAAAAAATTATTGGGGGTAAGGAGAAATTTTGAGGGTTGAGAGGGGGCATCTCGATTCCTGATGGCTCCGCCCCTCGGTGGGAAAATTAACCATCTATCGATGACGACCAAACCAAAATTAATTGTCAACCGACTTTTGTGGTTCAAAAATCGGTATGAATTTTTTATACCGACCTGGGTTCGGTTCAATTAATACCATTCATACATAGTAAAACATCGTCGTTTTGACATTATAAAAAAAAAATTAATTAATTGAAACTCAAAACGACATCGTTTTAAGCTTGAATATAAACTAAACTCATTTGAACCCTAATCATTCTCTGCAACTACCTTAAATCTGCTTCCTTTTTTTATATATAGGGAAAATCTAAAAAAATCACAAAAACTAACTTACAGTAACTTTCTTATCTCTTCCTTATACATTAGGATTGTTACAGTTAAACCCAAAGATTAACTGTAGCCATTCACCATGGTAAGAATATTAGACTTACAAATAAATTTTTACAAACTGATGTGGCACAACATGATTGGATATAAGATAAGTTCAAATTTTGAAAAACTTAATCATGTTGTGCCATATCAGTTTGTAAAATTTTTTCTGTAAAATTTATTTGTAAAATTACTACTTCCCGAAGTAAAAAGAATAATATTTTATTATTAGAAAATATAAGGGGAAGCTATTTAGCGTGTATTTGACAAAAATAGTTTCGTTCAACCAAAATTTAGGAAAAATGAGAGGGAAGCTTGTCTAAATCCTCCCGCCTGCAAGCTGCCCACTCCACACTCCAGTCTCCCGCGACCCTGCCTCCTGCCTCTCTCTCTCTCTCACGCCGCGCAGCCGTCTCTCTCCGGCTGCCTCTCTCTCTCTCTCTCGCCTCCCGCGGCCGTCTGTCGACTCTCTCTCTCTCGCTCTCTCGTTGCAAGCGGCAAGCCGTTGTGTCTCTCTCTCGTCTCCCGTCGTGTCCGGTGGTTTAACTTCACCGTCGTCTCCCTCACTTTCTCGTTGCAAGCGGCAAGCGGTCGTATCTCTCTCTCGTCTCCCGTCGTCTCCCGTCTTTTCAGGTATAGATTTTTCGAGTTACTTCATTTTCTTTGATTTTTATTTTTTGAACTAATTGAGGGTTTAGATTTTGATTCTTTGATTTTGAACACTTGATTCTTTGATTTTGCATTTATTTTCGAGTTTGTTTATATTATTAGGATTTAGGAATACTTAGGAATGAAAATGATAGATTTTTAGTTTTCTACGCTACCTTGATTTTTCCTGCAAATAAATTTTCTTCTTTTGGATAAGCATTTGCTAATTGCTGTAATTATTCGTGAAATTTGTATTGCTGTTGGGCCCTTGTTTTTCTTCTCTGTTTGTGTCAGGTTTTGGTTGTTTAGGACCTTTAGGTATGATGTATAGGCTGGGTGCATGGGGTGCATTCATTGGTTTTTTTTTTTTACAGAAGATTGATTGTTGTTTGATTAAGTTTTTTGCATCTTATATTCTTATTGCCTTCTTACTTGATACTACTTATTTGTGGTATTTTACTCTTTTATATTGATCATTATGTTTATGTTTTGATTTGTTTGATTATTGAAGGAAGAAAATTTAGGGAATTGAAGGTAATCCATGTTGGAGGTGGCTTAGTTGAGACTTTATTTATTATTCTTTGATGGATTCTAAAATTGCCAAGGTTTGGGATTGTCTGAATCTCCCATTTTTGTAACCAATTTGTGAACTGCATACCAATTTAAAACCATGTGAACAGAAAGAACTTTACACTCCAGGACTGAACAGAAAAAACCAATTTAAAACATTTGTTAAAGCTCTAGGCCTGTACAGTAAATTTGTTATTTAAGCCCAAAAAACAAATTTGGGCCCTCAAGATTGATTTTGTCCCAAAAAAACATGTTCAATAAGTTCTTTTTTGTCTTTTTAGCCCCCCAAAAAATATTTTGGGCTCTCAAAACAACCAATTTTTTGCCCATTTAAAAATAGCATTGGCCCAATTAAAAAGGCCTATGGTTAACCGATTAACCGACTACCGAAATTAACCGAAAATTTCGAAATACTTTGTTATCGAAATGCAATCGGTGAATTAACCGATTTAACCGACAATTTCGGTTAACTGACCGAGAATGACTTTTCTGAACCGATACCTTCCCCTACTCCCGAGTATTGTCATCAAAGTTTTGATGTTCTTTTTATCATCTTTTTTGTGTGATCAATACCATGTGGCTGGGTTCTTGCTGGGTTATATATTCTTCACTTAAAATAGCTTAGACCGTGTCTTGTTTTGCTGATGGCACCAAGTGTTTGATGAAATTTCTCAAAGAAATGGAAGGTAGTGATAGGTTATTATGTTTTTTCCAGAGGCGTTCTTTTCATTTTCCAAGGGATTCAAGAACCTGAATCCACTACAAAATAACATTTCAATCCCACCAAGTCCTAGAAATGAGTGCGTTGCCTTTGTAAATGATGGAGAAGGAAACACAATTGAACTGTATGTTATCTTGCTTGAGAACATGGTCATATTGTCACAATTATATTTTCTTAATGTTAGGTTTTGTGTTGGAATGTTTGTAGTCTGGACCATATGTGATGAATGCTTTCTTTGGTTGGTTATTGTTTTAATGCTAATCTTGCATTGCCGAACCCATATGCGATCCACCAACGTTTGCAAGTCCTAGCTTGGCATAGCTTTTGTTTGTAATCCTTAATCCAACTAATAGTCATAATTTAAGTAGCAAGACCATGCAGTTGATTGAAATTTTTTTCTTCATAAACTTTTTTGTTAATATTATTATGGCTGTAAAGCAACGTAGCAAATTGTTTATTCTGCAGTATTATATTTAAAAAAGAAAAATCACAGCTACAAGTCAAAGAGCTGTGCCTTCAGTTGATTTTATTTGATGATAATTCATTCCTAAGGGAAATCGAAAATTAAGCACTCAGTTTTAACTGTTAAATTTTGAAAGAACTTACCTGATGAACTAAAGATATTAATTTAACAGGCAGAACTGACTATATAAATAGCGTGGAAAATTGATGATTAGCATCTGGGTGTTATAGTTTGAAAATACCTTATAAACTCAAGCTTTTGTTTAATAAGAAAAACTCAACAAGAAAGTTTTTGAGTGATTCAGATATGATATTGTGGTGCTCTTGTATTTTGGTTCGTTGGAACAGTTTTTATTTTATTTATCTTTTGTGTCAATTAAGATAGGTAAGATTCTTAATTCAGGTGGCGAAAGGGGCTTGGGAAGAAGCGGTAATGGAGAGAAATTCTGCTGCTTGTGCTATGGAATGGAGTAATGAGCTTGAGAAGGCCCTCCGTTCCAAAAAACCTGGTTAGAGCACATCCTATTTTATTTTATCTTTTTTACAATGAGTTCTTGGATCTCATGTTTTTTGTATGTGATTTGGACTCTTCAAACTGGTGCAAATCTATTGGTTTGATTAATTATGTCCAATTGAGAGAAGGAGAACTCAAACTGCTTTAATTTGATGCAATTTTAAGTTTGCTTGTAAGTAATGGGAGTTTGGCACTACTCAGGTCTATCCATTGAAACTATATTACAAACGGGGCCAAGGCTAGAGCGTTGGAGTAGAGAACCTGAACCTACTATGGCAGTGTATGACATGTTTGGCTTAGTTCCAGGGGAGGATATGCTTTTTGCGAACACCATTCTGTTACGGCTTGCTGATGCTTTTAGGTTGGGTGATAAACACACCAAATTTGCTGTTGTTAGGATTTTCCTATCTGAGTGCAGGCATCGTGACAAGAAGAAGAAAAGTAAAGGACACAAAGGGATTTTGTCAAAGGTCATGGTGCTAAATCACTTAGAATTATTGACAAGAATAAAGGTTGTTTTTGACTCCGGTGATGTTGAGTCAAGAGCATTGGCTTTAGCTCTCTTTGGTTGTTGGGCTGATTTTGCAAAAGACAGTGCTCAGATACGATACTTGATACTTTCTAGTCTAGTTTCTTCTCATGTTTTGGAGGTGAGATAAGTATCTTTCTCCTGTTACAAATTGTTGTTTCTGCAGCCCAATTTTGTTTTCTCATCGTCATCTTTATGGTCCTATATATTCATTTTTTTTGGTGTAACAATAACAACTTTACAGGTTGAGCAACTTATAACATTTAAGTTTATTTATATGAGAGTTTATGCACCCTCATTCTATATTCTAATGCTCCCAGAGGCCAAAATTGACTTATTCCTTTCTCAAATCAGATTGCCACACATGTATAAACTCTGAAGCAATAAGAAGTTTTATGGAAATTGATATGGACAACTTCATTAGAGGACTTTTGCATGGAATGTTAGGAAACAAATTGTAATCTATGTTTTGACTCATATATGAAGGCTGTGAAGATTGACACTGATGTCATGGGCACATTGTTCACCTGCCCCCTGCCCCCTTCTTCTTTGACCACTCTTTCTACAAAGTACTTGGTTCTTTATCTTAACTGATTTTCTATACAAAGCTGCCTGGAAGTGGTCTGAAACATTTGATTTGGTTTCTACAGCTGAAAGCGTCATTATTTGCAGCCGGATGCTTTTCCGAGTTATCAGATGATTTTGCGTCTATTTTATTAGAGATGCTGGTTAATATGGTGACTTCATCTGAAACACTGTCTGCTGTAAAGTTAGCTGCAGCACGAGTTTTTGCAAAAATTGGGTGCTCATATTCAGTTGCAAATAGAGCTTACAAGGTTCTTGGCCTCCTCTGATTTTGTTTCAGTTCTAGATACACATGGAAATCTGCATAGAGGCTATACATTTAGTTTTGTTGTGGAATGCTATTGCTCTCCCTCTCTCTCTCTCTTGCTTTAATGAGAAAACCTGGGCATGATAAAGGAACACTGCGAGGATTAATGAAAGTAACATGATATAGTCATATTACATGCAATGGAGGGCACACCATTGGATTTTGACAATTTTGTACATGTTATTGTGGTTCAACATCAATTTCAAGAATTTATTAACCACATGACATACACATACATGTGAATATACGTGTATACACATGTATGTGTGTGCGTATACACACACACATATGGGCGCGCTATTGTATCTTTTATGTTATGTATGTATGTACGTATGTACATGATAGATATTTGTGTGAAAATCTAAACATCTTTCTAAATTATTTTGATTATCAACCAAAAGTAATTATATTATGTGATGTCCATAAAAGCTTGACTGCTAGCATTGGAAACTTTTCTTGTAGAACAAGTTATTTTGTTAAGCAAAGATTTGGGCTTACTAACCGTAAGCAGTTTGATTTCTCTTTCTTATCTGAGCTCCAAATTAGCTGTTCAGTGATTTTGAGAGCAACACATACAAATGAGTTTTTATGTATAGGAGTGTGGTTTAGAGTATATGGATCTTGTAGGTGAAGCTGTAAGGCAAAATGATCAAAAGTAGTAGAAGCAATGCTCACTTAAGCTTTATCCTAGCTAGCAGTCTAGTACAACAGACATTCATAAGTAAATAACTTACCTTGTTACTATTCATACACAAAGCTCATGATTGGTGGAAAATTTTTACTGATTAAAGTGAATCATTTTTGGGTCCAATATATCTTCTATTTATAGAGTTAGAATGATACTGACGATTTATGTGCTTCAGACAGGTCTAAAGTTAATGTTGGACTCTTCAGAAGAGGATGTTTTGGTTGCTTTGCTGGTATCACTCTCAAAAATTGCTTCCAAATCAATGATTCTTATTTCTGAACAGGTACCTTTTTCACTCTCTTATCGTGATTTTCTGTCTTTGTTGTTGTTGTTGGAGAGGCAGGGTTGCATGTAAGCAGAATATGCTTGTCTGCTTTCTCTTAACTCTGAAAACTTTCCAGCTTTGATGTACTCATGAGCACGTGCGTATGTGTGCACACACGCACACAGGTATATATATATAAATATATACCTGTTCAGAAATAATTGAGAATATATACACACAATATATGCATGCATGATGCACATGAATGCTTGTATGCAGAATATGTATGTATGTATAAAATGGGTTAAATTAGGTTTCTCTACCATAACAAATGAAAGAATTTTAAGTGGTCAGAGATCATGATTATTCTTGACAATTTTTTTACAGTAGCTGTGCTTTATTATTATTTTACATCATGATGCAGGTGGACGTGCTTTTCTCATTTCTTAAACAAGAAAAGACACCGCGTATGAAAGCAACAGTATTAAGATGCTTGCATTTCATTTTGATAAAAGGATTATGTCATTTTCCTGTGAGTGCAGATCTAGTCAAATCATTATTGAGCACAATGATTGAGCCCGAACTTCCCACATTTATGCAATATGAAGCTCTACAGATTCTACATAAGGTAATTTCTGAGCTCCCATAGATGAACTTGTGATGTAATATTGTAAAATTTACACACTCTTGACCATTATAGGGGAATGTGCAGATCCTTCCATATATGCTACCTCATTTGCCCTGTCTGGACCTGCCCGAATTTGCTAACCTTTTAACCATTGCTGAAAATTCCTCCCAATTTCCAATCACGTCGAAGAGCTTCTTATCCATCCGTGTTCTGGTGGATATATCAATCAAGCTTAGGGAAAGAATGGAAATAGAATCTAGTATGTTTTGTTCCTCTCCTCTGCCATCAAGAGTGATCTCATTGATTATAGACCAGATGACGTTGCTGATAAATGATCTTTGCCAGATTGACTCTCGAGTGTTTCAAGAAGTTCATAGTCTGCTCCACCTTCTTTCTCTTTTGGTTGGTGAGCATCCGGATCTGGGTGTTTTGGTGCTGGACAAGATCTGTTTATTTGTTGAGTGCGTTGCAAATATGCACGAACATGTCCTGGCTAAAAGCCAATCAGATACACTGGTTCTTGAGATGGACTTCAAAAAAGAGAAGAGCACAGTCGTTAGGTCAAAACTTGTACTTATTGCATTCAGATTTCTGGTTGCCTGTCTTGAAAATCTCAATGAAGCTGGTGTTCTCATTTCAATAGCATTTGAAAGAGTGAAGCTCCTGGTTGAACGGGTGTGTCAGTGCAGCTTGTTTGATTGCTATACACATACAATCTACTCTCTTTTGTTCCACAGTCGATTCTTTTGGTATTGCTTGGTGGACGAAAGTGAGGGAACTTGCAGTCTTAATAAAAACTTTTTTAATTATTACTTGGTTGAGAAAGAAATTCTTGCCCTAGAGTGTGCAAATAAGATGTTGAAGGAGAGGTATAACTGGCCTGCTTACAGAGCTGGGACATATGCAGCATGTCAGGGAGCATGGTTCACAGTGGCTTTCATATTTGGGCAGTTAATAACAAAGGTTCAGTCTGATATCTTCCACTGCTGGTTAACATCGATAATTCAATTGGCTCGTTCTGAGATGAAAATCCAGCTATTGCTTTTACCAAAACAAGGGTCTACTTTAGTGGATTGGTTAGAAAAGAACAAATTTCCTGCCAGTCATGCTTTGGGTGAAATCAGCAGGGATACTGCTGGAAATAGTAGTGAGCCTAACTACAGTGAAGAGCTTCTGGAGGCTTATGAGGATATCTGCTCTTCAGGGAAAACATTAGAAGCTGCTGTCACATCGGGTCAAGAATTTTGTTTCCAGAGATGGTTTCTGCATCTAAGAGCTAAACTTTTAAGAGCTTTGTTGGATATACTCAGAATTTTCAGAATCATCCCATTCAACCCTGACAGCATTAGCAACAATGGAGAGGTGGAGAAGAGTGTATTTGAGTGCCTGAAGTCTTTGCCAGAAATTATCCAGATTTCTTTGCAGTTTAAGAAGCTAGCACAAGAATTTGATCTAATTGCCACATCTTTCATAGATATGGATTGCAAAAGTTCCAAAGTAATTTCATCACTTGCACTAAGTTGTTCGCTTTTGGCCTTTAGTACTGGCTTCATACTCTTTCTTCCAAATCTTCCTGCCTATGAAACTTTTACAACTTGTGGTCTGAGAAACTCGGAAAACTGTTTACATGCAATGTTAATACAAGATTTAGTTGGGCGTTTGTGCCATGTAGACCATGAGACAAGTAGAAATCTGTGTCAGCTTTTTGATGTTAGTGGACAGGTTAAGAGCTGTTTTCACTTGCAGTCTACAAATAAAAATTTGAAGGTTGGATGTGAAGGAAAGGATATTATTACTGTCTGTAGTTATGCTGTTTTGGAGGCTGTTCGTTTGCAAGAGGCAAATAGAGAGCATAACGACGAGATTTTATCCCAAGTTACCAAGGGGGGTTTACAACTTCTGTTGAGCATTATAATGAAATGGATACACGTTCCTTTTCGGACTCCCAAATATTTCTTTAAAGTAAGGTATGCTGAGCAGTTTCGCCATACTGGCTAAAGATTTCTCTTATTTCATAGTAGTAATTAGAAAGATCTTAAGTGAATTATTCCATATCTGTAGTGTGAAAGGACCAATGTTAAAGCTCTTATGTTATGAAGCAACATAGTTAAATGTATTTCTTCATATCTTTATTGTATTAATAGATGACTCTTTCCAACCTTAGTATAGATGATTCTTTCCAACCTTAGTAGATCTGGTATGCCAACCACCTCAAATATATTTTAAGATCTGAACGAGAGATTGATGTAAAAAGAAAAATGTTTAGGTCAGCAAATGGATTCATTGCTCTAGGATTGTTCTGCATGCCTCTTATGGCTAATCTGTAGCTTTGCTCTGTTTTGTTCTTTTCTGGCCAAAGAAAAGGTGTTGACTTGTACTGTTTAAGAGTATCAATATGGTGACAGCTCTTCTTTTTAGGATTGCTTTCGAATTTTAGGAACTGATGGCTTGTTTCCTCATTTGGAGTTCCACTTATACTTTATGATGTGCTCTGAGTCACTTGGGTTCTACAATCTACTGTGAGTCTGTGAGGACGTATAATTGTTCTAAATAACAGTCTGTTAATTTGTTCGGCAGTTTTTCAGTAAAAAAATGCTGTTCTTTATTTTGGTGAACTGAAAGAGGACTCTCAAATACAAAGAAAAAGTCCTTTAGACTTTTTAAAAGTTCTTTTGTCAATGTGCACTTTTGTTATTCGTTATACAACTCCATTTTAATTTTAAATTTGTTGTGAAATTCAGGAGTTGCATTGGATCAGAGCTCTTTGCCTGCAACTCGGACACTAATAACCCAGATGGCATATCTGTATTATCAGGCTTCCACCTATCGCTAAACCTTTGTCTTCAACTGGTTAACTTGCCACCAGATCTCCCAGTTCGGCTAACAAAGTTATACTGCATCCTTTATTGTAGTGTTTCCTTTCAGGATCCCAGACCAAGTGAGGAAGACAAGGAGCGAAAGCAGTGGGGTTGTCGAGCTTGGGAAACTGATGACATGGTAGAAATCAATGAAATGCTATTGCATTATGTGACAAATTTAAGTACCAAAAGGAGTAATAATAGTAAGCGCAGAAGGTGTGATAACAAGAAGGACGGGGTTGTTTATGCATTTGCGCATTTTGAACCAGATGAGAGAGGCCAAGGATTTGCAAGTTGTTTGCTTGATATTTCTGGTTTTCCAGTAGGCTCTTATAGAATTAAATGGCGTAGTTGTTGTCTGGACAATCAGGGTTCTTATTGGAGCCTCGTTCCTTTAAATGCTGGACCTATAGTTACAGTACGGAGATCTCCAATTGGCAGATGATTTTTGTAATGAATTTGGTGGTACATTTAAATGATCTTCTTCACTGTATAAATTGTACTATATTGATTATTTCCTATCTGACGTATTTAATAAGAAATAGATTCATTATCTGTTTAAACTGGTAATCGATACATGTTCTGGTTTGTTTGTAAGGCAGAGGCTGAAGTTCAAGAGGTATTCAAGTTCATGGCTACTATTATTTTTTGAAGCAGTTCCCAAATCAAGGTCTGAAATTCAATCAGAGGTATGTTGATCTGGTATAGAAGTGAGACTTAATCTCTTATGTTATCCATAAAAGAGGGCATCAGTGCCAAAAGCTGGTTGGCCCAAACTTAGGCTCCGTATGTTTGGGCGTAAAACCTTTTCTAGAAAATGTTTTCCCCAATTTCGGGTGTTTGGGGTAGTTGAAAATCTTGGTCAAACCAAAAACATTTTCAGTTGACCAAGGAAGAGAAGTGTAAAATGGTTTATGCTTCTCACGAGCATAAACCATTTTCCGCTGTCTCCCTCGCCCCACACCTCGAAACAAATTTTCGCAGCTCCCTTCCCTTCCCTTTCTAGAAATTTTGAAGCTCCAAAAATAGATCTGAAAATTTCGTTCTCTCTCCATTTCATACTACCACCCTCTCTCCATTTTCGCCATTGCAGAACAGCTGAGCCACTGTTGCTCTTGCAGAACAGCAGAGCCACCATCGCTTTTGCAGAACAACGTAAACATCAATCCACAAAGGTAATCTTTTCTCTCTTTTTTTCCTTTTCTCCTTTTGATTTCCTCTGGTTTTTTCTTCTTGTTGGTCCCCTGTGTCTCTCCCTCTCTTAAAAGTTCCTTTAATTGCTTGAGTTCTCTTTGATTAGGGTTTCCGTTCTGGTTGCTCTTAATCTGTTTGTTTCTTGAGAAACCCAAAGAGAAAGAGATTGGAAGTAACTGGACTGAACGTTGGAGGTAAGCTCTTCTCTCTGTTTTGTTTTATTCCTTTTGATTTCCTCTTCAATGTAAAGGGCATCTTGCATTTGGTGATTTTCAAAGTTTAGGAGTGGTAGTCATTGTCTGATTGAAGTTCTGAATGAATAGCCAAATATAAAAGAAAACGTTGTGTGTATTTTGGGGGGTTTCGACCATCGCTTGCATCTCTATATAACTCAACGCAATTAAGCCTCATACCATCTGAATTTGCCCACTTGCAAAAGTATCATAACCATATTGAGCATGTGATTGGGTCTTTTTGCATAATTGGCTGAGCTGAATAAGCTCCTCTAGCAACATCTTGGCATGTGTATAAATATGTGGAGAGTGATAAAAGTTTGAAGTAGGCTACATATCCTTGAGTCTTCTATGCACTTTGGTATTGTTTTATTGCCTTTTCTTTTTGGGGAATTTATAGGTTGCTGTGCTGTGACGAGATGACCTTAAAATAGTGAGGAGTTAAACTCTGTGAAGTTGGTTTCTTCGAAAAAGTGCTAAGATGACTTGTTTCTGTAATTGAAGATATGAGTCAACTTGATGTTTCATGTCTGTACAATAATGATATGAAATTTGCTTTTTGATTAGAAGGGTGAAATATATTGCTTTATATCTTAATTTTCAGCATTACGTGTTCGTTTACTATTGGCTTCCATCTTAGATATCTTCCTTTCTTTGTATATGGGTTTGATATATTATCTTCTCCTTAACTTTTTGGTGTAACATCTGAAACATGCATCGCTTCCCTTCTTCTCCTGGTGTTTGAATGTGAGGGGAGGGGAGTCAATTTATGCTTCATTAAGGAGTTTTTAAATCTTGTGCTATGAAGAGATTAACTTTTAAGTGGGTTGACAAGGTCATGACATTGGCTATTACTGATAAGAGCGGGAAAGCTAGTAGATCAATTTGGAGGCAATGCCCAGATTTCAAATGTTCAGACTAAAATCCCATGCATTGTTTTCAACGAGGAAGAAATCATGGTTTCAAGTTTCTTCATTGTGTAGTCGCACGGAAGTTGTGGGATGTTATCTTTTCCCGCTTTAACATGTGTTGGGTTATGCCTAGAAGTGTAAAAGAGATGTTCGCTAGTTGGTGGGCGGGTGGGAGAACGAGTAGTGCGGTGGTTTGGAAGATGGCTCCCCTTTGTCTCCTTTGGTGCCTCTGGAAGGAAAGGAATGCGAGATGCTTCGAAGATGCGTCGAGGAATCTAGAGGACCTTATTCTTTTCTTTTTGTACACCTTATTCACTTGGACTTCAGGCTGGCTTGCTCCTTTAGTGATCAACTTTTCTGATTTTCTCCTTATGTTCTCTTCTTCTTTCTCCCCTACTTAGTCGCTCTCTTGTATACTTCCTGTGTACTTGGGTTGCGCCCCTCTGTGCTCTTTTAATGCATTATTACTTATCAAAAAAAAAAAAAAAAAGTTATGAAGTGACTGCACAACATGAAATAATAGAGCCTCCCTGTGGCAAGTCAGAACCTACTTAGGTGTTTTGAAGATGAGCTATGTAAATGTTAATTCAATGAAGAAATTGCTTTTAGTGCTATTGTGGGTGAGGAGAGTTTGAACGAAGTCTTGCTAGCAACCAGGTAGTTGGGCTTTAATATAAATTTGGACTTTTATGTACCCTTAAGCTACTATTGATAAAGCATCGGTGGGTTATTTAGGTCTTTTATGGTGCTTAATTGTCACTTCGCTTTCGTTCTTAATTTGGCTTTCTAATATGTTTTGATTAGGATTGAGTAGAAATATGCAGTACAATTGAAGCACACCACTTTGAGACCTATTAACTTGAGACTTGAGTTGCTGATATTTTAGGAGAAGTGTGCCCTATGTTTTATGTAGAAACCATCTGGCGTGGCAAAAGTTCACTATTGCCTTTGGTTTACTATGAAGAGCAAGGAGCTCGATACTTTTAGGTTTGTATTTGTTATGACAAATGGAATTGCCTAAATCGTTAACAGAATCATGTAAAGTGTTAGAGAAAATGGTTTTAGTTGGGGAATCTCCCTGCTGATGTATTATAGGAATTCCTCTGAAAGAGATGTGTGTATTTTGTGTGTATATATGTATCCCTGTATGTTGCACTATAGAAGATAGTCATTGACAGAGAAAGGAGAGATTGATGGTGCTCAATACAGTTAGAGCTATTGTTGGCAATACAGAGTCACTTTAAGAAAGAGAGCTTGATGCTACAATAGCTGCAAGGGTAAGAAAGAACTTGAATCTTAATTCTTAATTTGGGTGAAGAACTTCAGTAGAGTTACCTATATGTCTGTATGATATTTTCTTTAATCAGTACCTCTCTCTTTGTGTCTAGTTATCTTGTGAACATAATAACGATATGTTTTTCTTAGGTAGGTTTGCCTCAATATGAACATGGAAGTCACCTTCCTGATCTAGAGTCCAAATTTTTCCAACTTGATCCTGTGCATCCTGCTGTATACAAGGTAATTTATTTAGGAACTTAGTTATGGTATTACATTGAATTTATCATCTTTTATAGTGGTTAAAAGAAAACTAGTCTTGCACCTAATACTTTATTTCCACACTAACTGTTTACTAGAGCAGTACATGAAAATACTACTGCATTACTGCATTTAGTGTAAGCGCAGCGGAGTGCTGTGTACTGGTTTGTATGGTCACATGTCTGTATGGATGCCTTGTTTCCAATCTTTATTCCTGGTGTGGCATACTTAGCTTAGGCTGCATGTGGCTGTAAGTATGTAACATGGATAATAACCTACAAACAAATGTCACATTTCTGTAGTAACTGAAATGACTCCAATCCAAAAAGAGGGAAAGGAATCTGTTTTCAAAGGTAAACATTTTTAGAGATGAAGTATTAGACCAATATACTCTCTTCCCAGAACTTAAATGAGTGTATATCTATGAATCCTTGATATCTTTATTGCCTTGAACTTGTGGAGACCATTTTGTCTTATCTTTTTGCAAGAAGGTTCTACTTGTCTGGTCTTAAGCCCCACCTAACACAACACAATAACACATAGTCTGAGAATTATAACATAAATGATATCATTTATGGCAGAAATTCAAATGGAGGCAAAAGAGTAAATAATATACTGGTAGTCATTTCATTTATCGAGTCTGTGATAAGACAAATATTTGTATGGGTAGTTCTTTTCATAAGTTCGACTCAATTAGGGCCAAAAAACATGACAGGCATGTCTCATTCCAATGCTTTGGTTGGTTTGAGATCCAAATTTACAGGATCTAGATACATGGTGGCAACTTCACATTGCCACCAACATACATGGTGTACATCCTTTTAACTTGATGTCAAAATAACTCGAGTCATTTTCGTGCTATTGTAGGTGCCAGCTATTATAAGTCTTAAGGGTCATCAAACTTTAATTTTCCACTAAATATACAAGAAAGATATTACCCTTCACAAACAACAATCTGCCCTTTCCCGGCTTCTACTAATATATTGTTGATCCTTTTCCTTTCTTATATATGCTGAGATTTTTTTTTTTTTTTTTGACAAGTATATATGCTGAAATTGTTATATATATATATAAGACTTTTTTGGTCAACCAAACTATGAGAACTTTAAAAATGGATACCAATCTTATAAATTGGTCGGATTTGTTTATGTTCGGTAGAATTAGAGCATGTTTGAGATTGTGTTAGAGAACTTAAAAAGTACTTGTAGTACTTAAAATGTTGTGTGAAATAAAAGTTGGCCTTTTTGGTAAAAAATTTCAAAAGTATATATATTAATTTTTTTACTCAAAAAATGGTCAAAACACACTTTTGGCAGAAACTTAAAAATGAACCTTTTGCCGAAAAGCAAATTTTAATTTAAAAGCTCTATTTCTCGAGCGCAATCCTAAACATACTTTTAGTAGTCATATAAGGATAAATATGAGTTTCATACCTTGTGAGCAAGTTGTAAGGCATCAAATATATTACTTACTGCTTCTCTCACTTGGGATTGGCTCCATTTCTTTGTTGCTTTTGTAGATGAAAAAAATTCAAGCAGCAGTTATGGCTGCGGTTGTATCTATCCTTGATTCCTTCTTGTTGAGTCTGTAATCTAGGCATTAATGCTTTCTGTTTGAATTTGAAATTAATGTCAAATTCCATAGTTTATAATGTAATTATCTCAAAAGAACAATTTCTTTTGTGAAAACTTGATTGTAATATTTATGTTTGAATTTGTATGATAATATTTATGATTGAACTTTTGTCGATAATATTGTTTGATGTTATTTATGGCTCTTCCCACTTGAATATATATGGTTAATATATTTATACATATATGATGTTTTTTATTGATCATTTTCCCTTATACCAAGCTTGTAAGGTCCTGATCCTAACAAAATGTGTAAATAAAGCATATATTGCTCTTAATAAGACTTTCATAATTACATGTCCTTAGGAATCCCCAAAGATTAACAAGAGCATCTATAAAACACCAATAGCCATCCAACAATTCTATATCTACCTTATTAAATTGTAAAAACATTTAAACCTAGTTCTCCAAAACCGCTAATAAACTATAAATACATTCTATACATCATAACCAAACCAGTCAATGTGTATATTTTAATTAAACATAATTTTTAGGATGATTTTTTTAGTTGTTTTATATTAATATTTTTATGTTGCGAATAAAAGTTGATATGTATAAGTTAATATGATTGAAAAATATAAGAAAATATTTGTTGATTTTTCGTATGAGGCAAATACTGAAAAATGTTTTCTAAACTATTTTCAATGTTGCAAACAAACTATAAAGAATGGTAAGTTTTTCTAAAAACATTTTCCAAACAAAGCATTTTATGCCAAAACGGGCGGGTCTTAGCAGGATTTAGGCCGAAGTTCTTTTATGTAAAGCGATCCATAGCTCTACCAATTGAGTTTCCAACAAGTTGAGTTGTGCATATTGGCAAAGAAACTATTTCCTTGGGGGTCATGCGTATGGAACAGTACATCTATCTCATGCAATAAGTGTGCATCTCAACACAGCCTTGTAACTGCCTTTTCAACTCCATCGTGCAAGAGGTACGCAATCTCAGGTTTGTGACTTTTGTAATACAATCAATGTGCATGGGTGTTACATGTACAAATATTTCTCACTAACAAATCATTATACTTAGGGTGTGTTTGGCATTGCAATTTTATAGATAAAAAGTGCAATTTTAAACCAAATTAAAGAAAATAAATTGTTTGGGATTGCGTTTTTAAAAAATTGTGAATAAGTTATTTTTTTGAAAATGCACAATTTTAAAAGTTAAACTACGATTTTAAAGGTCAAACTGTGATTTTGCCAAACTTTTAACTGCATTTTAAAAATTCACATTTTCAAATTACTATTTTTAAATTGCATTTTTTGGAATCGCAAATCCAAACGAACCTTAAATAACAAATTTACTTGGACTTTTGTTCTCGGCTTTTATATTTTTTCCTTAATCTAGATTGTTGGATAGTGATTACACCTTTTTTAACTAAGAGTAATTTATTTTGTTAAATCATGCTACTTCAAAATGAAATAGATTTCAAATTTATTTTAGGGGTAACTTCACTTTAAACCCCTAAATTACCACTCGATTTGACAAGTTCCCTTCAAACTTTAAAATCTCTCAATTTAAATTCCTAAACTTTCAATTGCAGTCAATTTGAACCCCTCCGTCAGATTTAGCCGTTAACTTCTAACGGTAATACCTAAAAAGACCAAAATTTCCTTGATTTTCATTTTTTTTTTTAAAAAAAAAAATGGAATTAAGGGTAAATTTGAAATTTTATAAAAAAATTCAGGGGTATAAACATCATTGCCTCACTTTTAACGTTTAAAATCTAATGGAGGGGTTCAAATTGATTGCAATTAAAAGTTCAAGCGTTTAAATTGAGAGGTTTTGAAGTTTTTTTTTTTTTTTGGGGGGGGGAGGGGAGGGGGGGGGTTTGTCAAATTGTGTAGTAATTCATGAGTCTAAAGTGAAGTTATCCCTTTATTTTAATACATGGAATTTTTTTCTTAACCTAGAATAATTTTGAAAGGATCTCCCTTATTTTTAACTCTCAAGCAATGAGTAACGGTCCGAGTTAATTAGTGGTAGTATAGTAAATTTAGCTAGTTACAAATTAATTAGTGTGAAGGTACTACAAGAAACACTCCAAGTTAATTATTTAATTAATTAATTTTGTGGGTGTTACATGTTCAAACGAGAGAACACTACCTAGAGTCTTTTGATGTGAAAAACACCCCAAATTTGAACCCCATTTTCACCAATCCCTTTCTCTATACCATACATGCAATTTCTAGCCAAATACAACCTCAAAACACAAACCACAATGATAAAATTCCAAGATTTTCTAAGAAATTTCAATATACATTTCTCTCACCTTTTTCCAAAGCACAAAATGACAATAACAACACTAATATTATCTCCTAAGTAATATAACCACAACTTGAAATTCACAAAAAATACAATTTTACAGATCGCAAATCTTTGGACAACATCAAACCAAACTCCAAAAACACTATTTTCAAGCTCCTTTAAGTCTCCTCTCTTTATCTATTTCTCTCCTCTTTCTCCCTCGTTCTCTCACTGTCTCAATACTTCTATGTTTCAAACTTCGAGATTCGTTGTCAAAAGCAGTCTCATTTGAATGTGATTTTACCACGTGCACAAATGCGATGCGGTAGTCCACATTAAACGCACTTTAAATCTCATCTACCCGCGTGTGTGAAGGATCTGGGACGTTGATCTTCACCCTATCACTCTTGCATGCGATGACACATGGAGATGCCATCTCGTTCGAACATGGAGGCTAGCGTGTTCAAATACGATCAACCCAACTTAGTAACATGTAAAGACCCATTCTCATTCGAATGTAAGGCCATAAAACCGAAATTTCTTATACTTCTTAACTTGGAAACTTTACCCCTTTCTATCAATTGCCTACGAGCCTCATTGTGATCCGTCTAATTTTATCAAAACACACCACAATTTTATTATTTTATTTACTTTATTCTAAGTTCGTTATTTTTGTTCTAGCATTTAACTCCATTGGGTGTTACCAAAAAAAAAAAATTAGAGTCATCACAGGAGGGCTCTGCAATGATATTCAATAATGACGATGTCTGAAGATTGACATGCAAAGGACAAGTGACCAGCAGCGAAGCCAGAATCTTAGTTCAAAGAGGAAAATATTAAAAGATGGGGTTGAAAAATACATGTGTTTATTAGAATATTAATTCATGTATTAGCTTAAATTTTTAAGATAATTAGTGATTTAACATAAACATCAAATAGATTTTTGATTTTTAATTTTTACAATTAACTTTATAGGTGTACCGTGGACATGGGGGTTGAGGAAGTAGATGGGGTGGGGGCATGCTAGCTAAATAGGATGTGACTTCTCTAGTCTTCTTCTTACTTTGTATGGTTTAAAAAGTAGTAAAATCAAGATGCTCACAAAAAGTCAAACAAAAGGGAGCTCAATTTCAAATAGAATAACTCGTAGGCATTGCATCAGGTGTGGCAAAGGATGGAGTCTGCGTGGTTATTTGCAGACTCCATCCTTTGCCACAGCGGGTGAACAGTCAAAAAATTTAGTGAATAGGGCCAAATAAGCAAAAAAAAAAAAAAAAAAAATTTACCTTAAATTTTTTTTTTTCCTTGTGTTCGGGGGCCATGGTCTACACTGGCCACCCCCAACTCCGTCACTGCAAATAACCTCCATCAATAAAAAGAGTAAAGGGTGCGACGAGGGGAATATACATGTAGGGGAAAGGGTGTGCCCCTCAGCCAAGGGGAGTAGGGCTTAGGATGGAAGGGGTTAAGCTAAGCTCATAGGTTCAGTCGTGCATGAGGAGCATGCATCAGGCAAAGGCAGAGGGATGAAGAGACTAGGGGTGATGTCGGTGGTTGAAGAGCATAACATACTTGGAGTGCGTTTGGCATTTATAGCCAAAAAATGAGATTTTAAACAAAATTGCAGAAAATGGATCATTTGAGATTGCATTTTTTAAAAATTATAACCTACGTTATCAAATTGCAAGCAGGGTGGTGCATTTTTTAAAACGCATAATTTTAAAGGTTAAATAAAGATTTTGCAGAACGCTAAACTGCGTTTTTTTTAAAATTACATTTTCAAATCTCACATTTTAAAATCACTATTTTTAAATTACACTTTTTGAAATTGCAAATCCAAGCGAACCCTTAGTGTCGACAACAAAAAGAAATAGGAAACATGGAAGAAAAAAAGCTCTCAGATGGGAGAGATATTGTTGGTTGATAAAACATTAAAATGGTTTACTATGAACTTCTTAATGCAACGACTTTAAATATGATGCGTTAATTCATCCATTTTTTTTTAACATGTCAAGAGAGGGAAAGAGGAGAGTTGGATTCAAATTAGTAACATCTCCTTCATAAAACGTGGTTCCTAACCAATTGAGCTACTCATCGAAAATAATTCATCCAAAATTATTTGGGTAATTATGCTTCTTTTCCTATTTCTTATGTAAACAATAATGTGTCAAAATTTGATTATTTTCTTTTTGGGTTAAATATTTTGACTTGTCCAAAGCAAAAAAGATAAAGGAGGGGATTATTACACATAAATATTTAACCGAAGAGTCAATTGAAAGTTACCAAAAGATGAAACCATTTCGTACGGCAGTTCCACTGATTCTAGACTTTAAGTAGGGCAGTTCCACTGATTCAACGGCCAGAAATCACCTCTCTCTCAGTAGGGCCAAGTAATCTGGCAATGAAAATGGAGCTTCAAGTGCATTTATTCGAATTTAATGTGGTTTTAAATATGCTCATTGTTGCCCCAATCCTATCTACACATCTTAAATATACACCCACTTTGTACAAAAAACATTTAAAAGGCTATTGCTTTTTTTCTTTTTTTTAAAAAATTATTTTTAAGTACATTTAAAAGGCTAGGTGGAGTTGCTGTGAACAAATAACCTATTTATTATTCTTTTTATAGCACTTTTTTTCGGATCAGGATCCCAGCAATGGCTGGAGAATTGTTGATGGGTTTTTTTTTATTAATTTGGACCGTTGGATGAAATCTCACCATGTGAGCCACCCCATATTATTAAATTAATTTTTTAATTTTTTATTATTTTATTTTATATTTATTTTTTAAAATATATATAATATTTTATTATATTTTTTGAAATAGGACACATGGTGAGATTTCATCCAACGGTCCAGATTAATAAAAAAACCCATCAGCAATTGCTGGTGATCCCTTTTATTCAAGAATCAAGATCCAGCTAAAAGCAACCTAAATGAAGCATTGAAGCATTAAAATTCCTTACCTTCTCATTTCATCTTCATCAATCAATTACTCCACTCAACCACCATATATAATATGTTACAAAAAAAAAAAAAAAAAAAAAAAAAAAAAACCCACCTATATAAAGAGTAACTTTAAAGTAAAATGATTGTTATATATAAAAAAGAAAAAGAAAATGATGCAGCAGGATGAAGTTTTTAAAATTATATCACAATCACAATAGGTCAATAAGCAGTACACTTCCTTAACAATTGTGGCATTTATCTTAGTGCACTAGGCTGAATTTTATTCATCCTTTTACAGGTGCATTTGCAACAAAAACATGCCCAATTTTGCAAAAATTAGAGTAAATAAAAAGCAAATAAAATTTTAAGGCTTGGATATTCAAATTACCTAATTTTCACCATATTTTGGTGATGCAATTGGATTTTACTTTCTATATAAGTGACAAAAGATGTTACCCCCACCAATTTCGATTTTATCAAAAAGTTGACAAAAAATCAGTAGGATACATCTGTCATCTGTCCTTGGCTACCTCCAAAATCCGTGACTTCTGGGTGAACAAAGTGGGTATTTACAGTTGTTTTTTTTTTTAAGCGTGATTACCTTTTAATTTACATAAAATTAGTGAGTTGAAGTTGAAGGGTTTGACCCGTTTGATTAAATGAATTGATTAGAGCTCACTTATACAGTCTTATTCTCATGCCTTGACACCATTCGAATCTAACACATGATATTTAACACTAACAATTTTTAACACAACCCACAAATTTGACATGAACCCGATACAGAATTAACAGAATTTAATATATTTAATTAAATTAGTCAATTTATGACTTATATTACCTTATTACTCATTCCTCAACCCCATCCAAATCCATTTTTATGTACGGACACAAATTATCACCTCTAGGCCAACTGCTATACATATTTGCGTGCAACATTGTGCAGCTTTAATCCATGTCAGGGTACGTTATGTTGGAATTACCATCTCAATCATTTTCAGCCGTAGATCATGTTGAGCTTGGTCCCCTTAAAAATAATGAAATTGAATTATAGTTTCATTAAGTAATCATGCCCCACATCTAGACTAATATAGATGAGTCCTTTTACTTTGTGTTGGTCTAAATTTATGTTCTAATTAATCGACTTGATCCCTACAGGCTACAGCCTAAATTGTACATGCTGAGCCTATTTGCCTTCTTGCATATGCTTCTTCTCATTTTAATTACCAAAATTTCATTCTTTTCAAATTGCTTACATTAAAAAATAAAAAAATAATTAAAAGAAAAAAACCATTATTTTTTATTCCTTTTGCCCGGCGATAATTTGGATCCAAATGTTGGGTTCAAAAAGTGTCGATGTATGAATGTAAAACTATATAGGTCAGCTTTATTTCGATGTATATAATTAAACAAGTAAAACTTCTCGACCTTAACCTCTAATTTTGTATTGGGTTCGCAAGTTGTGCAAATAATTGCTAGTTTTTATGTCACGAGTTGAGTTCAAGTTGTGTTGAGGCATGAACATAAAATATATAAGTTAACTCTAATCCGACCCACTTAATTAAACGGGTCAAATCTCTCAATCCCAACTCGTTAATTTCGTGTTGAGTTCACGAATCGCTTAAAAATTACCACCTCTACAGCTAACATTTTTGTTTTTTCTGCTTTTTATTTACAGTTTACATTCCAAAAAGAATAAGGCAAAATGACAAAGAGCTGTAATGAATTATCCTGAAACGATTCTCCTCTCTTCACTCTGCTGCTCTGTACAATGATCTTCTTCCTCCTCCTCATCACCACCATTGTAGCCAATCTCAGCTTCTCATCATTCAATGGGACCCCTTGTCCCTTGATATCACATCAAAACAAACCAATTCCAACTGCCATGCTACAAGAATCCTTCATTTGTAAGCTACCCGATCATCATCATCATCATTCCTACTATTATTTTGGAGGTCTACAATCAGTGGCAGAGCCAAGATCTTCTTATATTATACTATAATTTACCAAAAACCAATATAAATTATTTTGTTATTTCAAAGTTTCAAACACTTTGAAATAATATTGCAGGTCCAATTAATTACTTTTAATATATAATTATCTATTGATGGTATGTAATTATTTTTGAGTTATTTTATTTAACGTTTAGAAAACATATTCACCTTAATTGATATAAGTCCACTCTTTATCAACTTGCATTGGGCAGAGGAGATTTTTTTTTAACACAGAAAAAAAAAAAAAAAAAAAAAGGCTGAAATGTCAAAAATTTACTGTCCACGTGGTAGGCTAAAAAAAGAAGGAAAGTGGGAGACTTTTGAGAGAGAAAGAAGGTTCCAGAGAGGAGAAATATGTTTGAGAAAAAAAGGAGAAAAAGCGGGAAAGCATGAGGAGGACTGGAGGAGAGAGATGGAAGAGAGAAGAAGAAGAAGAAGAAAGGAGGAGGAAGAGATGGGGGCAAGAAAAAAGGAGGGAGATCAGTAGGGACAAGAGAAGAAGAAGAAGAAGAAAACGAAAGGAAGAGGAAGGCGCCCTGCCCCGCCCCTGCCTATATGAGTCAATATCTACAATACGGTGCGTGGAGCCCTTTATAGAGTATATATTTTTTTTCCCTAAAATATACCCTTTGCCTTTCTTTGTAAAAATTCCTTTTCCACAACGTCAAACTTACAGGGGTCCTTAAAGTAAGAAGTTGGTAACTGCTTACTTTTCTGTCAGAGAGAAAAAAAAAAAAAAAACAAAAACATTCAAACGCCAGAGGCAAACTCCCCTGTTGCTTGTCATGTAGGAAAACAAACGTGCATAAACGGAAGCGATGTGGGTGTTATGTGTATGAGCTAATAATGTATAAATTTCTGCCATTTTTCTAGCAAATCTTAGATAGCCCCTTCCTTTTTCATGCCCCACAAGTCTCTTCCTCTCTCTTTCTCCCTGATCACATCATATTAGTGGGAATCCTTTTTTCTTAACAACCTCTCTTTGAGTTAGGAGAGAAGGAGATGGAAGCAACAATGGGAAGAAAAGCTCTCCTCCTTTTCTTTTCCTTGGCTAGTTTTACTTTTGTTCATGTCTGTGGAGCGTATTCTCCGGTGGATCAACTTTCCGATCGCCATTACCGTGAGAAAATTCGAAAAATGCAAGCCTTCAGGGCAAACTTTTTCCGGCATGATTCTGTTTCTCTTCCACCATCAGCCTCTCCTTCTCCTAGCTATGAACGGCAACCACCGGTAAATCTAACTTATGTTTCTCTCTGTTTAAATCTGATGCTTTAGTGTTGGTTTGGGTGTCTGAGAAACAGAGGACAATAAAACAATGTGACAAAAACAGAGCCTTATGTTTCTCTTGGCTAATGATGTTTCTAATTCTGGGTACATGTTACTGATTTTGTTGATGATCATGATGGTGGTGGTGATGCAGGGTGCACAAAGTGCACGCGTCTATCATGTGACATCGTACGGTGCAGATCCAACGGGGAAAAGCGACAGCACAGTGGCACTCCTTCGAGCAATATCAGATGCAGTCAAAGGTACAACCACAGGATCATTGATGGAGGAAATACAAAATCTTGGGGGTGCACGGATTGATCTTGATGGTGGCAATTACCTGATTAGCCAATCCCTTCGATTGCCGGCCACGGGCGTCGGAAACCTCATGGTATGCTTATAAAGATGTTTGATTTAATATCTCCTAAATATTTGTTCGTACCACATAATAATTTGTATTCACGTATCGAATTTGTTAATTTCATACGTTATATTTGTGTGTCGGGACAAAGATGGTCATATTCACGTGGTATTTGTATGAGTGTTCAAATTATTCTAAACAGTTAGGCAAAAACATGACTTTGGAAAGAACGAATAGATTTTGTCAAGGTTCTAGTGACAGTTGTGACATGTTTGTTTGTGTTCATCACACGCATCCTGTGCAAGCTAGGACGACGAAAGTTCTCCTTTCGGCTGCCTTTTGGAAATACTTTTCTTTAGATATCTAAAGGCCATTATTGCTCCATGGTTGTTCTGAAAAGCAAAACGCCAAATCTAATATAATCTACACTAAATCTTGATCTTCCATGTGTAAAAAGTTTGGTGCTATGAAAGGCCAAACTGTACCAAATCATGACTATTATATTTGGGGCAGCAATTTGTATTTGCCTATTAAGACATGAGATTCAACCCATTTAATTAAATGGGTCATACCTTTTAATTATAATTCGCTAATTTTTTGACGGGTTTGTATCGAATTCGCGAATTGTGTAAAATATTATCGACCCTATTCAAAATAAATTGCACTATATGACCCATTTAATTGAATGATGTTGTATGAAACAGATACATGGAGGAACATTGCTTGCCTCGGACGATTTTCCTGCTGATAGGTATTTGATTGACTTGTCTGCTTCACCGACCACTACTAATGAAGAAAACACAGAGAGTCCTGCCATGGATGAACTGGAATTATCCTCCACCTCATCCTACTATTATGAGTTCATAACCCTCAAAGACCTCATGTTGGATTCAAACTACAGGGGTGGGGGCATTGCGGTCATTAACTCACTTAGGACTAGCATAGACAACTGTTACCTAGCCCATTTCACCACCAATGGGATTCTAGTCCGTGGCGGCCATGAAACCTACATCCGTAACTCCTTCCTCGGCCAACACATCACTGCCGGTGGTGATCCCGGCGAAAGAAACTTCTCAGGAACCGCAATAAACATTATTGGCAACGACAATGCTGTCACCGACGTTGTGATTTTTTCAGCTGCTACAGGAATAGTAGTTTCAGGTTATTAAATCATTACGTATCCCAAAAACTTATTCCTTCCTATAAACGATAAGAATGAATGAATTTAATTATTTAATTTATGTTATAAACGCAGGTCAAGCCAACATATTTTCCGGGGTGCATTGCTACAACAAGGCCACAGGCTTCGGCGGCACCGGGATTTATCTGAAAATGCCCGGTTTGACGCAAACCCGGATCGTGAATTCTTACTTGGATTACACCGGAATAGTTGTAGAAGACCCTGTGCAGCTCCATATCTCCAATAGCTTTTTTCTTGGTGATGCAAACATTGTTCTAAAATCAATAAAGGGGGTTGCCAATGGAGTCAACATCGTTGACAACATGTTTAGTGGTCATGACACAGGAGTTGAAATTGTTCAGTTGGATGAATCCAAAGGGTCTTTCAAAGACATTCAACAAGTTGTGATTGATAGGAACAATGTGAATGGGATGAACATCAAGGCAACCGTTGCAAGAGGGTCTGTGAAGGGGACAGGAAATTCATGGACCGTCGATTTTAATAAGGTTCTTCTATTTCCAAACCTTATTAGGCACGTGCAGTATTCGCTAAGCACTGCCGGAAGCCACTTCCCGAATCATGCATTGAGGAATGTTTCCGGCAACCGAGTTGAGATTCAAACCGACACCGATGTTCCGGCGGATGTGTTCGTTATGGTAGATCAAGGGGTAGCAAGTTTATAAGTACAAGGTGATGACCTAAGCTTTGGGATCAAGAAGTTCTAATTTCCAACTGTGAATAGGTCGGAAGATTGATCCATTTACTCATGATAAACCTTTTTATTTTTTATTTTTTATTTTTTTACTTTTTTATAATTAAATACAAAGATCTCAAATAGTTTGACAGCAAAAAATATGTAGTGATGATGATGGAAACGTGTAATAGATATAAATTAAATAAATATATGAAAGTACACCATGTTTGGCCTTTAGAAAATAGATTGTGTAAGAGCGTTTTTTCCCATAGTAAATACTCCGTTTCAATTAATAAGGTTTAACATGTAAAATATTTAATTAAAATGAAAAGTTATTTGATAAACACAAAATTCGAATTTGGGACCTTCAGCTCTAATCAATACTATGATAAATTACAAGTGAAATATTTAATTGAAGTGACGGATAAAGATTTTCAGCTCTGGTATCATATTAAATTACCATTTATCCCCAAAACTTAATGTGATAGTAAGTAGTTAATTTAATAACTTAATTTATATTATAACATTTTCAATACTCTCCAGTAGTCTCCAACAAACTTTTTTTTTTTTTTTTACTATCTTTTTTATTTTTTATTTTTTTTCTTTATTCTTCTCCATTCACACATTCTCCTCTCCTTCTTCTAAAAAAAAAACAAAACAAAACAAATAAAACCACTCTCACATAGTCACATTCTCCCTCATTCTCCCTAGTAAAATAAAATAAAACTCTCTTATTCTTCTCGATCTCTCTTTACACCCTCCATGTACAACTACGAGAGGCCAAAAACCAAACCCCCCTTCTATAATGGAGAGAATAAAATGAATAAAAAAAAATACAAGAGAGTGCTATATATATTGGCTCTCAATTATTAAAGAGTCACTATAGAATTATGTTGGTTTTATTTTTTTGAAGAGCTAGAGTCTTCTGGAGTAGGATTTTAGCTAAATTCTTTTATTGGAGGTGCTCGGGTCAGTTAAAAGTACCAATCAATTTACAATAATCACTTCAAGCTTCAAATTTTAAGTTGGAAACAGATACCATAAGATATAAAACTCGCTAATTTCGGGTTTGCTTAGGTATTATATAAATAAAATAAAATAATCATTCCATGCACCCTTTTATACTTATTCCCAGTAATACCACTAATATCTATTTATTTTCTTAATAGAATATTCATTTCGCAAACCAAATGCACTCTTATTATTTTAAAAACCTTTCAAGGATTTGCACTTAATACCTATATCAACTCTACCCATATCCCCAAGGGACATGTGCCCTTGATAATATTAAATTGGTCATGAAATTGTACAGAAAGATAAAAGTTTCAAATTCTATCAAGATTAGTCCAAACCTGAACTCAGCCCATCAGCAGACTAGAAAATTCAAAATATTTTTTGTGGGGATCTAGAAGGTCTTCATGAAAGTTCATTAATTTCCAAAACATTTTCTTGATGATAGGTTGGGGAAGAAAGAAAGCAGTTTAGAGATGAACAAATTTAGAGGTAAATGGGGAAAGGTCAAAGGGTACGTACGTTGAAATTGAAAGTTAAAGTACTCTTTGGATATTATTGGTTGGGGGGGTTAGTCATCATCCATGCTGTTAGAGTTGGTGAGACTACTCAAGTTGAAAACCTACCTAGAGAAATTAAAATGAAATTTAATTTGTCTTGGTAACTGAATTTCCCAAATCCAAGTAGGTGGCTTTAGTAAGGTCAACAAATACAACCACCCTAGAAAAAGAAATCGGAAGATACAATGCTATACACTTTCGCTTTCACATTCTTAAATATGATTTTTAAAATTATCATTAAATCAAAATTTAATAGTGATTTATTTCAAATCTAATAATAATTTTAAAAGTTATGTTAAGAACTATGTTTATCATTACTCAAAGACTTAAGAGCATATTTGATATTGTGTTAGAAAAATAGAACTTTTAAATAAAAAAATATTTTTTGACAAAAGCTTTATTTTTTAAGTTTTTGCCAAAAATATGTTTTTGCCATTTTTAAAGTAAAAAGGTCAAATAAGTGCCTTTAAATTTTGTTTTTACTAAACATGCTAACTTTTAAGCTTTCAAACAGGCTCTTAACAGGTGGATCAATTGAGTTTAGATTGAACGTGACGATTGGCAATCAATTTCTCATGTTGGTAAAAAGCTTAGAGTATGTTTGAGAACGTGTTTGAGAAATAAAGTTTTTAAGTCAAAAAACACTTTTTGACAAAAGTTTTATTTTTAAACTTTTTTTAAAAGTGCGTTTTGACTATTTTTAAGCCTTTTGAATTCTTAAAAGCGCTTTCAATTTTTTGCCAAATTGATACTTTTTAAAAAAAATAATAATTTTTTGAGTATTAAACGCACTTTTAAGCTCCTCAAACGCATACTCAAACAAACCCTTAATCATGTTGGCCCAATTAGTTGGACTTAAGATAATGAATTAAAAGCCCATAAATAAATTAATAAAATTTTACTTTTCGCTGAAATCTTGTTCATTTTTTTTTCCATTTATGATGTGATTTTTGAAAGAGTAAAGGTAAAGGCTAAGGTGTGTCACCTTATTTTTTGGCTTCTAAAGGTCCACACGACATACTCATGGACTAGTAAGCTAAACGACAGAAAGTTTTCAACTTTTGCTTACCTCCACCACACATCTCACGCCACCTTGCATTCCCCTTTTGACTCGATCTTTCTTTCTTGGGACGTGATTCACAGCACGCCAACGTGCTAAGTATGCCAGGCCAATTTTTTTTTTTTTTTTTTCAATTTTTTAATAGTTAAAAAAAAAAAAAAAAACAAAAAAACAAAACAAAACAAAAAAATTTGCGACGTGCTGTTGAGCTTTACCCTTCTTTCAAAGATTCATATATAGCAACTAGCAAGTCATAACCCTCTTGCAACTGAAGATTCTTTCGGTAACTTCTTTACTCCTCATTTCATGCCACCTCGTCGTCTGGATAAAGTTTTTTTTCAAATTTTATATGATATGAGAAAAATTTTAAAAATATATAAATAAAAAATCAATAGCAACAATCAAGAGTCGATGCTATTATACTATCATTAGTGAAGACTTTGAGGTCGCCGCTAATAATATGAGAAAATGAAAAAATGAAAAAAGATTAATAGCGGGGACCAAGAGTCACTGCTAATGATATGAGCAAATTAAATAAAAATAAAATAAAATAAGCTTTTATTATATATATATATATATAATAAAAAAAAAAAGCCCCAAATTGATTAGAGCCATTAATGGAGCTTGGGGAAAAATAAAATCAGACAATGAATACTCAAAATAAATTTAAAACAAAGTACCATTATGGCAAAGCCACCACTCAGTAATGAATATCTGCATACAATTTTCAGTCTTTCAGTCAAAAGGAATAGACACTGGCATGAGTTGTATATATTATGTGTTAAAAAAAAAAAAACACCTCTAATTTTGCATTTTCTATTGAAGAAGCAATTACTTCAAAGGCCGCTTCCCATCTATAAACCATTGAGCCTGGCTTCCATCTTCTATCAAACCTCTTCTTTGGGGAGCATAGGAATCAAAACGTTGAGAATGGCACCAACTCTCTTGAGATTTTAGACCAGCATTGTTGATTGCTGTAACCCATTCTTTAACTTCGGCACTACTTGTGGTTCTTAACTTTATGCTCCGATTTCCACAAGTGGCCTTTCAACATTTCCAAATTTTTGTCATCAGAATCAAATTGAAAAAAAAAATAAAAATCATATATTTAGACTTACACAATCTTATAAATTTGAAATTGGCCTCTGGCAGAAGAAAGTTCAAAGGCTTGGGATATAGATTACCAGAACTATCAGAAGGCAATTGCATTGGACTGAATGAAAACATTACAAAGTAGTAAATGGAAAGCAAATACAGCCTCAACCCATACATGATATAATGATTAAAGCGTTGAAGAAGTAAAGACAAAAATAGTTCACTCACCCTAATTGCTTTGGCAACAACTGGACCAACGTAACACCCAACATTTCACATCAGAATCAACCCTTGGTAGATGCTTCAACATTACATAACCTTCTTTCAATTTTGAACCATACTCCCGTAAAAATGACAACTTGGAGACCTCCAAAAATTTGCATACCTACAATCCAAAGGCATTTGTCACAACAAATGGAGACCTCCAAAATAACACTACTGCAGTAATTTTCTGTGATGATAGAGACATCTATAAAAGTTTAAATTACATAAAACTATGATGACAGAGACAGAATTCTTGTATGCCATTCTAAACAAGTAAACACAAGCATTATCAGAGACAGAACAATCCTAACTCTAATACCTCACCAAACAAACAGGATTTGCTCTTACAATGACTTACCAATCAAAAGAATGTTATTTTCCTAGTCACAGAGGCCAATTATTATAAACTCACCCACAATTCACAAAATCCCCTCTGAAATCCTTAATAGCAAGCTTCATTATCAATAACAATTACTCAAAAACAACCTAAACCGGAGAAAAAAAAAAGAAAAAAAAAAGAAGCATGCACAATTTAAAAAAATGGTGTTAGACAACCAGACCAACTAACTAACCTTTCAATTTTCTTTTTCTCCCCATCTCCTGAAGTGCGTACGCATAATCCACAATGAACGCACTGCATTAAAAGATTCACTGACAACAATAATACCGAAGATTTGGGAGCTTGCGACCCCAAACCCCAGCAGGAAAAAAAAGATTCATATGACCTAAATAATCGGTATTGAGCAATCAACAAATAATTGTTGTCTTAAAATTTATTTATATGACCTAAATAACAATGTTTGTCTATCCTTTTCATAGAGTGGCCCAGAATGAACAAGTGAGGGAGAGTGAGTGGAGAGAGATCGAGCACGTATTAGAGAGAGGTGCGCCGGAGAGAGCTGAGTGCGGCAGAGAGAGAGAGAAACGTTCGCCGGAGCGAGGGAGAGAGAACTGAGTGAGAGAGAGAGAGAGAGAGAGAGAGAGAGAGGGAGAGTGATGAGGGAGTGAGTGAGAGGGGGGTGTTAGGATCCTGGGAGAGGGAGAGGGAGAGGGGAAAATTGGAGGGATTTTGGTGGTTTTTGAGGGTTTGGGGAAAAAAAACAAAGGATTTTGGTGTCTTCACGCGGTTTCTGAAATTTTTGGTTCTAAAATTTCAGAAACCGCGCCATTTGGCATTCAATAGCAGTCGCCGCTAATGAGGCTCATTGCCGCTACAAGGTAAGTTTGAAATTCTATAACAATTATAAGGGTATAAAAGACATTTTAAGAAAAAAAAATAATTCAAGTGATATTTTTTATAATTAATTAATAGCTTAATTGAATGTTTATAATTAATTAATCGATCATTTGATCTTATCACGATCAATCAGACTAATTCACTAGGATCGATTGGATGTTCGATCGATCATTTGATTCTATCACGATCAATCGAACTAATTCATGATATGATCGATTATTTGATCCTATCACGATTAATCGAATTAATTTATTAAGATCGATTAGATGTTCAATCGAACATTTGATCATATCACGATCAATAGAACTAATTTATTAGGATTAATTGGATGTTTGATCGATCATTTGATCCTATCGCAATCAATCGAATTAATTCACTAGGATTGATCGGATGTTCAATCGAACATTTGATCTATCACGATCAATCGAACTAATTCAGTAGGATCGATCGGATGTTCGATCAGATATTTAATCGATCATTTGATCCTATCATGATCAATCGAACTAATTCACTAAGATCGATCGGATGTTTAATCGATCATTTAATCTTATTACGATCAATCGAGCTAATTCACTAGAATTAATCGGATGTTCAATCGAACATTTGATCCTATCACGATCAATCGAACTAATTCATTAGGATCGATTAGATGTTTGATCGTACATTTGATCATATCACGATCAATCAAACATTTAAATAAGAATAAGATATAGAAAACTTCAATAATAATATATAAAAAAATTAATTTTTCTAAGCATTTTAATTTAATAGAAAATTTTGTTTTATTTAAAATAAATAAATAAATAAATATTTATTTATTTTATAGAAAATAGAAAAATAAAATAAAAAAAATTCAACAATAATTAATATAAAATAAATAATGACATATTATCGGAAGTAAATTTTTGGGAAATAACTTTTTTCTATTATACATGTAGGGTCAATAGCATCACCCCAAAATTTATTTATTTATTTATTTTTTTCTCTTGTAAATAGCAGCGACTTGACCCATTGTTAGCGGCGACATTACATAGTCATTGCTGCTTGGACCAAATAGCAACGACTTAATGCCTTTTTAATTTATGTTGTTGTTGTTTTTTTTTTTTTTTTTTCCTCTTTGTAAATAGCGGCAATTCCAGAGTCCTCGCTATTGGGACCAAATAGCGGCGACTTTAGGTTGCCGCTAATGCCCTTTTAATTTCTATTTTTTTCATTTTTCTCTTGTAAATAGTGGAGACCCCAGAGTCGCCATTGTTGGAACCAAATAGTGGCGACTTTAGGTCGCAACTAATGCCCTTAAATTTTTCTTTTTTGATAAATAGCGGTTGCTCTAGAGTCGCCGCTATTAACCTCTCATCAATGGTGACTCTAGTGGTCGCCTCTGTTTTCCCATCAATAGCGTTGAATCTTATTAGCAGAGACCCTAAAGTCGCCGCTAATGAGGGGTCAACAGCGGCGACACTTGTGAGTCGCCGCTGATGAGTGTCAATAGCGGTGACTATTGTTGCCACTATTTGGGTTGTTGCTAAATACTGATTTTTTTTGGTACTTAGCGTACACTATTAGCGGCGACATGCAAGTCGCTGCTAATGGTCAGTCATCTAATGACCCCTCAATAGCGGCGACTTTGGTGTCGCCGCTATTTGTTTGGTCACTAAAGACCATATTGCTTGTAGTGGTGGTGGCTATGGTGAATTGTGCAGTGAGGGAGGAGAGATTTGCTGTGGTTTCTCTTGATGTGGAAGACAAATAAAGGGGATTTGGGTGAGAAGAAAAATCAAGGGAGGGGGTATGTGGTGAGCGAGCAAGAGTAAGAAGTGGAAAAAATGAATTAAAAATATTAGAAAATAATATCTAAAGAAGATGAAGAATAAAATAAATCTGTTTGAGTTTGTGTTGAAAAAAAGAGAATTGCAAAATAGAAAGAAAAGAAAAAAAAATGATTTTAAGTGGTCTGTGCATGTCATAGAAGAATATTTGTGGTATGTGGGTCAGTGGGTGTCACAATACAAAAGAAATGTCTTAAGTAATGACTTTATGATGAGAGTTTTTTTTAACCACATTTGGGGATAGAGATAGAAATTCCAAACACTTTTGGTTGAATAATTTAGACAGTAAATATAAGAGAGTTAATATAAAGCTCATTTGTCTAATAAATTTTGGGTTGCCCCCTATTTGTTTAGACATGTAGATTTTATAAGGATTTTTTTTCACTTTTACTGACTAAATTGCTAGCAACTCAAATATAATTGTTAGGAAACAAGTAACATTTGTGGGAAAAGTGAGTGTTGTAAGTGAGGAGGTAAGCAAGTGTTTTTGTGAGTTAAAAAGTAGTAATTTTGGGGTGATGAGTATTAGTGTTTTATAATAAATTAAGCTTCTTGTGTTAATTATTTTGTCCCTCCACAACATTTGATCCAACATGGTAGAGCTCATCAAAACTTCTGCTAGACAATGGAATGAAAGAAACAATTAGGTGCTCCTTTGATCATGAGACACTAGAATGCATCCTAACATTCTTCAATCCCATTAAATTTCAAAGAAGCCATCCAAATTCGGATTCTTTCTATGGAATAGGAAATGAAGTGAATCATCTGCATACATTACTGCCCAACACCCTCGTTTCAAAGTTGATTTTAATTCCAAAAAAGTTAGAAAAAAAAAAAAATGTGAACACAATCTCTCACAATCTCAAAAACTAAGCTACAATTTATATTTAATTTAATTTTTTTAATAAAAAAGTTAAAACTAAATAAAGACCTTTACAAAAAAAAAAAAAAACTACTAGCTAGCTAAGCCAAATCCTTCTGTAATATTGCAATTGCCATTTACTTTGGAAACGATTTTCATGATATTTCGAAGAAGTTAACTTAAACGATCAAAGTGACAATGCATTGTAGTTTATGGGGGCAAAGTGACGAGTTGACCATCTGAGTTAATGTTTTTGATTGATGGAAATGAGTTTTAGGTACAAAATGATAGTTTGATAGGGTCGGGCAATAAGGTTGTCAGTTTATGGGAATAAAGTAACAATATATTATAGTTGATGGGAGGAAAAGGAAATCACTCCTTTATTTTATTTATTTTTAGATGAGATAGTAAACTAAAACAACCAACATTACAAATACAATTCATTAAAATCGTGGCGTGTCAAAAAGGGAGGCTACAAAAAAAACTATGGAGGGATCTTTGCAAGGGATACAAATTAAGGACATAAATTTTACCTCTAAAAGAACTAACTTCTAAAACGACATACGCCATTTAAGCTATTAAAAAAATATGTAAAAAGTATGCGCTATTAAAATACATGTAATTATCACATATTAGAGAAAACATGTCACTTTTAGAGGCCAAATTAATTTGTTGAAAATTTATGTCCACAATCAATGAAAAGTTTGAAAGATAATCTTTAATTCTTTATAGACGAGGCATCTTACCACATTAAGACATATATATAGCTGGTCATAACGTAACAATTATCTAATGGGTTCTTTATTTTATTTTATTTTGAGCCATCTGTTTAGCCAAAAATTGGTCCGATGCTATTTCTCAAAAATTCAACTTTCAACATTTTTATTTTTTATATCACATTAATTACTTTTTACTATTATTTAAATAAAAAAAATTATTACTAAACAAATTTTTTTTACTTTTTCATATCAATCATTTTTACTTTTTTTTTTTTTTTTTTTTTTCTTTGTATCAATCAATTTTTGTTAAAAAAAGCTAAAAGCCATAAGGCCAGGGACGGAGGGAGGGAGAGACTGGCATAGGCCATGGCCCTGCCCATAATAATTTTTTTTTTAAGGTAAAAAAAAAAAATAATAATAATAAAGTATTGGCCCCTAGCAGCAAATTTTTTTGGCCCCTAGCCCTGCCCATAATAATTTCTGATTCCGTCCCTTCATAAGGCCATTACCCAATAAAGCCAAAGAGTTTAATGACAAGGAATCCGTTCGTGCAAATATGAGTAAACTTTGGGCAGTTGGTTACCCAAGTATCATTGTGAGTTTAGGGATTTGAGACCGAGCTAATAATGTAGAGGGTTTCCCTTCTCCCAGCTTTCTCTATTTGGGAGCTAAAAAAATTTACAGAAGTGCGCCAATCATGTGGCATATTGGGCCGCGACAACACCGACAAAAGTTATCTTAGACTACATTCTCACATTTTTTTCTCCCCCCTCTTTCCATCCCCATTTGTGGCGGCAAATATCCACCCCTTCTCCCTCTTTAGTGAGGGCTTTTGTTTGTTTGTTCTCTACAAAGCAGTTTGTTAAAAAAATAAAAAAATGCAATTGTCCGGTCTTTGATCCGTGAGCAAATTTCGTCTTTTGTAAGTTGTAACTACCAAAAAAAAAAAAAAGAAAGAAAAAGAAAACACCTTTTTGTTTGTATTTTTCTTTTTGTAATTTTTTTTTTTTAAAAAAATTTAATTCTGTTGCAATTTGGAGTGGCAATTGCAGTATGGTTTCAAGCCTGAGTTAGGATTTTTTCTATTTCATTTGAATTAGAGAATATTCAGTTAGTTATATTTGAGAGGTATTTTTGTCCCCTTAAATATAATTAATTAAATATTCTCCTGTTTATTTACCCGAGAGGATCTAGTTCATTCAAGCTCCAGTTTATTTGAACTGGAAAGAATCAGTTAGTTATATTTGATGGGTATTTTTGTCTTTTGACTTTTTAAGTGACAAAAATATTTCTCCAATATAATTAACTATATATTCTCCGGTTCAAATAAATTAGAGAAAATCCTAATTCAACACAACTATGATTACATAATTGATGTTTTATATATATATGGATCCGGATCCCCTCCCATGAAGGGGTTAATTGAAAATTCTCTAATTGTTCATCTGGACCGTTCATTATGTAGTTAGAAGAGCTGCTTCCAACCTTGTATTCGGAAGCATTCATGACTAGTCACCCATTCTCTTTTCCATTCAAATTAGTAATGAGAAATACCCCCATCTTGTAACTTTTTCTTATTGGCTTAGGAAAAAAAAAAAAAAAAAACAGGTAACCAACTAACCATGAAAAAAGAAAAGAAAAGAAGACTGTTCTTTATGGCATTTCTCTCTACCACTGTCAAAATCCATTTCGGTCTGTCTCATTTTCAAATTAACAAAAATGTTAGAAACTATCTTTTTATTATACTTTGTTGATATTCGGTCAATCAATCGTTATTAAAAGCCATGTTACATCAACAAAATGAATAAATATATAGTGCATAGCATTACTTCCAAATTGAACATGTGTAATGCTATACATCACCATTTCTATCCCTTTCTTATCCTTTTAAAATTGATGTGGCATGATCTCAAGTATAAGAAGCCCAATCAAAAACGACAAACCATGAGTCCCTCTATGGAAACTCTTTTTAGAGGTGAATAGAAGATGGGCAAAAACTGAATACACCACCGACATATGGCTGATCATAACAATTATCTTGTTGTATTTTATAAAGAAATGCTACTCAATATTTTGAAGTGTCTATCTCTTTAGCAATTTTTTTGTTCTTTTACTTATTATTTTTGTTTTTTTGTTTTTTTTTTTTTTTTAAAATAAGTTACATAAACAAAAATGCTAAGAAATAGATACTTGAAAATGCTCATTAGCTTTTCTCTATTTTATAAGGGCTATTTTATTTTTTTAACTTCAGTCAAAATCGGTTATTAGTTTTTTTTTTTCAAAGCAAAATCGGTTATTAGTTGTGCAAAAGTTTTTAGGTTTGAAAAAGTAATCTCGAAATGCTAAAAAAAAAAAAAAAAAAAAACCGAAACCACAACTTCCAAAAGAGCAGTGGGTCCAATCTCTGCAGCATTTTACTTTTGTGTCTAACGTAGATTATATATATATTAATTTGCAGTAAACAGGGAGAATGAGAACGAGAACAAGAACAGAAATTCTAATAATTTCTTTTGATTTATAATTGAAGTATGCATCTTTTAGTGTGCTATATATATATATATATATATATATAGGGCCGGCTCAACATATTTTGGGGCCTTAGGCAAAACTTTGAAATTGGGCCTAATTTTTTTTTTTTTTTTTTAAGTTACAATTTTTTTTTTTAAATTCAATTTTTTTTAAGTAATATATATATATAATATTTGTAACAATAGATTTATATACATCAATAACATTTTCATTATCTTCTAATTTTTTTTGATGAGTTTCTTGTTCATTTATGAGTTTTTCACCTAAATTATCCTCAATATTTTGTTTATGGCTAATAACAAATTTATTTAGAGCTCCTCTTTGAGATTCAATCAATTTGTCTACTTTTTTTTTTTTTTTTTTTTTTTTAAGTTTTTCATATCCAGTTGCATATTTTCTAGTAGACATGTTTAATTAAAAATACTAACAAATTAAACAAACACGATTTATCAAAAAAAAAATTATGACTATAATAAAATAAATGACAAAAATAGAACAATAAAACCTGATTTGGCAAAGAAATTATGAAGCAGTTTTTGGAGATAGGACAAGAGACTTAGTCACTCGGAGTCAGAGAGGAAGAGAAAATGATGAGATAGGCAGAGAAGAAAAACTCAGAAAAGAGCAAGCAAAGAGAAGAGGTAAAGTGGCAAATATAGAGACTGATATTTAAAATGCCCATGGTTGACAGCAGTTTATATTTTTGGCTCTTGGCTTTCCCTAGATAGCTAAATAATAAATAGAAAATAAATGGTAATATTTTATTTCTAACGTTTATATTTTCTCATCAAAAACAAAAAATTTCTAGAAAGAGGCCAAGAGGATGAGTGAATCATGTAGGCATGTACTGTAGCATCAGGTGTGTATTGTAGTGTCAGGAGCTCTAGGGAATTGGCGTAATGATGTATAAGGCTTTAATGCTTTGTCCTTTTTTAAAATTTATAGTGGGCTTATTAATTGAGGTCTTATTAAATTGAGGCCTTAAATTTTGATAAAAAAATTTTTTAGGCCCTATTAAAAAAAATTTGGGCCTTCAATTTTGTTTTTTGTCCAAAATAATTTTTTTTTTTTTTTTTTAAATTTCTTTTAACTCAAAATTTTTTTTTTGGGCCTTATTAAATTGGGGGCCTAGGCGAGGGCCTAACTCGCCCAGGGCTTGAGCCGGCCCTGTATATATATATAAAGAGATTTATTCCAGTTTTCATTTTCTATTATTTTTTCTTTTTAATTTCCTTCTTTTGTTTTGGTGGGTCCAATTTCTACTAGCGCTTACATTTATCAAAGTAGATTAATCTTACTTCAAATTTTCAATTGGAGCCTTTGTGTTATGATTATTATTATTATTATTTTTTTTTTCTATTAACTTGTTAGTATATAAGTTTTAAGGATAACTCAATTAGCTATGAATCACATCTAATGAAATGAAAGTCATTAGCTAGTTTGAATTTTCTTACCTCTATTTCATTCTTTTTCTTTGTTGCCCAGCAGCAGAGAAATTTTTTTTTCTTTGCTGTCGAGCAATAGAGAAAAATGGCAACAGAGAAAAAAAGGAAGCAGAGAAAAAAAATTTTCTCTACTACCGCCGGTGAGAGAGAGGCATCGGCCGGTGGCGTCTCCAGCAGCAAGTTGGTGGCTGGGGTGGTTTTGGAGAAAAATATGAAAAAAACTATTTTAAAAGGTATTTTGTTTTAAGTATTCTAGAAAAAAGATTAGGTGAAACACCATATTTTTGTTATAGTATTCCACGCTAATGTGTCGCATTCTTATTGGAGGGCACAAACTCCTTGGTTTGTGCTAAGACTCTATAAAAGTTATTATTATCTTATAATCCAAATAAAATTTTAGGGATCCTCAAGAGGTAGCTCAATCGACTGGGATCACACTTAATGAAGTGGAGGTCACTAGTTCGAATCCCCCTCCCCCTCTTGTGCGGACATGCCAAAAAAAAAAAAAAAATTCTAGGGAGGCAAAAAATAAAGAGCTGAAATCCTAGGGCCAATTTAATATTTAACCTTAAAATTTATTTCAATTTTTTTCTTAATATTAAAAAAATATTTACATCTCATATATTCAAAAAAACATATGTCGCTTGGTTAAAAAAATTTCAACCAGCCAAATTCAGAGAAAAACTTTGTCGTTAACTTTCAGGACCAAGTCTATTCAGTTGCTCAAAAGAGGCAGAAGATACAGTTCTACCAAGGATCAGGAATCAGGATCCCCTGCAGCTTCTTCTACTAAACTCTTCTTCTTCTCTCTGTCTCTCTGTGTCTCTCTGTCTCTTTCAGAGAAACAGAGACACAAAAAAACTCCCCATTCTCAGACCAAAGAGACAGCGGCGTGCCAAAAGAATGAAAAAATCCGTCTTAGCATTGAGCATCCTAGTATTATTGTTGGTAGAAGAAGCTACAGGCCACAGCATTGAGAAGAAGCTGTCAGAGTTTAAAGAAAAATTAGCCTCTTCTCCTACTGGATCATCTTTGCCAACGCCCCTGACTTCAGACAAGAAAAAGGTAAGAGACTAAAGAGACATGTTTTTTTGTTTTTGTTTTTTGTTTCTTCAAGGGTTTGAATTTGTTTTTTAGGATGGGAGAGTTTTGTATCCAATTGGGTACGGAGCAGACCCAACAGGGGAAAAAGACAGCAGCGATGCAATTCTGCAGGCTTTGGGTGATGCTTTCCAGTTGCGAACAGGGCTGGAATTGCTGTCTGGGATCAGAGACTTCGGCGGGGTGGAGATTGATTTGCAAGGTGGAAGCTACAAAATCAGCAGACCAATAAGGTTCCCTTCCTCTGGTGGTGGCAATATTCTGGTCACTCTCTTTCTCTTTCTCTTTCTAATTATAAACACAAATACTCTGTTTTTATTATTATTTTTTTTCTGTTATGTACAAGAAAATTCTTTTAGAATCTATTTCTATTTTTGTTATGTCAATTTTATACACCAAAAAAATTATATATATAACTTTTCTACGAAATATTCTTTTTCTCATCTTTCCTATCTTTTCACTTGTCTTTTTCTTTTTTCTAATTTCTGGATCTCTGCATATCCATATTGTTCCTCTGTTTTTCTTTTTTTTGACAGAATGTGATTTAGGTATTTTTAGGAAGAAGGGGCTACAAATTTTCTTAGAATATACTAAAATAATTGTTTTCGTATTAAGTTTATACTAAAATATTTTATATCAAGGACTTATACCACCAAATTGTATTCTCTCACCTCCTAGAGTTTACCTATAAATAAGGATAATTCAATCAATTGATGAGTGCACAATGTAGCCTTTAAGACAATTTATAGCGGTTGTCCGGGTGAACATAGGTATAACATTGAGCCATTCCAAAATTTCTTGGGTCTTTTCTCTATCCTAATATCCTTGCTTTCGCAATTGCTCTCACATTTTATTTTTCGTATGGCTTTATTAGGCAAAGTTTTTCTTTTATTTGTTACTATTGATACACGATTTCTTAAAAAAAATCAACATAAAAATATTTAAATTTTTTTAACTTTTTATATCACATAATTAATTTTTTATTACTATTCAATAAAAAAAATTACTATGAAATAAAATTTTTCACTTTTTTATAAAACTTTTTTTTTTTTCACTTTTTTACTTTTGTTTTAACATCAATTTACGTCATGTCTAAGAAAAAGGCTTTAACAAACACACCCATATTTCTTTCATTTCTTTACGGTGATTTTTTGCACTTGTTGAGTCTGCAGAGTTGTGTCAAAATTGTCAGCTCTACGCCCCTTACTCATAACTATTCATCGACTGCTCTAAATGCACTTCTTGGTGAACTCTACAGATGAGATCCGGCTTACATGCTGTTATTAAAATAACAGTAGTTGAATCAACGGTCAAGATTGAATTTTAAAGTTGACTTACTTTTATAAGCATTTAATAGGAGAGAAAAAATGAAAATAGACTTTGAGAAATTCAATTTTAACCGTTGATTAAACTACAACATACATCCTATTATTAATGTAAGCTGGATCTAGAGGGTCGTTGGAGTGTAAATAATGGGTGGAAAAGGACAGAAAGTTTTGACCCGGAAGGCATAGATAGATCAAAGAAGCATTAATGGTGGAATTTAATGGTAAAAAGAGGGATCCAGTTGATCCGGCGTTCAATGCATGAAAGACTGAGCACACTGAAATACGGCAACGTGGCAGAGGCCCACATGCACGAGTTGCATCAACCCACTACCTCAAAAACACCAAAAGTTTCAAAATTGAGAGACCCAACAACTTTTTGCACATTCATTTTTTTGATGGTTTGAAAGTTTTTTTCTTTTTAAAAATAGAGGTCTAGAGTGGTCTGAATACAAAATTTTTATTATACTATTTATTTTCTTTAAATGTTATTTTTTTAAGAGAGGGTGAAATAAAAAGTTGAGATAGTAAAAAAAAAAAAGTGAAAAAATAATAATAAACAAAATTTATAGTGTAAATAATAAATAGGCTAATCAACTTATTTATTATTTATAGAGTTTAGAAAGTAAAAACTACAAAATAACTAATATGCTAGAGAAGAAAAAAAAATTATAATAAATAATAGTTAAATCTGATTATTATGAAAGTTTTGCATATTCTCTTGGAGATGTTCTTATTGTCCACACTAGATGAAAAAAAAAAGGTTAAGTTACTTATTCTATTGGAGACGAAAAAGCATTCATAATAGTTAGATTTGACTATTATTAAGAATTTAGCTATTCTTTTGGAGATGTTCTTACTTATAGAGAGTTGCTAAAAACATAACGACGTTATTAATTACGGGGATTATTATTATATTTGTTGACCAAAAAATTAAGAGTAAATTTAAGAATCCAACCTTGTATAATTTTTTCTATAACTGGACCGATACAGAGTGTTAATTATTATTATTAGTTTTTTTTTTTTTTTTTTTTTTTTGTGACATGTAGAGCGTTAATAAATCATTAGATTTATGAGAAATTTTTAATAAAGATTGATCTAATGATTTATGAGCATTCCGCATCATATAAAAATTGAGTTTCTAGTGTTGCTAAAAAATTAAGGGAAAGCAAAATAACTCATATCTACTTCATTGCTAATTGCAAGCAACTCATATCTATTTCAAGGATCTTGATTGACAGGATTTCCATTAGATTTTTTATATTAAATATTTTTTTTATGACCTATTATTAGAGTCTAAAATAAAATAAAATAAATAATAACTGATTTTAACTTCCATATTATTTATAGCAATTATATAAATATTAATTAAGTAACATTGGCTCGGTTAATAATTAGGTACAAGGAGGGACTTTGCGAGCCTCAGATACATTTCCCGGTGATCGGCATCTCATCGAACTATGGTCAACGGATTCTCCGACATCCTACCAAAACTACCAAAATGCCGGATACCACTACGAGGACATCACCTTCCGGGACAT